>NW_028318113.1:304091-608183 GCF_062004578.1 Staurois parvus
ATCATCAAGTGTTACGTCACAAAGACCTGCCACAGAATTCCCAGCTCCATACCATTTTTGTGGGCAATATGCAATAATGCAATTTCTCCATGTCTCCTTCACAGTTCCAGAGATATTCAGTATGATCCCAGTTTTAATCAGAAGCGCATGTAAGAAAGGTTACTAAATAGTGTAACATTGCCTTTACTTGCCTCAGCAAATGAATACAATCAAACTTACACTTTAAAAGGGCATCACAGTACTTTTGGTACGAGCAAAATTCAAATATAAATGGTATCTCAAAATCTTACTGTCACGGTTAGTATCCAAGATGGCGAGCAAAAAAAAGTTTAGCGAAAGACCAATAAAAAAAGGAGGTACCAAAGGCGATCGCCTTTGGTACTTTATTTAGGGGTCTTTCCCTAAACCGTTTTGCTCTCTAGTTTCTTTGAGGTATTCTGATCCATGCCTAACCTGGTGAGTTAGTGGTCTATATTTATTTGATTGCCCTATTTTATTGTGTTGTCGTTATAGCAACACATGATTTAGTATGTAATGTATCCAAGATGGCGCCTACTGATATAACAAATCCCTAGCAGACATCAGAGATCCAACAGCAAACAGGAAATGATGCACGGCTTGGCTTGTAGTGATAGATCATGCCTCCAACGACATATTGGAGAGGATGGAGGAAGCTTTGTCACTTACCTAGAGGAAATTATGTAGACCAGTGATCCAAAGAGTAGTTTTGTAATTAGATTTTCCTTTCATCATGTTAAAAAAAATTTCCTTTGGTTCGGTTCTACTTTAACTTATGCTTGCAGTGCAGTGTAAAAACTCCTGCTTGCAGCATCTTTGACGAATGTGTGGTGAGTTAAAAAAAAAAACGCCCCAAAAATGCCTCTTCCCATTGAAATAAATGGAAAATGCCTGAATAACGCCTGAAAAGTGCCTCAAAAATACCTCTGGGAAGCATTTTTGGTGCAGTTTTTAAGTCATGTGTCCTTTAAAAATGCTCAGAAAGCATGGCAAAAGCGCAGTAAAACCACCTATGTGGTTTTGCTGTGTTTTTGTGGCGGATCAGTGTGAAAGTAGCCTTATACTTCATATACACTTTAAGACCATTAGTCTTATAGTAACTGCAGCTGACACTTGTTCTTTGCAAGCAAATGATGGCATACATCCCAGGAATCTTCAAGACAGGAGCAGGGGTTTCTCAGCTAAGCACACCCTCCTGTCTGTATGCCTGAGCTAAGGGCAGATAGATTCCAGAAAGTAAATACTACATGAATCATCTGCTCTTATTCAAGATGGCTGTGATCAGAAATGCTAGGGGTGTTTTTCAAAGTGATTTCTCAGCAATATAAAGCATGCTGACATGGATGGAATGGTGAGTTTGCTTTAACCGCTTGCCTACAGGGCACTTATACCCCCTTCCTGCCCAGGACAATTTCCACCTTTCAGTGCTGTCGCACTTTCAATGACAAATGCGCGGTCATGCAACACTGTACCCATATGAAATTTTTATATTTTTTTTAGACAGATAGAGCTTTCTTTTAGAGGTATTTATTCACCTCTGTGTTTTTTATAAAATTTTGTAAGTAAGTGATTTTTCTCCTTCACTGATGTGCGCTAATGAGGCTGCAGTGATGGGCACTGAGAGGCTGCACTGATGGGCACTGATAGGTGGCACTGATATGTGGCACTGATGGGCATTGACAGGCATCACTGATGGGCACTGAAAGGCAGCACTCATATATGGCACTGATAGGTGGCACTGATAGGTGGCACTGACTGGCACTGATAGGCAGCACTGACTGGCACTATTAAGTGGCACTGATAGGCAGCACTGACGGGCACTGATAGGCAGCACTGATGCGCACTGATAGGCGGCACTGACTGGCACTGATTGGCAGCACTGATAGGTGGCACTGATAGATGACACTGAAAGGCAGCTCAGATGGGCACTAATATGTGGCATTGATGTGCACTGGTAGGCACTGATATGTGGCATTGATGATGCACTGATGGGCACTGGCAGGTGGCATTGATGAGCACTGGCAGCTGGCATTCATGGACACTGACAGGTGGCACCACAGGGGCTACACTGATCATCAGTACCCTGATGATCAGTGTACATGTCCCCTCCAAGGAATGCTGATTACTGGCTCTCCTCTCCTCACGAGCTGTCAGCGTAACAGCTCGCGAGGAGAGAAATGACGATAATCAGCATTTCCCTATTTACATGTGATCAGCTGTGATTGGACACAGCTGATCACATGACATGGCTCTTTCCGTTGATCCACTGTGTCCGAAGGACAAGGCGCACCACTGATCGCCACGCTGCGCGCTCCCGGATCTGTGCATGTGTGGTTAGAGTGGAAGGACGTCATGTGACATCCTCCCAGAACGAGAGAACCGCCTTGCGCCCGTCATTTCCTTATTTGGTGGGCGGGAAGCGGTTAAATATTAAAGATTAATTAAATAGCGTTTTCTGTTTGTGGTGTCCAGATGCAGCATAGTTCCACTTTAATGATAAAAGGTAGAGTTTCTTGGTAAATGATAGCATTGCTGTATAGTATGACATGTCAAGAATATATGAATTTGGATTTTTAAAGGTTTTGGTAGTGCAAGAAGCATTAGTCACTGATCTTTTTTTGTAATTCTGAATGGTAGAAATGACTGTACCGTGTATGCTATATTGTGTCTTAAGGGATAACTAAATCCAAGAACAACAATGCAATATATTGTAGCTTATAGCCCTTACAAGTGGTAGCTGCATTTGTTTCCCTTGTTTTTTCAAGATAATAACCTTTTCAGCAAATACAAAAAATGCCTGCTGATCTTGCCAGAACTGCATGTCACTTCCTGTGAGCTGCAGCAAAGAATATCCTTCTTCCTAGCTATCTATTTTAAACTACCAATTCCCCCATGTAATGGAGATAAAGAGATATGGACATGTTTGCAGTTTATAACTGGACAGCAGCCTAGGGTTAAAACCGTGGCCCCTCCATAGATATGGTGAAGGAGTGATGTAGCCACCCAGGGACAAGAAGTGTGCTATTTCCAGGATTACCCGTTGAAAATAAAGCAAAGAACGCTTGAAAAATAATAAAAATGAATGCAACCACCACACCAAGGACTAGTAAGCTCAAATATATTACATATTTTGGTTTTGTGTTTAGGTATATTTTAAGTGAGGGTAACAGAATTCTTTTGCCAACACATACATTCTATTTTTCCCACCATGAAGAACCTTACAATGATTGTGCATTCTTGTCACAACTGTGAATTCTGCAGAATAAAAAAACCTGAAACAGACCGATCATCTCACAAAATGTTTCCATTCACATGGTTTCCACTTGCACAAACACTTGCGTACAAAAAAATACCGATGTAAGAGGCACCTACCATTATAAGAGTCAAAACATATTATTAAAAGTGAATACTGAGATAATGACAGATGGTTTACATAAACTTCAGACAAGACATATTTCAAATACAAAAGCATTGCCATGTATCTACAAATAGATATAAAAAGTAACTGTACAAACATAGTGGTTCATATACAAATGGTTACACAATAGTTAAGTTCTGATGCTGAGTAAAAGCATTCATGTCACCATACACATTCCTTATTAAACACACCTAAAAGAAACAATGTTCCCCTTTATTAGTGGGCCCTGTGTTTCAAGTCTGTCCAGCAGAAAGGAGGTATCCAGATGTCATCACCACATCTGTGTCCGTAATAATACTTGTAGAAGGATAACGTGGCAAGGACTAGGAATCCCATAGCTTGGCAGCTTCTTGGTAGTGTTTTTTTTTACTTCCCGTACAAAAAGAATACACAGTTTTCATAAATTATATTTCACTAAAAACACATTCATTCAAAGTCCACAGGCTTTCTCCACAAAGCTAGTGTTCACACTTCATAGTACCCAGATGTCAGTATATTCCAACAGTTAGAGGATGGCTGGTCTGAGCAGCATCTAGACTGCATTCATTCCAATACATTCCATAAGTGCAGCTGCTTGGTGAAAGTGATGATTGTAAATATACACTGACTTCAGCTTGTTTTGGGCCTTAAAATCCATTCTGCATGAGGATTTACATGATATACATCCAGCATATAAGTATCTGGGTCCAAGCAATGTTCTCCTGCAATGACAAATAATAGATGATAGAATCAGTAAAAGAAAAAAATCATATTTACTTAATATTTATAACAATCTTGATGCATAATGATAAATTCTAATAAATGGAAACAAATCTTAATGTGCTATTTTAAACATTTGTTTTGACAGAATGAGAATTGGTTCGTTCCTCAGTCACATGTTAAAGTTGAACACAAGGTAGAACTTAAAGACACAAATTAATGTAGCTCTGTAATCATTAAAATGGTTCGAAAGCATCTACATTTTTTTTACCTTAATGCACTCCCTGAATTAAGGTAAAAGATGTACCAGTGTTTATATTGCCATCTCTCCCCCCCCCCGGTATACTTACCTGAGTCCTCAGGGGCTAGCTCCTCTCTCTCTCTCTCTGCTCTCTGCTCTCTGATGCATTAGTGGGAGCCATTGGCTCCTGCTGCTGTCAATCAAATTCCATGAGCAGGTTTGTGGGGGCGGGTCTGAGCCATGCTGTGTGTGTCAATAGACACACACATACCGTCTTGGGATTGAGCTTGCACATCTGCCCCCATAGTAGGCGGTCTGGGGGAACACACTTTGGGAGTTATGGGGGGACACAGAGAAGAGGAGTAGACAGTGCTGGAGGAGGACCCCAGAAGAGGAAGTAAGTATAACATGCTGGTTATTTTAATAAAACAAATTACCTTTAATACATATTTGAATGTATTTTGCACATACAGGTGCTGAATTGACCTGGTATCAACCTCTTGCCATTCCTGTATAGCAGAGCTGGAATGTGAGAGGAAGAAGCAACACAAGGAGCCAATCAGTTCATTTGCTGACAAGATAAATGTTGATAGGAGGAGAAAACAGTGAAAGAGAGATGAGCTCAACCCTATGCTGCTTCTCCTTTCACACAGGCTGGGGTAGATGAAGAAGTAAATGGGTATAATGATGCTGGCAATCAGACTGAGGACATGTGGTTTTATTTTCTATTTTAATGGATTCTGCTTTAGTTGATGATCTGTGTTTCCACTGGAGAAACATCTACTCACTTCCTGTCCCAGTGATATTGCAGTGACCTCAGTGTTCTGGTTTCCTTCTATGGAGAGCATGCTGTATGTATTTCTGAGGAAAATCAACTACTGACTCATAATTACTGTCACTAGTTAATTGCTTAAAACATTAAAGGAATATAATACAAATGCACTTTAGCAATGCCCTTGGAGCTACCAGGGCAGGGAATTAGGCTAAATCTCTCCAATGGATGCCACAAGGTTCTAGTGCACTTATACTACAGTACTCTCAATCTAAAAAGTAATCCTTGAGTTCAGTTCTTGAGATGCTAATTGTTATTATAATTATGTAAAATCTTTTTTTTTATTAATATAGAGCAAATAGAAGCACTAATGGCAGATAAGAGCTAGTTAAAAGAGATGGGAAACCATTACTTCAGTGTTTGCCTAAAGCCAGCCATACATGGATCGAAATTCACCTGGTTCAGCAGTGATGGGCACCCTGGTTGTATGCAAGTCGATATGTCAGTCGACTTGTGTACAACAAGCTTGTGGGTTTTTTTTTCTGAATGATTAGTGCTGCCGGCTATAATATGCAACACTAATCGTGTTCTGCTGGCAAGAAAGGCTCCTCTTAGACCAGCGGTGTCAAGCTGGTGGGCCTCCAGCTGTTGTGAAACTACAAGTCCCATCATGCCTCTGCTTCTGGGAGTCATGCTCATAACTGTCAATCTTGCAATGCCTCATGGGACTTGTAGTTTGGCAACAGCTGGAGGGCCACCATTTTGACACCTGTGCCTAAGACACAACACAGTGGGAGAGAATCAACCCATGGTGAAAAGAAAGAAATCTCCATAATCTATAGCCTGCCTAATAGTGAACTGAAAATCTTGGCAATACCTGTGCAGATATTTGTTGGCTTCAAATCATACTAACATAATTTAGTACACCATTTTCAATCCTAACGAGTATGTTAAAACGTAGATATGCCCTATTACCAAACTGTCCAAAATAATATCTGTTAGTGTTGCACAACAACAACCAATCATTCATCTTTCAGGGTTCAACTAACATTTTCCTCTGCAGGTTAAAATTTTTTAGATGTGGTGGGATGACATAAACAGCTCCTCCTTCAGACACTTAAAGGGGCCATAATGGCAGGAAATCTAATACTGTACTTCTTGTCTCTAATTAACTGTACAGCTAAGAGATTAGGTCTGAATATAACACAAAACATTATTGGGGAGGGGCTTGATGACATCACAACGCTTGGGACACGAGATAGTGTGGTAACTATACATGGTTGAAAGTTGAATATATCAATCAATGTGTATATTGAAACCTGTGTGGAATAGTGTGGTGCGCTGAGGCACCTTTCAAATGTGAGTGTAAAACTAGCAGTTGGTTATATGGATTAAAAGGATAAAGCACTATGGGGTTGATTTACTAAAGGCAATTAGACTGTGCACTTTGCAAGTGCAGTTGCTCCAGAGCTTAGTAAATGAGCAGAAGCTCTGCTGACTTGCATCATCCAATCATGTGCAAGCAAAAGTGCGGTTTTTTTTTTTTCCTTGCATGTGATTGGGTATTCTTGGCAAAGGGAAGCTTTACCTCATTTACTAAGCTCTGGAGCAACTGCACTTGCAGAGTGAAATTGCACTTTGCAAAGTGCACAGTCTAATTGCCTTTAGTAAACCAACCCTTATGTTTGGTGGTTTCTCTGTATACGGCTGAGGAGGATTACGGAGTGGAGTAGGAGCAATATAGGAGTGTATATAAAAAATTTAAGGGGACAACATGAACTCATCTGCTTTGGAATGCCATTATGAACCCTATATGAGGGACACAAGCGCTATATGACCTTGCTTAACAGTTTGTTCATATATTCCAGGTGAGAGTACATCCAGAGGAGGGTATTTACATCACATATAGCAATTTTGGGCACGAAGAGGTGATGGAATAATAAGAGAAGTGACACCAGTTTAATACCAATATTAAGAAGTGCACATTTATTGGATATTGGATGATGCACATTTACTGTAGGACTGAAATTTGACTTAGTCACTAATATTTTGCATTTTCTTGCATATTTTGTTCACACTTCATGTAAAATTTGTTATTGAGTGAAAAGTAGAACTTTTGGAGAAAATATTGTGTCACATAACACATTAGATGCGAGAGTGTGAATAGTGTGGGTGATCCACTTTGGTATACAATTTGCACATACCAGCTCACAAGGTTGTATTTACATTACTGTTCATGAGTCAAATTAACTTTACCTACAAATAAACTTAAATAAGAAAGGGAAAGTTGATCCAGGGAATATCCGATCGCCTCTCGGGGGATCAGGAAGGAATTTTTTTCCCTTGCAGGAGCAAATTGGTTAATGCTTTGTTGGTTTTTTTCCCTTCCTCTGAATCAACTGTGGGTATAGGAATGTAACTTTTTTTTTTTTAATGGTTGAACTGGATGGATTTTTGTCTTTTTTTCAGCCAGACTAAGGTTACTAATGTAACTATGTAAAACAGCTATTTGATATAAAATAAGAACTAATAATTATTAAATGTGGTATTCAGATTATCTGTACCTAGACACAAAATATATGCCATGTCCCAGTGAAAATAAGCTATAAGTATATCTTATAGGTACATTCCCGACAAACTTGAACATTTAGGATAAAAATAACAGACAAAAGCTTAGAGACACAACTGCACTGCCCCAGACATTTGTGTTTTATTCTGGCGTTGCTTCAGTAAACCAAGTCACTTCACTGTGTAATATTCTCTGGGAGAGTTCTGGCAACACCTAATGCCAACCCTGTGACTCTGCAAGCCAGAGATTCTTAATGCCATCTATCAAAGTGTCTTTCTTTGCACAGAATGTATTCATGTCTCTGCTCCATCCCCACTGATAGCAATATTCCATGCAGAATAAAAATGTATTGGGGAATAAGAGACAAAAGTCTCTACCATCCAGAGACCTAATGATGGCCTACAGAGAGTCAGTAGAATATACCATTTCATTTCCAATTAAAGTAAGTTGGGTGGCAATGTTTCAGGATAACTTGCTGAATTAGCTTTACTGCATTAGTATTAATTAAAGGAGAGAACTATGGGAATTACCATTCCTGATCTCCTACCAAAAACACTAGTTCCATGGCTTTTACATGGACCCATAGGTTTCAATGCTTCCTGAGTTGCTGGTATGCAGATGATGAATTCTGACATTACTTGATGAATGAATTCTGTTATCTGTCTATTACTTCTAAAATATTGAGGTCAGAATCAGCCAAGCAAGCATTGTTTTCAGGTGATTAGCAACAGCAGTCTTTGTGTTTTTCTCATTACAGGCACAGGAGGTGTGAAAACTGCAGAACACATAGACCTAAGTTGTAATATCAACTAGTCATCTCAAGAATAATTCACCATGCCAGTGCTGCAGATGTGCTGGGTTGCGGAAAATCACTGCTCATTTTGCTTTGTTTGAAAAAGGTCCAAAAGTCTGGATACTGCTATTATTAAACAAAAACAGGAAAAGGGTATCGGTAGGAAAAATATTTTAAAATAGGACATGAAGGCACTTGGTGTTGATCGCTATATAATATTTACAGTGTTAAGCTGCATGTTTCTTTATTCTGTGTAAGAAAGTTTGAGGTTTTCTAAAGGCAATTTTTAAACAATTTAAATAATAAACATTTTATACTTACCCACTCTGTTTAATAGTATTGCACAAAGCAGCCCAGAACCTTTTATTTTGGGTTCCCCCGCTGGCCCTCTCTTTTCCTCATTTTTTTGTGTCTGCCCCCATAGCAAACTATTGCCTTTGGAGTCAGACGTGAGTGCTTGATCCTAAGCCAGGCTGTGTGTGCTCACAGACACACACTGTATGGCTCAGGCCACCGATCTCCCCTCACAGCAGTTGATTGACAAGATCAGGAGCCAATGGTTCCTACTGCTGCCTTTAGTAGAGGGAGAGAGGACAGAAGAGATGCAGCCATGCACTGCCCTTGAGTGACTGAGGACTCAGGAAAGACTTTAAAAGGAGGTGGGGGAGCAGAGGAATTTTTAAAACATGTTTTAACTCAGTGCAGGGAATACATTACGTGAAAAAAAGTTTTAGCTTTAAAATAAAATCCATTGTTGGAAAATACAGAATTAAATTCTTGTTTCCTTATTAACCACTTGCCTTCTGGAATATTTACCACCTTCATGACCAGGCCATTTTTTGCTATATAGCACTGTGCTACTTTAAAATGACAATTGTGTTGTCACACAAATTAAATGTATATCTTTTTTCACACAAATAGAGCCTTCTTTCTTTCTTTTTATAAAAAAACAATATTTTTTACTTTTTGCTATAAAACATATCCTCTAAAAAAATTTAAAAAATAACATTTCTTGGTAAAAAAAAATCCCAATAAGTGTATAGTACTTGGTTTGCATGAAAATTATATTATAGCATCTACAAACAATGGTGTGTGTATATATATATATATATATATATATATATATATACACACTCAAATTTTTATTTATATATATACACATATATATATATATATATATATATATATATACACTCAAATTTTTATTTAGTTTTTCTTATACTAGTAATGGCTGTGATCAGCGACTTATAGCCGGACTGTGATAGTACGGCGGGCATTCTGACACTAACTTACACTGGGTGGGAACTCATTAACTGCCACTGACATCTCCAGTGACACAAATACAGTGATCTGTGCTAATAAAAAGCACTGTGCTAATGACACTGAGCAGGAAGGGGTTAATATCTGGGGTGATCAAAGGGTTAACTGTGTGTCAAGGTGTGTTTTTACTATGTACTATGTGGTGTTTTAATAGGAGATGTGCTGGTTTTTATCCCCCTACTTTGCAGGGAGATAAAAACCAACACATCCCCACTGACAGGAGAGAGTTCTGTGTTGTTTACATTCACAGATCTCTCTCCTGACAGTTGCTCCGGCTATTGACGGGACCAGAGATTAACATCTACAGGAGCCACTGACTGCACAGGCAGACGGGTATGCACGTCTCCTACTCACAAATGCAGAATTATATATATATATATATATATATATACAGTGAGGTCCATAAATATTGGGACATCGACACAATTCTAACATTTTTGGCTCTATACACCACCACAATGGATTTGAAATGAAACGAACAAGACGTGCTTTAACTGCAGACTATCAGCTTTAATTTGAGGGTATTTACATCCAAATCAGGTGAACGGTGTAGGAATTACAACAGTTTGCATATGTGCCTCCCACTTGTTAAGGGACCAAAAGTAATGGGACAATTGGCTTCTCAGCTGTTCCATGGCCAGGTGTGTGTTATTCCCTCATTATCCCAATTACAATGAGCAGATAAAAGGTCCAGAGTTCATTTCAAGTGTGCTATTTGCATTTGGAATCTGTTGCTGTCAACTCTCAAGATGAGATCCAAAGAGCTGTCACTATCAGTGAAGCAAGCCATCATTAGGCTGAAAAAAACAAAACAAACCCATCAGAGAGATAGCAAAAACATTAGGCATGGCCAAAACAACTGTTTGGAACATTCTTAAAAAGAAGGAACGCACCGGTGAGCTCAGCAACACCAAAAGACCCGGAAGACCATGGAAAACAACTGTGGTGGATGACCGAAGAATTCTTTCCCTGGTGAAGAAAACACCCTTTACAACAGTTGGCCAGATCAAGAACACTCTCCAGGAGGTAGGTGTATGTGTGTCAAAGTCAACAATCAAGAGAAGATTTCAATACAGAGGGTTCACCACAAGATGTAAACCATTGGTGAGCCTCAAAAAGAGGAAGGCCAGATTAGAGTTTGCCAAACGACATCTAAAAAAGCCTTCACAGTTCTGGAACAAAATCCTATGGAAAGATGAGACCAAGATCAACTTGTACCAGAGTGATGGGAAGAGAAGAGTATGGAGAAGGAAAGGAACTGCTCATGATCCTAAGTATACCACCTCATCAGTGAAGCGTGGTGGTGGTAGTGTCATGGCGTGGGCATGTATGGCTGCCAATGGAACTGTTTCTCTTGTATTTATTGATGATGTGACTGCTGACAAAAGCAGCAGGATGAATTCTGAAGTGTTTCGGGCAATATTATCTGCTCATATTCAGCCAAATGCTTCAGAACTCATTGGACGCCGCTTCACAGTGCAGATGGACAATGACCCAAAGCATACTGCAAAAGCAACCAAAGAGTTTTTAAGGGAAAGAAGTGGAATGTTATGCAATGGCCAAGTCAATCACCTGACCTGAATCTGATTGAGCATGCATTTCACTTGCTGAAGACAAAACTGAAGGGAAAATACCCAAAGAACAAGCAGGAACTGAAAACAGTTGCAGTATAGGTCTGGCAGAGCATCACCAGGGATGAAACCCAGCGTCTGGTGATGCCTATGCGTTCCAGACTTCAGGCTGTAATTGACTGCAAAGGATTTGCAACCAAGTATTAAAAAGTGAAAGTTTGATTTATGATTATTATTCTGTCCCATTACTTTTGGTCCCTTAACAAGTGGGAGGCACATATGCAAACTGTTGTAATTCCTACACCGTTCACCTGATTTGGATGTAAATACCCTCAAATTAAAGCTGACAGTCTGCAGTTAAAGCACATCTTGTTCATTTAATTTCAAATCCATTGTGGTGGTGTATAGAGCCAAAAATGTTAGAATTGTGTCGATGTCCCAATATTTATGGACCTGACTGTATATATATATATATATATATATATATGCAGTGGGGCAAAAAAGTATTTAGTCAGCCACCAATTGTGCAAGTTCTCCCACTTAAAAAGATGACAGGCCTGTAATTGGCATCATAGGTAGACGTCAACTATGAGAGACAAAATGAGAAAAAAAAATCCAGACAATCACATTGGCTGATTTGGAAAGAATTTATTTGCAAATTATGGTGGAAAATACCGTATTTTTCGCTCCATAAGACGCACCTGACCATAAGACGCACCTAGGTTTTAGTGGTGAAAAACAAGAAAAAAAAATATTCTGAACCAATGGACTGCAGACACAGTACAGGGGATGACCAGAGACTGCGGACACAGTACATGAGATGACCAGAGACTGCGGACACAGTACAGGAGATGACCAGAGACTGCGGACACAGTACAGGAGATGACCAGAGACTGCGGACACAGTACAGGAGATGACCAGAGACTGCAGAAACAGTACAGGAGATGACCAGAGACTGCGGACACAGTACAGGAGATGACCAGAGACTGCGGACACAGTACAGGAGATGACCAGAGACTGCAGAAACAGTGCAGGAGATGACCAGAGACTGCGGACACAGTACAGGAGATGACCAGAGACTGCAGACACAGTACAGGAGATGACCAGAGACTACAGACACAGTACAGGAGATGACCAGAGACTGCAGACACAGTACAGGAGATGACCAGAGACTGCAGAAACAGTACAGGAGATGACCAGAGACTGCAGACACAGTACAGGAGATGACCAGAGACTGCGGACACAGTACAGGAGATGACCAGAGACTGCAGAAACAGTGCAGGAGATGACCAGAGACTGCGGACACAGTGCAGGAGATGACCAGAGACTGCGGACATAGTACAGGAGATGACCAGAGACTGCGGACATAGTGCAGATGACCAGAGACTGCGGACACAGTACAGGGAATGACCAGAGACTGCGGACACAGTACAGGGGATGACCAGAGACTGCGGACACAGTGCAGGAGATGACCAGAGACTGCGGACACAGTACAGGGAATGACCAGAGACTGCGGACAGTGCAGGGAATGACCAGAGACTGCGGACAGTGCAGGGAATGACCAGAGACTGCAGACAGTGCAGGGGATGACCAGAGACTGCGGACACATTGCAGGGAATGACCAGAGACTGTGGACACAGTACAGGGATGACCAGAGACTGCAGACAGTGCAGGGAATGACCAGAGACTGCGGACAGTGCAGGAGATGACCAGAGACTGCTGACCTTTGGGAAGGGAGGGGGAGCGGTTACCTGAATTTGACAGGTACCCGCTCCCACTTCCGCGGAGTTGCCTTTCCTCTTCTTCCCGGGCCGGCTTCTGTGACAGCCGGGTGCCCACTGCGCAGGTGCGAGAAGCGCTTCGCTTTGTGAATGGCCCGGCGCCTTCTGGGACCCTTCATGTGTCCCAGAAGACACCGGATCATTCACAAAGCGCAGCACATGTGCAGTGGGCACCCGGCTGTCACAGAAGCCAGCGCGGGAAGACTGTGCAGCGCTGGAGCGAGGAACAGGTAAGGCCCTGCAGGAGACAACAGCTGAGCGGCCGGCCCGGTATTCTGACATGGTGGCCGCAAAAATACCGGACCGGCCGCTTTATATTCGCTCCATAAGACGCACTGACATTTTCCCCCCTTTTTGGGGGGGGAAAAAGTGCGTCTTATGGTGCGAAAAATACGGTAAGTATTTGGTCACCTACAAACAAGCAAGATTTCTGGCTCTCACAGACCTGTACCTTCTTCTTTAAGAGGCTCCTCTGTCCTGCACTCATTACCTGTATCAGTGGCACCTGTTTGAACTTGTTATCAGTATAAAAGACACCTGTCCACAACCTCAAACAGTCACACTCCAAACTCCACTATGGTGAAGACCAAAGAGCTGTCAAAGGACACCAGAAACTGGGAAGACTGAATCTGCAATAGGCAAGCAGCTTGGTGCGAACAAATCAACTGTGGGAGCAATAATTAGAAAATGGAAGACATACAAGACCACTGATAATCTCCCTCGATCTGGGGCTCCACGCAAGATCTCACCCCGTGGGGTCAAAATGATCACAAGAACGGTGAGCAAAAATCCCAGGAACACACGGGAGGACCTAGTGAATGACCTGCAGAGAGCTGGGACCAACGTAACAAAGGATACCATCAGTAACACACTACGCCGCCAGGGACTCAGATCCTGCAGTGCCAGACGTGTCCCCCTGCTTAAGCCAGTACATGTCAGGGCCCGTCTGAAGTTTGCTAGAGAGCATTTGGATGATCCAGAAGAGAATTGGGAGAATGTCATATGGTCAGATGAAACCAAAATAGAACTGTTTGGTAGAAACACAACTCGTCGTGTTTGGAGGAGAGAGAATGCTGAGTTGCCTCCAAAGAACACCATACCTACTGTAAAGCATGGGGGTGGCAACATCATGCTTTGGGGCTGTTTCTCCGCAAAGGGACCAGGACGACTGATCCATGTACAGGACAGAATGAATGGGGCCATGTATCATGAGATTTTGAGTGCAAACATCCTTGCATCAGCAAGGGCATTGAAGATGAAACGTGGCTGTGTCTTCCAACATGACAATGATCCCAAACATACCGCCCGGGCAACGAAGGAGTGGCTTCGTAAGAAGCATTTCAAGGTCCTGGAGTGGCCTAGCCAGTCTCCAGATCTCTACCCCATAGAAAACCTTTGGAGGGAGTTGAAAGTCCGTGTTGCCCAGTGACAGCCCCAAAACATCACTGCTCTAGAGGAGATCTGCATGGAGGAATGGGCCAACATACCAGCAACAGTGTGTGCCAACCTTGTGAAGACTTACAGGAAACGTTTGACCTCTGTCATTGTCAACAAAGGATATGTAACAAAGTATTGAGATGAACTTTTGATATTGACCAAATACTTATTTTCCAACATAATTTGCAAATAAATTCTTTCCAAATCAGCCAATGTGATTGTCTGGATTTTTTTTCTCATTTTGTCTCTCATAGTTGAGGTCTACCTATGATGTCAATTACAGGCCTCTCTCATCTTTTTAAGTGGGAGAACTTGCACAATTGGTGGCTGACTAAATACTTTTTTGCCCCACTGTATATATATATATATATAATATGGCTTTTCTTCTCAAAAAGTGCAGGAACTCCCCCCTTCTGAGTCACTTCTTGTTTCTTGTCTCTGCCCCTCCTATCCACCTCTGAGCAGCATCACTTAGTTCCTCCCCCTACTCACCTCCCAGTACCACTCCTTATAGAGAACACAGAACCAAGTATAATTCTGTGGTGCTAAATAGTTTTTATGCTATTTATTGATAACAAGAAAAGCAGAAAAGTAGATCTCCCGCAGCTAGCAGCAATAGGACCCCCCAGCAACAATAGATTCCTCCAGCAGCTATACACTCCCAAAACAAAATACCACCCTAGCAACAATAGACCCCCAGCAGCTACAACAAATTTCCCAGCAGCCAGCATCAATAGACTCTCCTACAGCCAGCAACAAAAGTAGAAGTACACGCAGTAGTAAGTGCCAAGTATTTCATATTACTGATAGGCAGTGCACGTCGCAGGCCAGTCCAGAGGCCATTAATCAAGATGGCAGACAACAGTGCTAGTGTGCATGGAACAGTGTGTGATAATGAAGTTTCTTTTGAATGAAGGCGTAAAACCCGTGGATATCTACAGAAGACTTCAAGCACAGCACAGTGATGAGATACTCAGCCACAGTAAGACATTTGAATGGTGTAAATGTTTCAAAGATGGCAATATACCCATCAGTGATGATCCCGGCCATGGTGGTTCCCAGCCCACAGCAGTCATTTGTGAACATTCAGAGCATGGAATGCCCAAGCCTGCATAATCGACGTCATAATCTGTTGTGAAACTGCACAAGAGACAAATCTTTCTGTGGGAATGGTGAGCACAATGATGGCGAAGTGAAGCAGGCTGTCCTAGGATGGTTCAGGTATACAAACAAATCTTTCTATGCTGAAGCTTTCCAGGCATTAGTTAAACGCTGGGATGAGTGTATAAATGTAGCAAGGGAGAATGTTGAAAAATAAATACAATTTCCACTTCTTTAAATTTGTTCTTTTAATATATAAACTTAAAAGTCCCAATTTGATGTGACTGCCCCTCGTAAAATAAAAGCCCAACTTAGAATCTTAGACATTGACAACCTCAAATATCAGAAAGACACAGATTCCACTTCTACAGGTAGATGTTCACTGTGTTAATTCAGAAATAGTTCAGCCAATCAAAAACACTTGCACTGGTATCATATGTTGTTAGGTGGCATTCAGTTTAAATTATATGGGCAAATCTATATTGCAGGTATCCATTTTGAAATATTAAATATTATTTAAAGAGTTAACATTATCACTAAGAAAACATTAACACTTGATCTCAGCTTCATATTGAAAATCCTACCCTAGTGTGAATAAGGTTCAGGAGGGGAGTATTTTCAATATGAAGCTAAGATCAAGAACATGGGGACAGGACCTCCAACTAGAGGAAAGTGCAAAATAATCTTTTAAAGCAAAGTGTCAGTGTACTGTCCTTCAGATTTTAGGAGGGCCGGATTAGGGCCAGTAAAGATAGAAAATGTCCTGGCACCAGAATCAGTGACAATAAACATGGCCTAAGGGTTGTTAGTCAGTAGAAGGAGGAGTAGTGCCCCACCATTGGTTTCATGGGAAGAAGTACTGCCCCACTGTGGGTCTCAGTGGGAGGAATAGTGCCCCAATGGCCAGATAAAGGGTAGTAGTTTGGAGACCCCTGTTTTAAAGTATTATTTTACTGAAAGTGTAGTTGATGCTTGGAATTTACTTCACGGGAAAGCATTGCTGATGTGTTAAACGTACACTTAGTGCCGGTTCACATATATGCGGATTGGATACGGTTTGAACCACATCCAATCTGAATGATATGTGAAATAGCATTGCTTCCTATGGTTCCTGTTCACATACTGTATGTCTAGTGCACTTTCAGTGTGGATTGAAAAAGAGTCCTGTATGATTTCTGAGCAGTGTGGTCTGGTTCAGATGCAGATTACAGGCTATTGACTTCTATGGGAACCGTT
Source organism: Staurois parvus (assembly GCF_062004578.1). Classification (NCBI taxonomy): domain Eukaryota; kingdom Metazoa; phylum Chordata; class Amphibia; order Anura; family Ranidae; genus Staurois; species Staurois parvus. The sequence continues at coordinate 321,048 of NW_028318113.1, forward strand.
TCTAAACCGCACATGTCATCAGTTCTGAACAAGATAAAATCCGGACCTGAACCTGATCTAAAGCTGTCCTGAACCTGATGTAAACCTGACCTGAACCGCTGAACTACTGCATCACTTAGCTGTGAAACCTGAGCTACAATCCACACTACACGTGTGAATCCACACTTCCTATGATTCCTCTGCTGGAAGAGTTAGGTCATAGGCACTGCCAGGCAGGAAGATGGTCATTCTCAGTGCATTGCTAAATGTGAGTGTTATTCATTGCCTGATGCATCCTCAGCTTCTGGTCCTCACCAGCCACTGCACAAGTGGTAGTACTTTATTTCTAACAGATAGGAGCACCCCAATGCAGCAATTTAGCCAGGCACCTAGATATAAATATTAAATTTTTTTCAACAGAGATTCTTTATTTCCAACTAACAACTTGATTATATTAATCAGTCTGGATGGTACAATGGCATGAGGAATTCAACAACACAAATACATAGTTCCTGTACTGTTAAAAGGGAATATTGCACTTACAGACACTCCACTGTTCTTTTAAGCAGGGTTTGTACTTACATAGCTAGAATATTATCATGTTTTAAAAATACAGTTTCAGAAAAGCTTGGAAGCTTACCTATGTTTCCTCCTATTTCATATAAACTTTGGTGTTGCGATTTTTCGGATGTTCCATGACTGGAAATGCAAACAAAAAAAAGATTTATCACTCTGATGGAGAGAAGTCTTTGTTGCTTTCTTCCACACTAAATAAGTAAAAGCATCTTATTGTCTAAAATGTCTTGTACCCAGCTGCTGCTCTGTCTTCTTTAAGCTGTATTCTCCAGTGGGCATTACTAATTAGTTCCAGCATGCTAACCAAATGTTCTGCTGCAAAATTGTTTGGTTACTTCTTATTACTATCAAGAATTTGCCCTTCAACAAAGAGCCTCCGTAAATTAACAAAATGGGAAATGCAGATGTTAATGACAATATTGTGGCAGGAAATGTAGGCAAATAAGTAAAAAGGGTCCCTAGAGGAAAAGCACTTCAATGTGGCAGCATCGGCTATATTTTCATATGATTCAGATCACAGAAGCATGGTGTGTGATTGATAGGCTTTCATACAGTCAGCCAGAGAAGAGGTTTGACCTTTGATACAGCAGCACAGCAGAAAGGCAGAATATCATTCAGTAAGAAATGATACTCATCTAGCTTCTGCCAACATTTTCGTTTTAGCAGAATAAAATACTATTATTCCTGTGCATTACAATACATTCATATATTTTTTTTAATAATTTGGATATAACATTACAAATTAAGGATGTTGATAACAAATCTAGCTTTTGTTGCAGATGAAAATACATAATGAACACAGAATAGAGCATAAAGAAAGGTATAGTAACCCATAACAACTATTCTTTATTAACATGGCTGATCTAAACCAAGGAAAGGTTAAATCTGAGTAGTTGCTAAGACAAGCTGCACTTTAGAATCATCATGGGTCTTTGCCTTACCACCAGGATTCAAATCAGCAAGTAAACAGTTCTATATTTTAACAGGAACATTCAATCCAAAAGTGGTATTCCAGTCCAGGGTAGAATACATGTGATTGTTTCATCCACCTGCTACTTATATATTTTGATGACAAGATTTTTTTTCCCTATTTTAACATTTGAAATGGTGTGGAAGGAAAGATCACTTGCACTTTTAGATCTGGAGAAGGAGAAATGAGCATCCATAAAGGGGTGAGGTATATTAAGCAACTTCAAAGTCACTACCAAGTAGCTACAGCCCTGTAGATTGAAAATCCACAGAACAGTAATAGAGGGGAAATCTTGCTATGTGGACACTAATTCTGGTGACCCTGGTGACAATCAGGGATTCCATCACTGTGGTGGGATTTCCTCTCACTCTGTGTCAAGTCAATGAGACAGGAAGTGAAGGGAAATCTCCCCAATAGGACACATACGACAAAAAAACAAACAAAAAAAAAAACAACTGGCAAGGGCTATAACCCTTCTTTACTTTATCCAAAATAAAAAAAAATAAACAAGTTTTGCCTTTAGTTGTACTTTAACTTGGGAAGTTACTTGAGAATTTGATAAAGGATCAAATAGAAGGTTTTTTTTAAGGGTTTTTTGATAGAAAACAATATTATAAATGATAGCCATCATGGGATTAAGATTAATGAAAGCCAAAGTTGTCAAACAAATCTGCTTTGTCTTTACGAAGATGTAAGCAAAAACTTAGACAAAGGAGTATCTGTGGATCTAGAGTGCTTGGACTTTACTAAAGCATTTGACACAGTTCCCCAAACACAGCTATTGTGAAGGTAAAGGTCTACAGCTTAGAAAATTCAGTCTGTAAACAGATAGAAAACTGCAGTAAAGACTGTATTCAGACATTAGTAATAAAAGATTCATACCCTGAATGGCCTAGGGTTATTAGTGGTGTACCACAATGTTCAGACCATCACATGTTAACCAATTTATATATGATATGGAATTTGGGATTTAGGGTTTGTTCAAACCATGGTGCAGAGACGTCAGTTTTTCTACACACATTCTGAAAGGACACAAAATAAAAATTGTTCTCTGTTTGCCCTGTTCACAGTACAACACTAGTATTACTTACATATTTTTTATGTGCAGGAATCTGCAAGGTTCCTGCACATAAAACCTCATTGAAGTGTGTATGAAAACTGATGTTTCTGCAAGTGAAATCTGAACTTCAGTTCCCATCAGTTTTTCTGCATGTATGGTGTGAACGAGGCCTAAAAGTACCTTATTTGTGTTAGCAGATGACATCAAGCTATATAGTGGAATAAAGTCGCTACAAAATGTCTTTAAAGAGGAGTTCCACCCAAAAGTGGAAGCTCCGCTTTTCTTCCTCCTCCCCTCCCTCCACTGCTACATTTGGCAACATTTGGGGGGAGCAGGTACCTGGTTTTGACAGGTACCTGCTCCCACTTCTGGCTTAGTTTGCCATGGTGGAAGTTTGGCACCTCCCACAGCTCTATGAGACACTTCCAAGGTTCAAGATGACTGCAGCCCATTCACAAAGCACAGCGCGATTCAAGCATGCACAGTAGGAAACCGCCCAGTTTCCCTTAGTCAAGATGGTGGCACCAGTCAACTGAAGAATTGGCTCGGAGTGAGGACGCCACTGGATGCATGGACAGGTTAGTGTCCTACTATTAAAAGTCAGCAGCCACAGTATTTGTAGATGTTGACTTTCAATTTGTTTTGGAAGGTGGAGGGGGCTAGAACTCCGCTTTAAATTACAAGCAGACCTGAATTCACCGCTTGATTTGGCAACTTTGTGGCAAATTTTTTTAAGTGTTAATAAATGTTAAATTATGCACTTAGAGGCTAAACCATGCATGCATCATTAATGCTTCATCTAGAATATGCAGGTAGGTTTTGGGAACCAGTTCAAAAAAGGGTGTTAGGGAACTGATATAAGGCATGAAAAACCTCAGGTATGGGGAAAGCTGCATTGAATTGAATGTATTCTCTCTTCAAAGGTTGATATGATCACCATGTTTAAATACATAAATGGCCTATAAGTTGTTCAATTTAAGGTCTTTTGAAAGGAGGGGGCACTCTTTGCGTCTAAAGAAAAGGGTGTTTAACCTCTGCATATAAAAAAGGCTTCTTCACAGGAAGAGCTGTGAAAATATGGAATAGACTTACCCTGTCTTGGGGGTAAAGGAAGAAATTGTTTTCCCCTGTTGGAATGAATTGGACAATGCATTAAAATGTTTTTTTTCCTTCCTCTGGATCAATTGCAGGTTTAGGTTTTCTATGGGTAGAACTTAATGGATTTGTGTCTTCTTTCTGGTACAATAATTTTATTGAATGTTTTAAAGATAACAGAACAACTGGTCACCCACGCAGGAGGTTAAAGCCATATAAGCATATTGAAGAGATAAGAGTGGATCTTAGTAGTAATCTGGTAGCAGTAGTTTGTATTACAAAATATCAATGGAATGACCTTGCGGTTTGAGCCACAAGTCTTTACGGACTGACTGAGTCTTATGACTCAGGGGACACAAATATAGATAGAGAATCCGGACAGGCAAGACCTATCGTCAAACAGAAAAAGAATGGAAAAAAAGGGGTGAGGGGCTAAGAGTGAGGAGAGGAGAGGAGAAGATAAGGGGAAGGGGAACAGGTAAGGTTCCTGCAGGCTCAGGTATCAGTAGATTCAGTTATAGGTTGCCAAGACTGGTCGGATACAGGGTGGGGAAAGCATAAGACCACCAGGGTGCGCACACTTTGAAACAATTGGAATGGGAATCATGTAAAATAATGGTAATATTTTCTTTAACCATCAGGGTGGTCAGGTTGTTTCTCACCACTGCAAAACAGACAGAGGGTTTCTTGAAGGCCTTGGCTATGGCACGTTTGGCAGCCAGAAACAAGTAGGTTGTACTGGTATAAGAATAGGCCTTGGATCGGGCAATGTAATAGAGCAAGTTTTGCATCTTTGCAAACTGGCACATGAAATAAAGTGTATAGGAGCCCAAAAAGCCTGGACCAGAACCCCAATAGGCATGGAAAGGACCAACAGATATGAAAGACAACCCCCCCCCCATTTGCCACAGCCTAACACATCTATCACTGTAGGATGGGTTTGCACCAGCTGTTCATGCAGGAACCTAATACCATCAAAGGAGAACCTTGTATGCTGCCTCTAAGGCAGCAGTGTTGAAAGAACATTTTCGCTGTGGTAGACCAGGCTTTGCTCCACTCTTCAGGGTCCATAGAGGCTTTGTTCCCAGCAGGACTTATATGAAGTGGATGTGGGAGTGCATTCAAGGAAAAGTAAATTGCTGAGATGGTGCCTGAAGGCCTGGGAAAGTAGACGTGTGCTCCAAAACAGTTTTTTGAAAGGGTAGAAGTGCATCTTAGAGAGGTCATCCAGTGATGGAGCTGGATGTATCGTAAAAACTCAGAAGGGGTGCCTTGTAGGTCTCCTGGATTGAGGGCCATGATGGAAATGTTCCAGACAAGAGGAAGTGGTGGACCTGCGTGAATCCATGCTTATCATGAAAATATGGTTGTTCAAGACCTGGTGGGAAATAAAGGAGTTTTTTAGGAGTGGAAGGAGAGGTAGAAATGGGGACATGAGTCCAAGAGTCTCAGGCTGTGTAACATTAGAGGACTTAGGGAAGGTGGAAAGTATCTTAGTGGGAACCACAGTAGACCTGAAACTGAATTTGGAGCACAGTTAGGGAGCTCCAGGAGCACCCAAAATGGGACATCAATAGTCACATGGAGCATGGTAAGCTGGGAAATTTGCACTGCAATGTAGTATTTTGCCACGTTAGGGACCCCAAGTCCTACCTGTAGTCTAATAAAAACACCAAAAATGCAGCGCTTGAGCATGTAGTGAGAAGAAATTAGCGTATGCACATCCGGATTAAAAGAAATACATTAAAGGTATAACATGCACCAACTTAAACGCACAAATTAATGCAAACAATGGACGGGTAAGTATTAATGATTCATCCGACCAAAACAAAGTGCATATAGTGATAGGGATGTTAGAGTCATTAGAAGTGCATCCGTGTATCAATCAAATTCGTGACTTCCGTGATAGGAGAATAGCTGCAAAACGCACTAACCAGATAGCGCAGGAAAAAGCGCATTGGAGTATAATGACCTACTCCCGGTCACAGCCCAAAGATCATCAGCGAAGGGACCTCAGGAACAACTTTGCATCAATCATGCCGTCTCCTACCACCAGGGGGGGGGGGGTACGCCTCCTTACAGTTACACGAATTTGCCTTATATCATCTTTCGCCAGGGGTGGTGTGCTTTCGTATCAGGAGATCACCTTAGGGACTCAGCAATAAGACCCAAAAGAGAGAAATCTTGATAGTGTAGTAATTTTTATTCAAAAGGTTGCTAAAGAACAAGTAGCACACTTACATAATGATATCCAGAAAAGCTGATTAACAGAATCCAAAAAGATGGCCGACAGTCAGATGCATGGACCATGTGGGTAACAAGTAGTATGAGAGGTATCCTTATCCCCATACTACTTGTTACCCACATGGTCCATGCATCTGACTGTCGGCCATCTTTTTGGATTCTGTTAATCAGCTTTTCTGGATATCATTATGTAAGTGTGCTACTTGTTCTTTAGCAACCTTTTGAATAAAAATTACTACACTATCAAGATTTCTCTCTTTTGGGTCTTATTGCTGAGTCCCTAAGGTGATCTCCTGATACGAAAGCACACCACCCCTGGCGAAAGATGATATAAGGCAAATTCGTGTAACTGTAAGGAGGCGTACCCCCCCCCCCTGGTGGTAGGAGACGGCATGATTGATGCAAAGTTGTTCCTGAGGTCCCTTCGCTGATGATCTTTGGGCTGTGACCGGGAGTAGGTCATTATACTCCAATGCGCTTTTTCCTGCGCTATCTGGTTAGTGCGTTTTGCAGCTATTCTCCTATCACGGAAGTCACGAATTTGATTGATACACGGATGCACTTCTAATGACTCTAACATCCCTATCACTATATGCACTTTGTTTTGGTCGGATGAATCATTAATACTTACCCGTCCATTGTTTGCATTAATTTGTGCGTTTAAGTTGGTGCATGTTATACCTTTAATGTATTTCTTTTAATCTGGATGTGCATACGCTAATTTCTTCTCACTACATGCTCAAGCGCTGCATTTTTGGTGTTTTTATTTGTCTATGAGGAGGTTATACGAGGTTTACCTTCATGCTAGCAGCTTGAATCTTTGAGACCAAGCGCTCGTCTTTTATCCCATTTTACTGTATGCCCTACCTGTAGTCTATGTGTGAACAAAGTAGAGCGTGAAATTCTGGGAGCTTATATGCCCAAATAAAGGAAAGAACTGTTCAGACTCCTGGCAGGGCCCTTCCCCCTACCCAATTACAATGGGTGGAGAGTTTCTGGTATCTGGGAGTCGTGATCTCTCGTCGGGCCTCAGATTTTAATTCCTTGAATTTGGCTCCGGTGGTGCAAGATCTTAAATTGAAGTTGAAGGCATGGGAGTCCCTACCTCTATCTCTCCTTGGGTGCATTAATCTGATCAAAATGAAAATCCTTCCAAAATTCACCTACTTATTTCGACACTCTCCGCAATGGATTCCCAAATCCTTTTTTAACCATCTTAATCACCTATTTTCCTCCTTCATCTGGGGCCCCAGTACTCCTAGGTATAAGCTTTCCACCCTCATGTGGCCCCAGGCTCAGGGTGGCCTGGCCTTTCCTGAATGCTATAAATATTTCTTGGCTACCCATTTGGTGATGGCAGCTTGGTGGCTGACCCCCGATTCTTCCAATCCCTCCACGTTGCTGGAGGCTGAGGTTTTGCGCTCAATGGAGACCTCGGGCCCCATATCCATTAACATCCTCCATGATCACCACCCTATGGGCCTGGCATGTGGGTTTGACATGTGAACATTATCCCAAGCTAGCTGTTTCCCAGAATGCCCCACTATGGCTTAATCCTACCTTACCCCATTTCTTCCTGTTACCTGAGCCACACGCCTGGACCAAATTTCATATAAAAAAATTTTACAAATTGCCATCGGTTCTGTCCTTTCCGCATTGTTTGCTTTCTCTTCTACTTATAATGTTCCTGAATCCTATTTATTCCGATATTTACAGCTTTCCCATGCCTTCTGTGCTCAATTCCCTCCTTCTACCCTTCAGCTCACTCAATCAGCCCTGGAAGAGGTTTTGCTATCTGATTGCTTGGTGAAGCCTACTTCCCATCTGTACTCAAACATGTTCCAGAATTAGATGATGATGACTGGGATGATATTTGGGACTTGCCTTTTCGCTCTCTGGTCTCCCTGAGAGACCGTTTGATTTAGTTCAAGATTGTACATCAGGCCTATTATACCCCATATAGGCTTCACAAAATTAGCTCCACATGCTCCCTCGAATGTTGGCGTTGTGGGGGCTCACTGGGAGATTTTGCCCATCTGTTCTGGCACTGCTCTGCGTTGTCTGATTTTTGGAAGGAGGTAATATCATTCTGTAATAAATTGACCTCGGCCCCCCTACAGCCTACCATGTCGGTGTGTTTGTTAGGTCTGGTTAGCGATCTCCTGCCCACTATAGCTGAACGTACTCTGATTAGCCTACTGTTGTTCTATGCTAGAAAGACCAAAGCTCTGAATTGGAAAAAACCTGCTCCTCCATCTATTATGTTATGGAAGCGGATAATTAATGTAATTTTGCCACTTTATAAGGATACTTACATGCACATGGGATGCCCTAAGAAATATGATAGAGTGTGGTCCAAATGGCTGGCTGAACCCTCCACTGCCTCTAACATGACAATGCCCTGAGTGATATTGTAATATTATATTTTATGATGTTTTTTGAATTCCTCCTGGTCTTGGGGGACATAGTACATGTCATACTAGGATGGGAAACTTTATATCCACACATTTATTTCTTGGTTGCTGGTGATAATCATGTGAACGTTTCAGAGAATCTTTAGATGCAGCCTTTTTTTTTTCTTCAATTTCTCTGGATGTATGATTGACCTTCTCCACCCCTACGAGGGTGTCAAGGTCCTACCTTTCCTCAGGGCTTGTGCTGCTCCATGTGCTGGCATCCATCTTAGGTGTCTGCAAAGCATTGTGGGATCCTTTATGCTTTCAGCCCTCTGCAATTCCCCCCCCAGGAGGTGGCGGCTTATCACATATAAGTCTGCTGTTTGTAGCTGTCCATTGCATTCATGTCCTGTCTGTTGCACAGCAGCAAGCTCCTGTTTAGTTTCCCATTGCTCTCCTGGATACCAACTCGGCTTTGGCAAGACTCCTTCCTGGCTTCTGACCCCGACTCTGGCAACCATCCTTCCTGGCTTCTGACCCCGGCTCTGACGACCATCCTTCCTGGCTTCTGACCCCGGCTCTGGTGATCATTCTTCCTGGCTTCTGACCCCGGCTCTGGCGACCATCCTTGCTGGCTACTGTTCTACCAAGTCATCCGCTGTTGCTGTTGGACTTGCATAGACTCTGTCTTGTTTTTGTATAATAAACCTACCTTTAATTGCACCTCCTTGTGTGTCTGGCTCCTCGCTCCCTGACAGAGGGTAGGACATATGTGAACCTTGTTTATATGTTTTTTTTTTGTTTTTTGTTTTTGTTGTGTGTGTATGTCCTTAATATGTTAAACAGTTCAATAAAAAGATTTTTCAAAAAACAAAAAGGAAAGAATTATATCTTCCAGTAAGTGTAAGTAAAAGGTAGGGACTCAGATGCGCAGGGTTCAAAAGTGGTAGAGGATTTTGGAAAGGACTGTCATTTTAATTGCATATATGCATATGATCCATAATAAAGTGGGGAACTGCCACGGGTGCATGAGGGAGGTTATAGCATGCAATAATGGATAATAATTGGTTGCAAAGAGAGTAGTACAGGAAGTGGTCAGTTTGACGCCTAGGTAGTTCAAGTAAAATACTGCACACAAATATTAGAAGCATGATTGAAGGTGTGAAGAATTGTGTCTTTTTTCAACCTGAATTACAATGGAATTATGTAACTATATAACTTCAGCAGGATGCCCAAAGATATATTAAAGGTTGGCGTTTATATAGCCTGCCAATGTCCAGTTTTCACTGATACAGAATTGTTGGATAGGCTTACATTTTGAAAGCAAAACTAGTCACTTGTCCAGTAAGTGACAGTATAAGACATAAAAAGCTAAGACATGGTATAAATCTTGTACTATATAAAATGTCTTCAACAAAACTACAACATTTCAAATAGCTCCCTAATAAATGGGAAAAAAAACAAGAAATGATCATCTTTTTACACCTGTTTTCACACTGAAAGCGTGCCAGGATGTCTTTGGCTTTTGTCCGACTGTTCAGCTGAATTGCCATGGAAACCTTTGAGTGCAGTGGAGCGTAAACTCTTATCACTCCTTCAGGTACATCACAGTGCTGAAATATAAAAGCAAAATAGAGCTATAATAACCATGACACAGGCAGCCTTTGTTTTCATAGGCTTATAGATGATGATAGACAAAACACAAATTGCCCTCAACAGGAGAGCCTTCTAAAAGCCTAAAAATAGCCACCCAAAAGTACACCAGGAATTACATCTCCCAAAAGTGTTGATGTATATTTAGTTATGGCTACAAGGATTGTAAAATTACTGTTCCTTTAACTAGAACAGAGAATAGGCAGTGGTAATGAGACAAGAGAAGAAAAGTCAGTTAGATATATAAATTAAACATTCAGAGAAGGATACATATAGGAAATATATTACAATGCAAATATCTTATAACTGCATTAATCTTCCTCAGATCTTCTCATCTCCTTTAACTTTCATCACATCCATGTTCTCTTTACGTCTTGCCATATTTTTTTTAGCACAGATACACACCACTAGGGGCTCCATTTATAAATCAGCGGTATGGTCGTAATATGGTCGCTGAATGTCCGAAATGTCATCAAATCTGTGTCCTTTTAAGGGATTTTTTAATTTTAGAAACAACCAAAAGTTGCAGAGTGCTAAGTCAGGGAAATAAGGTGGCTGGATTTCCTGGCCAGGAATTTATGAACAGTTAATGCATCATATGCAAGAGCATTGTCGTGGTGTAGAATCCACTTGTCAGGCCAGAGTTCTGGTCTTTTCCTCTTAACAAATTTGGTTTGCACTCTGTTATTTGCGTTTTTTGCTGCCCGCTTCTTCTTCATTGTGGACGTTTTCCCATCCCTTCTTAAACCACCTATGCCATTAAAAAACCCTTGATTTCTTCATGGAATGTTCACCATAAGCCTGTTGTAACAGAGCTAAAGTATCACACACACTTTTGCCAATTTTCACACAAAATCTGATGTTAATCGCTGTTCTAGAGTCCTGTCACTCATTTTTTGCCAACAGTGCAACGTAAACATGTGTTATTTCTTCTACTACTCTGTAAAGACTGAGTCAACTGATCTACAACCCAGGCAAGTGCAAGTTGGAACATGTCAGAACACGCTCCACTGCAAATGCCTGTGTGACTCACCACCATAATACTACACCACGGGCATTCCAGGAATTAAATTGTTTCACCTTGTATATCACACTGCCCACTTATGACCATGAAAATGTATTTGTAAAGGGTATCAGAACTTCTTGATGGGCTCCAATATGCACATATTTCAAGGACAGGAGTTCCTTCATATAGCATTAGTGAATAAATAAGGATCATGAAATATACCTCTCTCCGTTCAGGTCTTTCACGCTCCATGGTCTTCCTCCTTAGAAGCTTCCTTACACTCTTATCAAAAATAAGCTGCTTTTTGTTATTGTTCAGAGCAGCTTCATTCATTTTCCGTACTTGTGAAATCAGAAAGGCTGGAACCTGTATTAAAATGGTTTATTCTGTTATATAGGTATTTTTAAACATTATTCTACAGGTTTTTGATTTTTAACAATAATAACTTTCAGGCTCGTTTTATCTGGAAATGCTAGTTGACAGACTAGGCTTCTGACCACTAGAGGAACCTCCCTTTTATAAAATGATTGCAAAGTTAAACCTGTTTTGCATTACAAATGTTTTGAACTTCATGAGCCCACGTTCTAGCAGGGTTTGTTCTGCTCTTCGTGTTTAATTGTCGCCGGAAGGCTCAAAGATGTGTGATGAATCTTAACTACTAGTGTTGGAAGGCTATACATTTTTGATTAGGGTCTGTTTTTACTGAATAAATGTGTACATTCAGTTATAGACAGAATATTAATATACAGAAACATACATTCTAGAACATGAGAAAACAATTACAGCTTGAAGACTGCTACTATGATTTACCGATATTTTTCAAAAGCGGTATTAAAGTAAAATTGCATTAAAAAACACTAGCAATATGGGAAAACAAATATTATTAAATTCCTAAGTATAGTATTCTGCATTATTCCTTCAGGCTTTACAAAGCATAATATAGGAGCAAATCTAATCTAAGCTACTACTTATTCTTAAAGCCTGTTTACCTAAAAAGAAAAAAATACATAATAAGCACAAGGGACAATGCCTCCCTTCAGTGTGATGTGTTCCTTGTGGTTGTGTCTTCTAGTTCAGTAGTAATATTCCTCCTTCTGGCCCCCCAACCCTGCCACTGTAATCTTCCAGTTCGATGAGGGTTAATAGAACTGAGGAGCTTTCACAGGCTCTTATCAAGAGTGCCTGATTATGCTTGCCCTTTCTGTCCCCCGCCTCCATTCATAGAGGCCATACTACACCTTCTATGAATGAAACAGGATCTATGAATAGAGGTGGTGGACTTTACAATCATCTGCCTGTCCTCCCTTCATAGATCATGTTTTATTCATAGAAGCTACAGTATGGCTTCTATGAATGGAGGAGCTGGTCAGAAAGGTAGGCATTGTCGGGTATTCTCGATGCCTATAACAGCTCCTTATTTCTATTATCCCTACTGCAATTGAAGGGGTGAAGATTACAACTCTACTAGAAGACAGACACACAAGGGACACATCACAGTGATGGAAAATGATGTCCATGTGCACATTTTTTTTTTTAAGGTAAATTTTGACTTTTAAAAGGAAGAATCAGGGAAGGTCACTGTAAAAATAACTCATGATATTGTAGTACATTTATTCCACATATTCTAGCTGTTTCTTTTGAAACTAGATACATTGTAGGCAGAGATTATTGGATCATATTTTATTGGCTTACATCGAAAATACTAGCTTCCGCTATAGTTGTGGATAATATTATTTGTTGATTTAGGTCCAATGTATGTATGCTGGTCTTTGCTATTCCATTCAATCATTCAAAAATAAGTTGTTGGCATAAGTGCATAAGCACAATATTCAGAAATATAATAAAAAAAAATTATATATGTGTATATATATATATATATATATATATGTATATACAGTAATGTATCAGTTTACAAATGCCTCGGTTAACGTAATTTTCAGTTTACGAATGAAAATCCATTGAAAATAATGCCACGGTTTACACTTTTTTTAGGAATCTTTTTCGCATTACGAAGTGTATGTTTTTAAATGCAAGTCCCGGCTTTTTTTTTTTTCTTCACTATAGCTCACATAATTAGCTGTCACTTTCCCCGGAGTTAACGAAAACTTTGTTTCTTTTAAGAAACTAAAAGGAAATATTGTTTTTCTTAACTTTGGAAAATAAAGTAAAAGAAAACTTTCTTTCTTTTAGCTGGGGGAAAAGTGACATCTGAATTTCTGAGCTTGTTGGAAGTGGAGCCTTTTTTTTTTATTCATTTCTTCAGGTCGGCTGCAGCAGAGGTGGTGACAGTAGGCATCGTGATTGACGTTGTATCTACTGCGGGGTACATTCTTTTAGTTTTTTCTTTTAATAAAGGACTTGTCAAAGACCATGTCCTGTGTTTTTTCACACTACACTTTTTGTTTCTTGTGAATGAGTAGCGGTACCATGTACCCCATACTCATTCACATGGGGGGGGGCAGGGATCTGGGGGCCCCCTTGTTAAAGGGGGCTTCCAGATTCCGATAAGCCCCCTGCCTGCAGACCCCCACAACCACCGGCCAGGGTTATGGGGAAGAGGCCCTTGTCCCCATCAACATGGGGACAAGGTGCTTTGTGGGGGAGCCCCCCTGCCCCAATACATTTCCCCATGTTGAGGGCATGTGGCCTTGTATGGTTCAGGAGGGGGGGTGCTTGCTTGTCCCCCCCCCCTTTCCTGACCTGCCGGGCTGCATGTTCGGATAAGGGTCTGGTATGGATTTTGGGGGGCTCCCACACCTTTTTTTTACATTTTGGAGTGGGAGTTCCCCTCAAAATCCATACCAGACCCAAGGGCTTGGTATGGATGGGAGGGGGGACCCCATGCCGGTTTTTAAATTATTTTTTTAATTGCCGGCAATTCTTTTACATTCAGCTGTTAGTGGGGAACCCCGCTGACAGCTGAAACATTAACACATAGTTATCACTACTAAAATACCGCATGACTTGATAGAAATAACTCATGCAGTATTTTAGTAGCGTTTACTTTTTTCTGAGCTTTGGAACAGATTAATTGGTTTTCAGTGCATTTCTATGTGAAACGGCGTTTCGGTTTACAAATTTTTCGCTATATGAAAAATCCTGCAGATTGAAATAAATTTAAAAACTGAGGTATTACTGTATTTATATACACTCACGGGTCACTTTATTAGGTACATCCGTTCAATTGCTTGGTAACACAAACTGCTAATCAGCCAATCATATGGCAGCAACTCAATGCATTTAGGCATGTAGATGTGGTAAAGACAACTTGCTGAAGTTCAAACTGAGCATCAGAATGGGGAAGAAAGGAGATTTATATGACTTTGAATGTGGCATGGTTGCTGGTGCCAGACAGGCTGGTCTGGGTATTTAAAAACTGCTGATCTACTGGGATTTTCATGCACAACCATCTCTAGGGTTTACAGAGGATGGTCCGAAAAAGAGAAAATATCCAGTGAGCAGTAGTTGTGGGACGAAAATGCCTTTATGTCAGAGGTCAGAGAAGAATGAGCAGACTGGTTCGAGATGATAGAAAGGCAACAGAAACTTAAATAACCACTCATTACAACCAAGGTATGCAGAATGTCATCTCTGAACGCATAACACATTGAACCTTGAAGCAGATGGGCTCCAGAAGCAGAAAACCACAGTGGGTGCCACTCCTGTCAGCTAAGAACAGGAAAAAGGCTACATATTGCACAGGCTCACCAAAACCGGACAATAGAAGACTGGAAAAACATTGCCTGGTCTGATGAGTCTTAATTTCAGGTGCAACATTCAGATGGTAGGGTCAGAATTTGGTACAAATAACATGAAAGCATGGATCCATCCTGCCTTGTATCAATGTTTTAGGCTGGTGGTGGTGTAATGGTGTGGGGGATATTTTCTTGGCACTTGGGACCCCTTAGTACCAATTGGTCGTTTAAATGCCATGGCCTACCTATGTATTGTTGCTGACCATGTCCATCCTTTTATGACTACAGTGTACCCATCCCATATTCTGATGGCTACTTCCAGCAGGATAATACACCATATCACAAAGCTCAAATCATCTCAAACTGGTTTCTTGAACATGACAATGAGTTCTCAAATGGACTCCACAGTTACCAGATCTCAATCTAATAAAGCACCTTTGGGATGTGGTGGAAAAGGAGATTTGCATCATGTATGTGCAGCCAACAAATCTGCAAAAACTGCATGATGCTATCATGTCAATATGGACCAGAATCTCTGAGAAATGTTTCCAACACCTTGTTTAATTTATGCCACGAAGAATTAAGGCAGTTCTGAAGGCAAAAGGGGGTCTAATCCGGTACTAGTAAGGTGTACTTATTAAAGTGTCCGGTGAGTGCAGGTATTCATATTATTCATGTATTTTATTGGGATTTTATGTAATAGACCAACACAAAGTGGCACATAATTGTAAAGTGGAAGGAAAATGATAACTGTTTTTTACAATTTTTTACAAATAAATTTTTAAAAAGTTTGTCATGCATTTGTATTCAGCACCCCTTAGTCAATACTTTGTGGAACCACCTTACACTGCAATTACAGCTGCAAGTCATTTTGGGGATGTCTCTACCAGCTTTGCACATCTACAGAGTGAACTTTTTGCCCATTTTTCTTTGAAAAATAGCTCAAGCTCTGTCAGATTGGATGGAGAGCGTCTGTGAACAGCAATTTTCAAGTCTTGTCACAGATTCTCAATTGGATTTGGATCTGGACTTTTACTGGGCCATTCTAATACATGAATATGCTTTGATCTAAACCATTCCATTGTAGCTTTGGCTGTATGTTTAGGATCGTTGTTCTACTGGAAGGTGAACTTTTGCCCCAGTCTCAAGTCTTTTGCACATTTTAACAGGTTTTCTTCTAAGATTGCCCTCCATTTGGCTCTATCCATCTTCCCATCAACTCTGACCAGCTTCCCTTTCCCTGCTGATGAAAAGCATTCCCACAACATGATGCTGCCACCACCATGTTTAATGGTGGGGATGGTGTGTTCAGGATGACGTGCAGTGTTAGTTTTCACCACACATAGCGTTTTGCTTTTAGGACAAAAAGTTCAATTTTAGTCTCATCTGACCAGAGCACCTTCTTCCACATAGCTTCTCACAAACTGCAAACATGACTTCTTATGGCTTTCTTTCAACAATGGCTTTCTTCTTGCAACTCTTCCATAAAGGCCAGATCTGGGGAGTGCATGACTAATAGTTGTCTTGTGTACAGATTCACCCATCTGAGCTGTGGATCTCTGAAGCTCCTCCAGAGTTACCATGGGCCTCTTGGCTGCTTCTCCAATTAACGCTCTCCTTGACCAGCCTTTCAGTTTAGGTGGTCAGCCATGTCTTGGTAGGTTTGCAGTTGTGCCATGCTCTTTCCAATTTTGGATGATGGATTCAACAGTGCTCCGTGAGATGTTCAAAGCTTGGGAAATTTTTTCTTATAACCTAACCCTGCTTTAAACTTCTCCACAATTTTATCCCTGACCTGTCTGGTGTTTTCCTTGGCCTTCATGATGCTGTTTGCTCACTAATGTTTTCTAACAAACCTCTGAGGGCTTCACAAAACAGCTGTATTTATACTGAGATTAAATTACACATAGGTGGACTCTATATACGAATTAGGTGACTTCTGAAGGTAATTGGTTCCACTAGATTTTAGTTAGGGGTATCAGAGTAAAGGGGGCTGAATACAAATGCATTCCACACTTTTCACATATTTATTTGTAAGAAATGTTAAAAAACATTTATCATTTTCCTTCCACTTAACAATTATGTGCCACTTTGTATTGGTCTATCACATAAAATCCCAATAAAATACATTTACGTTTTTGGTTGTAATATGACAAAATGTGAAAATGTATACTATATATATATATATATATATATATATATATACATATATATATGATAACAATCCCTAATTATCAATTTTTGTTTGTCATTGATATTTTATCTTACCCTTAGTGAAAAATAACTCGTGTTTTGAAAAATAGATGCCACTATCACAACACCACTGCTACACCTTGTCACTACATATTCCCTTTTTGACAAAAAAAAAGTTAAAATGTTTAATGTTTTCTCACCGTCCATAAAATATCCTGGTACCTAATTAAAAGGCGAACAATGTGTGCAGTAGAGGCAGCTGACTTCATTTCTTCCTTGTTGGCGCCTTTCCCCTTGTAAACAAATAGGTTTGGAGCAAGAATCATAGATACGTTCCATAGGCTCATTTTATTCTTTTCTTCATTTGACACAACCTTCTTCAGGAAATGCAGCAGAGCCTACCAAAACAATGGCAACATGCGCTAAAAATATGCAAGACTGTATTTTAGAGGGTAACTGCAGTGCTGTCAAGGTCATAGTTTGGACAATTCATTGTAAAAAATACTAATATTGCAGTGCATTAGTGTTGGAAATATGTTGGTGCTTACCAGACATAAATATGTTGATCCATAAATACCAGTATATGAAAAGAATATAATGTACATACTAAATAAAACAGATCGAAACTCCCAGGGCTCATTACTATATTATAATAAAGCTCTTAATGAGCCATATTTAAGAAATGGAAAAAAAGTTTAAATAAATAGGGGTCTTGTTACAAAGAGAGAAATCATGCTTTTCTCCTCCTCCTGTATTGTGTTCAGTGCACAATTTAAAGTTGTCTGTACCAGTGAGTTTGAGTGTTGCTCCAGAACCTGTTGCTTTCAGTGTGTTAATAGCAATGCTATCCATAATCTAGTAGAATTATGTACATAAAATACTTATCGAATGCACACATTTCTAACAGTGAATATAGTTTTCACTCAGGAAAGTCCATTGGTTTCAAAATCAAATGTTAAAAGCTAAAGAAATTGTTAAGTACTTTCGAACGGCATTCATCAAGTCAATGAATGTATGGAGAATTTTCTTATGAATGTTCATATGAACACTAGTTTGAAAATTTACTAGTGAATGGCCAGCTTAATAAAAAAAGCAATAAATGCTCCTTGCATGTGAACTAAAAAAAAAAAAATCACATATGAAAATGTAACAGTCTCTATTTTATACTTCCTCTTTATCTGCTGTGCAGGCTTTTGCCCCTTTTTTTATTTTTCTCTAAGGTTCTTTTAACCTCCCTAGCGGTCTGATTATGTCCATATTTCTGTGCTCAAAGCGGAACATTTTTTTGCATGGAAATATGTTTTTTTTTATTGTAGGCCTGTAATTTTTAGGAATAACTCACTGAAATCTGTCCAAACAAGAGTCTAGTAAACATCCCGGATAGGATAAAACTTGAAACACGAAATCATAAATTATAATTTAATAAATAATCATAAAAAATAATAATATAATAATAATACATTTAATTCAATACCATAATCAAACCAAATACTGAAATTTGAAATAGAGCGCCAAGTTCGCACATCACTGAGCAAAGTCGCAAAATCGTTTTCAGTGTCTGATGACGAATTTCCCCACGAATCATTATCACTCAATTCTGCAAGTGGTTCGGATTTACTATCGCTGTTCTCTAGCTGGTCTAAAACCGCTTTTGACCTAAAGGGACACTTTTTGGACACCATGGACGTTTCTCAGTTTCCAGGCAGAAAGAACAGTAAAAATGCAGGCAGGACACAGGACAAAGCACTCTGGACAAAATGTATGTGAAATGGTTTGATACAGTAATGTTTTACTATGTGATTTTAGTGATTTTAGTGAATGTCACTTTTTGTCATTTTCAAATTTCCCGCCGTTCCATCCCCCATACGTCCCGACGCTCGCAGGGGATGAAACCCGGATGACAGATGCTGGCATCCGCCAGATTACATTTCCGGGGACACTGCAGGAGGGACATCGCGGGAGCACAGAACAAGGTAAGTGAAGAACAGATCCCGGAGCAGCGCCGCATGGTAAGCCCGAGTGTAGCTCGGGGTTACTGCTTGTGGTACTGAAACTTTACCCCGAGCTACACTCAGGAATACCGCCAGGAAGTTTAAAACTGGGATGGTCACATGGCCATTCATGCTTGTTTTTCATCTGGATAAACACTGGCCTTTGAGAGAAGTGAAGTATAGCTAGCACATCACTGCCTTTGGCCCACAGAAATATTGAATAACATTATGCAGACATCTGCTTATCCAAGCAAAGAAATCTAAATGTACAAAATACAGTATATCAGTTTCTGTGTGGTATATATGTATTTGCAGTCCAGGTCACAATGTAAAACTCTGAGCACCATACCAACTGCTGGAGAGGAATTTGAGAGTTCCGTGAGTCAGTCAACACAAGCAAGGAGTATTTGTAGCTAAATGTATCATACAGATGAAACTGGCTCTAAGGAAATTGTGTGCATCACAGAAGATACAGAAACTGTGATGGTCTTGTGACAGACAGTGTATCACACGGAAAGGAAAAGTGTCTGCTGCAATGTCCTTCACAAAATTTCAGAAGTACACAATGGGGAGTGATAAAGTCAGTCTAGATGCTTCATGATTAGAGATGAGCGAATTATTCAAAAATTCGATTCGGCCGATTCGCCGAATTTCAGGAAGAAATTCGATTCGATGCGAATTAATTCGCTACGAAGTTAACTTATAAAAAGGGTTTCTAGGCTTCAGAGAGCCTTTAAATTAGTGCAGAACACTGTACCTTTAATTTAAATGCCCTTGGAGATGAGGAAGGAGAAGGAGAAGGAGAAGGAGAAGGATGAGAAGAAGGAGAAGGAGAAGGATGAGAAGAAGGAGAAGGATGAGAAGAAGGAGGATGAGAAGAAGGAGAAGGATGAGAAGAAGGAGAAGGAGAAGGATGAGAAGAAGGAGAAGGATGAGAAGAAGGAGAAGGAGAAGGAGAAGGATGAGAAGAAGGAGAAGGATGAGAAGATGGAGAAGGAGAAGGATGAGAAGAAGGAGAAGGAGAAGGATGAGAAGAAGGAGAAGGAGAAGGATGAGAAGGAGAAGGATGAGAAGGAGAAGGATGAGAAGAAGGATGAGAAGAAGGATGAGAAGAAGGAGAAGGATGAGAAGAACGATGAGAAGAAGGATGAGAAGAAGGAGAAGGATGAGAAGAAGGATGAGAAGAAGGAGAAGGATGAGAAGAAGGAGAAGGATGAGAAGAAGGAGAAGGATGAGAAGAAGGATAAGGAGAAGGATGAGAAGAAGGAGAAGGATGAGAAGAAGGAGAAGGATGAGAAGAAGGAGAAGGAGAAGGATGAGAAGAAGGAGAAGGATGAGAAGAAGGATGAGAAGAAGGAGAAGGATGAGAAGAAGGAGAAGGATGAGAAGAAGGAGAAGGATGAGAAGAAGGAGAAGGATGAGAAGAAGGAGAAGGATGAGAAGAAGGAGAAGGAGAAGGATGAGAAGAAGGAGAAGGAGAAGGATGAGAAGAAGGAGAAGGAGAAGGATGAGAAGAAGGAGAAGGAGAAGGATGAGAAGAAGGAGAAGGATGAGAAGAAGGAGAAGGATGAGAAGAAGGAGAAGGATGAGAAGAAGGATGAGAAGAAGGATGAGAAGAAGGAGAAGGATGAGAAGAAAGATGAGAAGAAGGAGAAGGATGAGAAGAAGAAGGATGAGAAGAAGGAGAAGGATGAGAAGAAGGATGAGAAGAAGGAGAAGGATGAGAAGAAGGAGAAGGATGAGAAGAAGAAGAAAGATGAGAAGAAGAAGAAGGATGAGAAGAAGAAGAAGGATGAGAAGAAGAAGAAAGATGAGAAGAAGGAGAATTCCAAGCCGGCAAAAAGTGTATCTGCAGAGCTCCGCTATTTCTTAGCGGAGCTCTGCAGATACACTTTTTGCCGGCTTGGAATTCTTCTTATTTTCATCCTACTTCTTCTTCTTCTTCATCCTCATCCTCTTCTTCTTCTTCTGAGGATGAGGATGAGGATGAAGAAGAAGAAGAAGAAGTAGGATGAAAATAAGAAGAATTCCAAGCCGGCAAAAAGTGTATCTGCAGAGCTCCACTAAGTGTATCTGCAGAGCTCCGCTATTTCTGACAGTTCTGTGACATTCCCTCCATACAGCGGTTGAAACATTGTATCTATTTGTTTCCATAAATGGTTCCATTTATGGAAACAAATAGATACAATGTTTCAACCGCTGTATGGAGTGAATGTCACAGAACTGTCAGAAATAACCTATTTCTGACAGTTCTGTGACATTCCCTCCCTACAGCGGTTGAAACATTGTATCTATTTGTTTCCATAAATGGTTCCATTTATGGAAACAAATAGATACAATGTTTCAACCGCTGTATGGAGTGAATGTCACAGAACTGTCAGAAATAGCCTATTTCTGACAGTTCTGTGACATTCACTCCATACAGCGGTTTCAACAACATTCACTCCATACAGCGGTTGAAACATTGTATCTATTTGTTTCCATAAATGGAAACAAATAGATACAATGTTTCAACCGCTGTATGGAGTGAATGTCACAGAACTGTCAGAAATAGCGGAGCTCTGCAGATACACTTAGCGGAGCTCTGCAGATACACTTTTTGCCGGCTTGGAATTATTCTTATTTTCATCCTACTTCTTCTTCTTCTTCTTCTTCATCCTCATCCTCTTCTTCTTCTTCTGAGGATGAGGATGAAGAAGAAGAAGTAGGATGAAAATAAGAATAATTCCAAGCCGGCAAAAAGTGTATCTGCAGAGCTCCTCTAAGTGTATCTGCAGAATAGAGGAGCTCTGCAGATACACTTTTTGCCGGCTTGGAATTATTCTTATTTTCATCCTACTTCTTCTTCTTCATCCTCATCCTCAGAAGAAGAAGAAGAAGAGGATGAGGATGAAGAGGAAGAAGAAGAAGAAGAAGTAGGATGAAAATAAGAAGAATTCCAAGCCGGCAAAAAGTGTATCTGCAGAACTCCTCTATTCTGCAGATACACTTAGAGGAGCTCTGCAGATACACTTTTTGCCGGCTTGGAATTATTCTTATTTTCATCCTACTTCTTCTTCTTCTTCTTCATCCTCATCCTCTTCTTCTTCTTCTGAGGATGAGGATGAAGAAGAAGAAGAAGAAGTAGGATGAAAATAAGAATAATTCCAAGCCGGCAAAAAGTGTATCTGCAGAGCTCCTCTAAGTGTATCTGCAGAATAGAGGAGCTCTGCAGATACACTTTTTGCCGGCTTGGAATTATTCTTATTTTCATCCTACTTCTTCTTCTTCTTCATCCTCATCCTCAGAAGAAGAGGATGAGGATGAAGAGGAAGAAGAAGAAGAAGTAGGATGAAAATAAGAAGAATTCCAAGCCGGCAAAAAGTGTATCTGCAGAGCTCCTCTATTCTGCAGATACACTTAAAGGAGCTCTGCAGATACACTTTTTGCCGGCTTGGAATTATTCTTATTTTCATCCTACTTCTTCTTCTTCTTCTTCTTCATCCTCATCCTCTTCTTCTGAGGATGAGGATGAAGAAGAAGAAGAAGAAGAAGTAGGATGAAAATAAGATTAATTCCAAGCCGGCAAAAAGTGTATCTGCAGAGCTCCTCTAAGTGTATCTGCAGAATAGAGGAGCTCTGCAGATACACTTTTTGCCGGCTTGGAATTATTCTTATTTTCATCCTACTTCTTCTTCTTCTTCATCCTCATCCTCAGAAGAAGAAGAAGAAGAGGATGAGGATGAAGAGGAAGAAGAAGAAGAAGTAGGATGAAAATAAGAATAATTCCAAACCGGCAAAAAGTGTATCTGCAGAGTTCCTCTATTTCTGACAGTTCTCTGACAGCTCCTTCACATGTACAGCGGTTGAAATATCTGTTTCCGAATAAAAACATCTGTATCCTAAATGGAAACAAATAGATACAATGTTTCAACCGCTGTACATGTGAAGGAACTGTCAGAGAACTGTCAGAAATAGCGGAGCTCTCTGCAGGGACACTTTTGCCGGCTGATCAGGAAAAATCCGATTCGCGCACCCGAAGTAGGCAAATATTCGGATTCGACGCGAATCGAATTTTTCCTGAAATTCGTATCGAATTCCACTTCGCCTGGTTCGATTCGCTCATCTCTATTCATGATCCTATTTTTGGTAACAACCAACACTATTTAGGAGCTTTCTATACCAATATTTATTAAGTGGAGATATATTAGTGATTTCTACTAAACAAGTTTCCCAGTACTCTCTGCATACACATCAAGTGAGGGATGGTGATAAAAACAAGATAGGAGTCAATGTTACCTTGCCAATATCTACTGTTGTAAATGCAAACAGCAATAGGTTTGGGAGATATAACAAACACACTTAAACCTTGTACACACGATGAGAATATTGGATGAGTGATCTTTGGCTTTTTTATTTGCATTTTAGTCTCATATCGAAAGCGAAGAGGTTACTAAAGTTATGAAAATTCTTGTATACAACAGAATAAAAATGCGGAAGTGATGTAATATATTTGTAATGTATTTTCGGGGGCGAAAACAATACTGACTAAACAACAATTGTATGATCTGGTATCGTACGGGAAAATGTTTTGTGCTTGTCCCTTCGATAAATATGTACTAATGATCAGATTATTGTACGATCACTTTGAAAAGTGGTATTTTTAGTATGCTTATCTGATTGTGTGTACTAGGCTTTAGATATTAAAACAAGCTTTCCAAACTAACCACTGTCAGCAACAGAGAACGGATAAAATACGAGTATTAAGTTAAGATCATTTACAGACTCTTACATTCAAGAACTTCTGAAAATGGCAAAAAACATACCTTGAAGAAATAATGGGAACTACTTTCTTTTCTGTACATAATATTCATCACATTACCATCATCACCCTAATTAAGCCAATAACTAGGATAGGGAATAATATTTCATATGAAAGTCTTTATTAAACTAAAAAGGCATCTGTATGCAGAGCTTGCTCTGGTTGCAGAATGTCCCTGATTTATTGTTGAAGGCTGCCAAGTGAAAATGCTGGATTTTCTTTATGTGGGAAAACAATACATATATTTAAAATGAGCTTGTCAAATGATTGCATGGGAAGTCCCATTTTACTCTTGAAAGGAAATGCATCCAAATATCTAGTGATTCTGTCTCTAATTTCATTTACCTTGGCAGTATCTCTGTTGGCATCTGGCAGGAGCATGATTAATAGATGAAGAGCTTGTAGCTGCAATTTGATCTTGCAGATTTCTAAAGAAATGAAAATAACTCAAATAAGAATTCTTATATGAAAGTTGGCAATATGATTAGTTGCCGAGAGAAGGCTTGCTTTGTTCTCATGAGAATTTGTTTTTATAAAATATTGCGAGCTGAAAGATTACCCAGCCATAACTCTGTCTTGGGCATCACTCAATAATATGAATTACTCATTATCCCCAAAAAGGTATAGACAGGATACACAAAATTATTATTTCATCGATCTATAAAGGTTTATACTGTATCGCTGGTGTAACAGTATCTGAGACCAGAATGACATAGAAATCTACAAAAACTATTTTCACAAAATGCAACTTTTCTGACATTTAAGTCGACTTATAGAAGTGTAGACTGTGGGTCTGCTTGATAAATCTCTAGGAACCAAAAAGAACACAAGAATTCAATGACTAAAAATTGTATTGATGGTATACTTGAAAACAATCAATATTTAGACCCCTGCACTAGATGCGTTCTCATATTGAAACAAATAAATAAAATATTACAACCCTCTTACAATAATTAACAGTAGTGAGTGAATATAATTCACTGCTGCCACCTTTAATAAGAAAAATAACTACTAGTATGAAGAAACACCTTCCTCAGCTGCGCTGTGAACAGTGAATCAAAACTACGGATTCATTAAATGAAACTCAAGAAAAGTCCTTCATAACATAAGTCCATCAACATCTGTGAATAAACATAAGTACAACAAATTATATGAATATCACTTTAAGGGCTTCAGTCTTCCTGTTACTTTACATCCCAAGCCAAAATCACCAAGTGCTTGTGAGACAACATTCCCTTCTGGGTGTGCACTAACCAGACCAACATGCCTCCCACTCCCATGGTTGGCATGTATCGCTTGTTGGACTGCCACTTAAAGTGTCGCTATATAAACTTCATAAATCTCCTTACTCCTCTCCATTAGGTATCATTGCCATGAAAAGATAAAATATATTTTCCAGTAGTACTGTAACCAATGTTCAGAGACTTATTCAATAAGATTAAAAAGCCACTCAAAAAGAATGTACATTAAAACGCTTGTCATAATTTTGTGGACTGACATCAGATGTGGGTATTGTGCTCTCTTGGACTGCGCTCCCGGGCCACTTCCCTAGGTGAGGGTGAGGCTGCACGGTGACCGTTACAGCTGGAAACTGAAGTAACGCGGGAGCACCGTCCAAGAGGTCTGGCGGTGGTGAGAGCACAATACCCACATCTGATGTCAATCCACAAAATTATGATAAGCGTTTTAATTTATGTACACTATAAGCCTGAAAGTGATATTAAGGTTTCCTTTTTTTTTAGTAAAATAATAACCATTTCAAACTTACCTGCTCTGCACAGAGGAGTCCTGATCCCCCTTTTTTGGGGTCCCCCGCTGATTCCTATGGGGGCACTTGTGCGGGCTTGCTCTCAAGTCACTCTGTCTGCGTTTATTGACATAGACTGGGCGGCTCAACCCCACTCTTTTGTCGCAACATTTGATTGACAGCAGCAGGAGACAATAGCTCAGAGAGGAGGGACAGAGACAGGAGAGCCTCGGCTAATATGCACAGCGCTGGATCGTGAATGGGCTTAGGTAAGTATAAGATGAAGCAGGAGGGAATTCATTAAGGTAAAAAAACTTTAGGCTTTAGAACCACTTTAATGCATTTACATAATTCTAACATATAACTTTACCCAATGCGCATCTAATTGGAAACTTCTTCAGAAAGTCCTCCACAGATGGTACCTCATACCATTTAAACTGTTCAAGTTCTCGACCTCTAATGACTCCCATTGTTGGAGGAAATGTGGCACACAGAATCCTTAATCCACATACTTTGGCACTGCAAGTCTCTGACATTGTTTTAGAAGTGCACATTCAAATTGATTTCTGAACTTGCTACTATGTGGATTAACGCCTCTATAGAACTAGCTACCCTGCACCTTTTCATAGATGACCTACCTCTTTAATCCAGTGTAATTTTATTACATATATTATTGGCGGCTAAAGCCAATATAATATATAACTGGAACTGGATTTTGCTTCCCAAAGTTACATATGACATGGTACCTCTGGTTATCTCACCCTCTATGCAACATACACACAGTATAATCTGTAGTATCTGTTACCTGACCTATTCACTCCACCTCTTTGTATTTACCAGTGCCTACTTGAACACTGCTTGTGTAAGCTTTCCAATGTACTCAGCTACTAAATAAGCTCCCCTATGTGATACTGTCACAGCAACTTGTATTAAAGGCATTCATACCTATTTACAACTACATTATAGTATCTTATGTTTACTTTTTGACTTTGTATCACCACCCAAGTTTTATTCAACAAAGAACTATTGGAAAATAACATAATTTCAAAAATATTTTTCCTTTTTCTTTTTAATTAGCAGCTTTCAATAAAATCATACCTGGTGATCCTACCATAAAGGTCCTTGTTCAGGCACTTCCTCTTATGGGGTGACAACTGTCTCCAAATTTATGCTCCTGCCTTTTTATCATGTCACATGTGTCACTGATGGATACACATGTGACACTATCACTATAAGGAAGCTGCTGATACTGGGGCATGTAGACAGAAAGTGACTGAAAGAGGCTGGAGGGGATCAGCATTACTGAGATCCAAAAAGGATTAAAAGTGAAAACTGCAGTTTATGAAGAAAAAAAAAAGCAATTGCTTATTATATAGGTAGGGCTCAGATCTACAGTACTTCACGGTTAAGTAATGCTAGGGAAACCAATATGTTTTCCAGGATTTACAGAAAAAAACTCTATCTTTCAATAAAACAAAATTTGAATTATTATTTATTTTATAACAAGAATCCAAGTTACACTGATGTTCAGTTGACTGCTTATCACTATTTGTATATGGTTTACTATAATTTGCTGCATGACTGAAAAACAAGGGCTGTTGATGATAAAATAACTACAGATTGTTAATACTATAGATATACAATATGCTTTGCGCATGCTTTTTGTTTAATTACATTCATTAATTTGAGATTGGGCTGTTTATTTTTTTTATAAGGAAATAATGTGCTATGAGCTAAACGTATTTGATCAAACGCAATTGATCAAAACATTGTATATGTAACCTACATATTTTGTAAAACAATATTTTGTATATTTAAATGCTTTCTAGTAGCTCCGTGACAGTGTTCTGTAAAGAACAGTATTTTTTCCTGACTCCATACTGTCAGGAAAACACAGTGCATTACTGCCTGTAATGAATTTACAAAGGTCACAATAGCTGACAAATGACAAGTCTTGTGTTTAAATCTAGCAGATTTAGCAGACTTACTATAAAAGATGTGATCGAAATGTGTTTTTTTTTACGTTATTATTTTGTACCCCTAATACATTGCTTCATACTCTTGCACTTACTTTCTACTAAGGCAATGAAAGCAGGGATATATTCCATAGCAAACAAAGGAGTCGGCAATTCTCTTATAAACATCTTAAGCAGACCAGCTGCATCATTGTTTCGAACCTTTTTCCAGTCAAAATTGTTATCATAAAACTTTGTCTCAAGCTCTTGACGCAGGCTCTGCATAGAAGAGAACATATTGTGTGATTCAAAGTCAAAATTGTAAATGAATAACTGATAAATACATTTTTTTAAGTGTTGCCCCAACCCACTGCCTACTACTTTCAGAGTGCCATTTAAAACTGAGTTCCAGGCAAACAGCTAAATACACATTAGGGAGGTTTACTAAAATGGGTGCACTCAGAATCTGTTGCAGCTGTGCATGATAGCCAATCAGCTTCTAACTTCAGCTTGTTCAATTAGGCTTTGACAATAAAATCAGGAAGCTGATTGGTTTCTATGCAGAGCTGAACCAGATTTTGCACTCTCCAGTTTTAGTAAATAACCCCTATTAGATATTAGATAATTTGATGTTGGTGGTGGGAAGGGTTGTGGGAATTTATAACTCTGTGTGTCACTACTGTATTTGTCTTGAAAAAGGCAGGCTGTACCACACCAAAACATTGACATGCTTTAAATTACATTGGAAAATTCCTCCTGCTGTAAGTCCTACTGTCTGCTGCATATTCTATATACTTTTTTTCATGGATTGCATCTGGGAAGGATCTGTGACTTGAGATATTGACACTTTTGCCATAAAAAAACACACAGGTCATAGGCAGACTACACTGTACTTAAAGCAGAACTGTAGCCCCCAAAAAACAAAATGAAAATGAATAGTACATTAAATGATACCCTCTGTCCAGTAAGCAGGGAGCCAATCAGCAAATAGTAATGTCAAACCAAGAGGTAGCAAAGTGATAATTCTGCCTGAAAATGTATTTCAAAGGTGTACAGTATGTAGCTGTTTGCATAGGGTTATGCTTTAATGAATACATCTTTGGACATGCATTAGTATTAACCTCTTCCTGCCAACATGGCGCATATGCGGCTTCTCGACAGGTGGGCTTTCACGCCGAGTGGCCACTTATGTGTGTCTATTTGTAAAGAAGTTACTGTGCTGAGAGCATGCTCCGAGCACAGCAACTAACATTTAACAAAAAAGCTCTCGATGCATACTTCCGATTGGGAGCTTTACCATCATGTGACAGCCAATCACAGCGGTCACATGATTGGAATGCCTGCCTCCATCTTCCGGTAGATCCAGTTAAAGGGCTGGGAGGTGGAGACGAGAAGGGGTTAAACAAATACATAACTTACAAAAAGTGACAATTTTACAGAAGATAAAGGGGGAAATATACTAAAACTGGTGCACACGAAGTCTGGTGCAGCTGTGCATAGTAGTCAATCAGCTTCTATTGTCAGCTTGTTTCATTAAGCTTTGACAATAAAACCTAGAAGCTGATTGGTTATCATGTACAGTTGTACCAGATTCTGAGCACACCAGTTTTAGTAAGGGCTCGTTCACACTAGGCTGTTTTACCAACGCTTGCCAAACGCCCCTATAGCGTTTGGCAAGCATTGGTCCGGCGTTTGCGGAGCATTTTTTAACGCTCGGCAAACGCTCCGCAAACGCCGCATGCGCGGTTTAGCGGAGGTTGCTAGGCGTTTGCCGAGCGTTAATAACGCCCCACAAACGCCTATAATGCAGTTTGAGTGGTGTTACCGCTCCGCAAACGCCCCGCAACCGCGTCGCAACCGCACCGCAAATGCCGGCCGGGCGTTTGCGGAGCGGCACCATAGACGAGAATAGGAGGCTTCAAAGCCTCCTGACTCGTCCAGAGGCGTCCGTTTTGCCGCGACGCAACGCGACGCAAACGCTCCCGTTAGAACAGCACCATGTGCTGTAATGTGCAGAATTGGCAGAGGCGTTTGGGAAGCGGTAAAAACGCTTCCCAAACGCCTCTCTGCCGCCTGCACACAAGGCTAGTGTGAACGTAGCCTTACTCTCCCCCAAAGTGTAGATTGCTTGCTGTTATGGAGGGCAGCACTGTGGTTTATGTCTTATATGAAGACCTTGCATACTCAGCATCGGGCCTCTTTAATTGTAACCATAAGTTTCAAAGAGCCAACAAATTTTGGAATCTTTGTTACTTTCAAATGAGCCAAACATATTTTTCTTTTAAATCTGGATGTGTTTAAAATGTATGCAGTTTCAGTCTAATTTATCCTTGTGACAGATTTCATCATCATTCATGAATGTCACAATGTGAATGCAAGCCAGAAAGATTTTAAACAATCCCACACGTGCAGTACGTCAATCCCACATCTGAATGTTTCAAAAAAATAGTCATATCAAATGTATTAAATTACTTCTGTGAAAGAAAGAACCATGAATGTGAAGATGTTGTTGCCTTCTGAAGATAAAACTGTTTGCAAGTTATAAAAAGTATGACAACAAAAAACTGTTGCCCTCTAGCCTCTATACAATGCAAGACTGTAAAATTAAAATCTACAGCAAATGAGCTACAGAAATAATATTGTGTAAAGAAAGTCAATGTTTCCGTACGTTTGAATTAACAAAGTTATGTAGACATCAGGGCTGATTAATGATACTGGAAAAAAAGTGGAGCTGTTGTTACTAAAAACATCCAAACTCCTTGCTAAACTTTAACAATAAAGCATGACTGGTTGTTCCTCTTTTGCTCCAGTTTTCATATCCATGCCTTATGTAAGCAATAGAAAGACTGGCCTCACCCTTGTGTTGTTCATGCCACTTAGTACAAATCAACAACAGTGTTGCTAGGCCCGAGTATCCAGGCCACTACCCTTGCAGCCACAACTCATTTTACCTGTGATTTTTTGCCACAATAACTTTTCATGTATACATTTAAAGAAGAACTCTGGGCAATTTTTTTATTTTCCCATGCAGTGGAGCTGTGCTCGCACTACATGGGTTAACTGCTCTTTTTTGTCTAGGGGATTGCAGAGCAGAGATATACTAACCTAACCCACTGATCCTCCAAGTGCAAGATCAGTTCCCGCTGCTCCTGTCTCCCCCCTCCTGCCTCCACCGCAACAATAGCTGTCTTGTGAATGGACTGTTCCTGATGTCATCACGCCCATAGACCAGTTTTAGACATAAGGGCAGCAGGAACAGTCCACCACTGGACCAGGGGGAGAGCATTTTTCCAGAGGATCGAAGGATCAGGCAAGTAAACCACACTGCATGGGAAAACCACAATGCATGGGAAAAGAACAACCACACTGTTGTTCTTCTTTAACTGTATTGATAAATAATGCAGCGAGAGTGCAACAGGGCTTTGGCTAAACCAGAACAGAGACTGTTTACTATATCAAGAATGTATGATGATATTCACACCCTGCAAACCACCACCTCGAAATACTGGCACCAACTGCTCATGTATGCACACAAAACTTTCATTACTAGAAAGTGACTTATGTTCAGTATCACTGGACACATACAGTATGATATATATATATATATATATCATATTTAGTGATACTTACGTTATGTATCTATCCAGTGATACAGTATATATATATATATATATATATATACACACACACACACACACACACACACACACAAACACAGTAGGTATAGAAAAAGATCACCCCCTTTAATATAATCACATTTTGTTGCTTTGCAGCCTGAAATGATAACAGTCACAGTTTTTGTTTTATCCAGCTGTATTTACACCAAGTGAAAGATATAACACTAACATGTCATGAAAAAATCAAAAACAGAATCACTGAGTTGGAAAAAGGATTACCTCCTACATAAAAATTACTTGTAAACTCAATCAGGTGTAGATGATCACCTTCTCAATGGCATACAAAGCCATTTGGCTTTCAACTGTGATCAGCTGTGGTCATTTTGATTAGCTCAGCATGAAAAGAGCTTTCCTGGAGCATTTCAGTTTCTGATGAAACTGAAGCAAACAATCAACTATGGGTGGCAAGGCACTGTTAAAAGATCTCTGGGATAAAGTTGTGGACAGGCACAAGTCAGGAGATGGATACAAAAAAAATTGCAAAGGCTTTATCAATGCCTAGAAGCACAGTGAAGTCTATTATAAAGAACTGGAAGGTAATTGGTACAACACAGAACCGCACTGGATCAGAACGTCGCTCCAAACTGAATGAAAGAGCCAGGAGGAAACTGGTCGGAGAGGCTACCAAGAGGCCTACAGCAACTCTGAAGCAGTTGCAGGAATGTATGACAAAAAGTGGCCATTGTGTGCATGTGACAACAATATCACAAATTCTCTACAAATGTGACTGGTATGGGAGGGTTGCAAGAAAAAAGCCACTCCTCAAGAAAGGCCACATGCAGTCATAACTGAGCTTTGCCAAAACACACCTTGAAGATTCAGAGGCCATCTGGAATATGTGTAAGATGAGACTAAAAAGTAATTATTTGGCCTCAGCACTAAACAATATGTCTGACAGAAATCCAGTACAGTTCACCATCAAAATAACCCCACTCCTACAGTAAAGCATGGAGGTGGTAATATCCTGTTATGGGGGTGTTTCTCTGCAGCAATGACTGGAGTACTTGTCAGGATAGAAGGAAAAATGGATGGGGCAAAATACCGTTAAATTCTTGAAGAAAATCTGCTGCCCTCTGCAAGAAAGTTGTCAAATGGAAGAAGGTTTACTTTCCAACATGACAATGACCTAAAACACACAGCAAAAATGTCCACACAGTGGTTGAAAAAGGTGAATGGCCTTCCCTGGCCTAATATTGCAAAGTCTAGATGTGTAAAGTTAGTAGAGACATATCTGAACAAACTAAAGGCTGTAATTAAAAGGTGGTTCAACAAAATACTGACACAAGGGGGCGATCCTTTTTTCCAACGCATTGTTTTTATTTTTTCCTGACATGTTGGTGTTATATCTTTCATTTGGATGTTATAAATTGCATAATTAAAGCTGGATAAAAACTGTGTCTATCTTCATCTCAAGCTGCACAGCAACAAAATGTAATTATTTTAAAGGGGGGTGATTCTTTTCTATACCCACTGTTTATATATTTGTAATCCTCAAATTAAATGTAACGTACCTTCTAGTAAATGTTTATTTTAAAATTAAAGATTTTATATAAAAAATAATAAAACATAATTTTAACATATAAACGTTAAAGAAATAAAAATGTAACCCAATTTTTTAAAGATTCCCTTTAGGTGTTTTATTTTCATATGTTACGAGAACAGCTACCTTAACTCTAGAGGCTGAACCTGGCACCCGCAGTATTCCTTCTGTCTCTAATCCAGTTTCCTCCAGTCTCTGCAATAACTAAAGAAGACAAATGTGTATGTAAATATATACAGTAAGACAACTGGAAGGTTAACTCTGCATTTTTTGCTGGAAATTACCTTAAATTCTCAAACAATTGTATATTTTCTGAAATCAGAGGCCCATGTAGAATAAAATGGTTACAGTTGCAATTTTTTTTTATGTCACACGATTTTTGAGCAACTGTTTATTAAACACATATTTTCAGGAAACAATACAGTGATTGCATTTTACTGCAAACAAACACAATATAATAGCATTTTTTGGTACAATATAAAAGTAGGGGTTGCACTGAGTGAGTAGATAGCAAACATATCAAGCCCTAAATTGCTTGTGCCCCTTGAAGTTGTGAATAACTATGGTACTGAAAATTCTCATTAGGCGATTCTTTAAAAACTTTTTCAGGTTATCATTTTAGAGTTAACAGTGAATTATGGTCCTATTATTATTATTATACAGGATTTATATAGCTTAATACAAGAGGGTTAGGAGGGCCCGGCTCCTTGGAGCTTACAATCTAAGCCCTAGAATTGTTGCTCTCACTCCAATGTTCATGACAATACCTAACATGTGTTACAATTAATGTTTACATACACGTGCGCTCCCTGCTCTGCACATTTGCGTTGGCATGTATACAGGGGTAAGGGTGTGCTTTTTATTTTCTTTTTACAATATTTATTTGTTTTATTACAATTTATATTTTTTCCCTTTTTTATTACGTTTTTTCATTCAACTAGCTCTCAAGCTAACAAGCACGCTATGTGATAGCACGGGTAGGTTACAGGTCTTCTTTAAGGAGACATCAATGGTCTTCTCTTGCTGTGTGAGCTTTTACCAGGGCTGTGGGTGTGGGGGGGAGGGGGGATGCATGCACCTTTAGAGCCCTGTAAAAATTATCACTTTTTCCTTAAAGCCCCTCAATGACTGTAAAAACCAAACTAACACTGTAAAGCAAAAACAAAAAAGAAGCACACCAACCTTGCGCATTACCTTGGTAAACCAAATTTTATTGAATACAAAAATATATACTCACAAACAATGAAGTATTTCAAGCATGTAAGTTCTCAGAGGAACTATGGAATGGTAAAACCTGCGCGAGTCCCATCATAGGAGTGGACACTCGGGGAACAGCTGATGCGTTTCGAAGGATGTCCCTTCTTCATCAGAGCTTGATGAAGAAGGGACATCCTTCGAAACACGTCAGCTGTTCCCCGAGTGTCCACCCCTATGATGGGACTCGCGCAGGTTTTACCATTCCATAGTTCCTCTGAGAACTTACATGCTTGAAATACTTCATTGTTTGTGAGTATATATTTTTGTATTCAATAAAATTTGGTTTACCAAGGTAATGCGCAAGGTTGGTGTGCTTCTTTTTTGTTTTTGCTTCACAGTATTGGTCGGGCTTCCCCAGCCTTGTTTGGAGCTGCACAACCCCATATGCACAGGTGGTCGAATTTTTTCAAGTTCAGGTTCCATCTTTCCACCTCCTTTGGGTCTCTGAGCGCAGGAGAGTTTGTTTCTATTTTAAAACCAAACTAACATCTGAGATTGTTTTAACTCCTTGTTTACTATGCCATTGTAAATGTACCTTGATGGACAAGGGGTTAAAGTAACACTAAACTAAAAAAAATTCTGCCTCCTACAAATCTCTTTTTTTGCTGCTGTGAGATGATTTCCTGTTAGGTCAGGGGTGTCCAAGGTCAGGGGTGTCCAACCCACAGCTCGCTGGCCGCATGCGGTCCAAGAGGACTCTGCATGCAGCCCAAGAGGACTCTGCATGCAGCCTAAGATGTACACTTTATTTCCAAAAGTATTGGGACACCAATCCAAATCATTGGATTCAGGTGTTCCAATCACCTCCATGGTAGCAGGTGTATAAAATCAAGCACCTATGCATACAAACTGCTTCTACAAACATTCGTGAAAGAATGTGTCACTCTCAGGAGCTCAGTGAATTCAAGAGAGGCACCTGTGCAACTCCAGCCATGAAATTTACTTGCTACTAAATATTCCACGATCAACTGTTAGTGGTATTTTAACAAAGTGAAAGCAACTGCCATGAAGTGGTAGGCCACGTAAAATGACAGAGTGAGGTTAGCGCATGCTGAAGTGCACAGTGTGCAGAAGTCGCCAGCTGTCTGCAGAGTCAAGAGCTAAAAACCTCCAAACTTCATGTGGCCATCGGATTTGCACAACAACAATGTATAGAGAGCTTCATGGAATAGGTTTCCAAGGCCAAGCAGCTGCATCCAAGCCTTACACCACAAAGTGCAATGCAAAGCGTTGGATGCAGTGGCATAAAGCACGCTGCCACTGGACTCTAGAGCAGTGAAGATGTGTTCTCTGGAGTGGCAAATCACGCTTCTCTGTTTGGCAATCCAATGGACATGTCTGGGTTTGGTGGTTGAAAGGAGAACAGTACTTGCCTGACTGCATTGTGCCAAGTGTAAAGTTTGGTGGAGGGGGATTATGGCGTGGAGTTGCTTTTCAGGGTTTGGGTGCGGCCCCTTCGTTCCCATGAAGAGAACTCTTAGGGCATCAGCATATCAAGACATTTTGTACAATTTCATGTTCCCAACTTTGTGGAAACTGTCTGGGGATGACCCCTTCCTGTTTCAACACGACTGCACATCACTGCACAGAGACCTGACCTCAACCCGATAAAACACCTTTGGAATGAATTAGAGCGGAGACTGTGCGCCAGGTCTAATCGTCCGACATCAGTGCCTGACCTCACATATGCGCTTCTGGAAGAATGGTCAAACATTCCCATAGACACACTCCTATACCTTGTAGACATCCTTCCCAGAAGAGTTGAAGCTGTTATAGCTGCAAAGGGTGGGCCAACTCAATATTGAACCCTATGGACTAAGATTGGGATGCCATTGAAGTTCATGTGCGTGTAAAGGCAGGCATCCCAATCAGGGGCAAACTGACCATTTGAAAACTCGGGCACTGCCCGAGGGCCCGGGGTCAGTAGGGGGCCCCGTGAGATGCCCCTGGTACCTTTTTCATAGACTTTTTTGAGTTTGGGCAAGGACACAGGAGCCCCATGATCCCCTATTGCCCGAAAGCCCCATGAGTTGTCAGTCCGCCCCTGGTCCCAATACTTATGGCAATATAGTGTAATTGTAAACTGAATGGCTAGAGGGATGCCGGGGATGTTGTGTTTGGCATAGCACTCACACCCGTGGCCGGTACAGACAAGGGGGGCCCAGGTGCATCAGGAGGGATGCTGGGGATGCCGTGTTTGCTATAATACTGTCAGCACATGAAGGGACTCCCGCTAACCAAGTAAGTTTCACATGGGGGTGCTGGGAGGGGAGGGGGCTGCTGAGTTGGCTTGCACTCACCCTAAGATTTCATGCAAATACTCAGATAGGTGGAGTGTTGTACAGGGTGTCCCTAAATTTTCTGTACACATAGGAAATATCACTAAATATGTGTTTTTTTTCTCAACATGCATTTTGCCTATGTGTCCAGACTAGGGGCACCCTATAGATAAACAATCCATTGAAATTACAGCATCATCCATGTGTGAATACAAAGACCAATGGGACTTTCATTATGCCTTCAGTAGTGAAAACAACAGCTGATTAAAATTACTTATGCTATTTTATTAATACACAAAATGTATTAGTCCTAATGGACTTTTTATGGAATATTTTTGTATTAATAAGATAAATGTTACAATACACATGCTGCCAAAGAAAAATGTGACAGTGTCTCTTTACTGGACTTTTATACATTTTCTCTTCACAATGAAATATATCCCACTCTTCACAATCACACCTTATTCATGCCATTAGTTTTCAGCAGCACCTATATTTGTGAGCAACTATTTTCAAGAATGAAGCACATGAAGGGCAATATCTGATGAGCACCTTGAGAATTCATTGAGAATTGCTACCACATCCATGAAACCAGCTATTGATGTGTTCATTTATTAAAAATAGTGTCAAATATCGCACTTATATTTTATGTTGCCATCTTTTACTTTTATAATTAAAAATATTGCAAACAAAATTATGGTTTATTACACAGATAGGTACATTATCTATATCAGTGATAGTTAATTTGTGATCTGCCCAAATCTTTCTGCTTATCAGCTATCCTCATTGTTAGTGTTTTTATCTGTGGCCCAAGAGAATTCGTCTTCTTCCAATGTGGCCCAGGAAAGTCAAAAGATCGAACACCCTTGCTTTAATATATTTTACCTTTTAAGTATTAACTGTATACTGATGCTGTAGCTATTTTTGTGGAATTGGCAGTGAGAATACTAAAATGAGGTCTTTTCTGTTTGTATACTTACTTTTTGAAAAATCAGGGGGACTTTAGTACCAGGGACTTTCTTTTGATCATTTTCCAATAAAGTAGTCAAAGGAACCCCAAAAAGGCCATTTTCTATGGGAACAAGCATAGAAAAATTATTAGAATATAACACAATACCGCAGCACAACAAGCATCTGATCTAATGTAAATATCATACCCCTTCCTTTGACTCGCATAACTCGATTTCTTTTTAATTCAATCCCCAAAGCATCAAAAAAAGCTGTTAATTCAATAAGTGAGAGGTAGCGGACTTTCTTCATGTCTTCAAGAGACAAATCTTCTACCTCAGTTAATCCAAACCTGCTTTTCCAAACAATGAATTTCTGAAACAGAATGAAAAAGTAATGATTATAACTGAAAAGGCTGCCAATGACACACACACACACACACACACACACAAGTATTTTGTCAATTTCTCTGTCTTAACATCTAAAATTTACATTACATACTTATATGCAGAGATTAAATTATTTCTGCAATATATTGTAATAGTGTGAGATGTCTTGAATTTGGATAGTAGCTTTGCAATGGACAGAAAACTTAAAAACACTGTTTCTAGTTAGGGATCTTAGAAGTACGTTTTCTTCAAAATTCACGACAGAAGCAGTGAGGTAATAGTTGGGTCTCAGCACTATGCTCTCTCCCCTATTTTTAATGCTTTGTGGAGAGATCAAAATGAACTGAGCAGCTGCAATGAAACTAAAAGTATTTTCTAGTATAAAATTTAAGGATCAATTACTCTACGGTGTCTGCAGCTACAGAGGTCAGTTTGGCATTGGTTCAAAGCATACTACCAAAAGTATGCCTGCTGGCTGAACAAGCTGGATACAGCAGGGCACATCACTGCAGTGGTGGTATCGGTACAGTAGCAAGGAGTGCAGAGAATGGTATCTGTGCAGTGGTAGATAAAGTGGGCCATACAGGAGTTAGTGTGAAGGTGTGGTGAGGGGGGAAAGAGGATGGAGAGGTCAGCTGCGGTGGCAAAGAGAGAGGGGGTGGTGTTGTTGTGAAGGTGTGGAGAGGTGAGAAGAGGAGCTAGTACAATAAGCTGCCATACCATAGATTGCAATGCCTGAGCCACAGCAGAAGCCGGGAAGTAGGGGGGTAATGTGCACTCTTCGAATGAGAAATTAGAATGCTAAGTCCAAATGTAACACAAAACCTTCTGCTGCAGGGACTACTCAGGATGATGCAAGTCTATATAGAAATGTTGATTCTACCAAACATGCGTGGTAGTGACTTTGAGATAAGCAAAAACTATACAGATACTTGATGCCTGCATAGTAGCAACACAATGTTAAAAACCTACACTACCCCTAGAACAGACTAGGCATTTACAATAGTATCCACGCTTCCGATCTCCTGTAATCTGCAGCAATCCCTGCAGACGCTGGCACTCATCTACCAGCACAGGAAGTCTCAGTCACAAACAGGGGTGGACTGACAACTTATGGGGCCCCCGGGCAATAGGGAATCATGGGGCCCCTGTGACCTTTCCCAAACTCAAAAAAGCCTATGAAAAAGGTACCAGGGGCATCTCATGGGGCCCCCTACTGACCCCGGGCCCTCGGGCAGTGCCCGAGTTTCCAAATGGTCAGTCCGCCCCTGGTCACAAATAATTTATTTGCAGGTTATACATGCCACATGATCTACTGAAGAGGGGGGGATCACTGCTGGTCATAAAAGGATCAGCAACACTATCATTAAATGCTGAGTCCAGGTCCGTCTGTCCATTGGCACATACTGTACTTGTGCATTGAGGTACCTTTCTAAATTAATAGCAGCAAACCTCACAGAGTGCAATGTGTTACCATACATTGAGGTAATGTGGAATAAAATGCACATCACCACAACACATAGGTCTGACGGGCACATATAGGCTATACTTTCAAATTCCTTCATTCTAATGATCCCCAGTCTCCATACAAACTAAACACACTTAAACTTGTATCTTAGCCAGTGATGTAGTTCAGGATCCTTGCAGATGTACAGGTAACAGGGGCGGACTGACCATTCGAGCAATCGGTCAGTAGGGGGCCCCATGAAATGGCCCTGGTAACTTTTATAGGCTTTTTTGGGTGTGCTTTGAGTGAGGGCAAGGACACAGGGGCCCCATGATCCCCTATTACCTGGGGGCCCCATGAGTTATCAGTCCGCCCCTGACAGGTAAACAACGTTTTGCATTTGGACCTTTGAAAAACCTTTGAAAAACCCAGTACCCCTTGCACTCTGTGCCCTAATATTGCATCTCCCTAGCTGTGACCAGCTAGCACTCTTTCTGCCACCCAGAAACTCACCACTGTCCCTGGTTCCCCCTTATCACCTCGACAGGGACATGCAGAGTGAAGTAGAGGCTAAGCCTAGAGTATTTCTGCCCACAAGGTGTTTGGCTTCATCCATTTCCTCCTCCATCTGGTGACATCGCCTCTTTCCCAGTGCAGCCAGTAGAAACAGATCATCTCTAGAGACTTAAAAGAGTTGCTTTAACCACCAGGAGACCTGTAAAAGGACCCTTATAACCAGGGTGTCTTCTGAGTTTTCTGGGTGAATTGACAGCTATGCACTTGGCAAATCTATGCTCTCTTGTCAGACAGTCAGTCTTCCCACCTCTGGGGGCAATGAACACATTGTATACAGCCCGCTGGCTGAACAAAAAAAAAAGAAATTGTAGCCCAGATGACTGATACAGCTGTGCTAGAGAACTAGATAAACAAACAATGCTGATTACTTTTCACATTAAATTTTATTGCATTGCTATTGACGTCAAGCTACTCATCACATGCAGCTAAATGTTATGATAACTTAATTTTAATAAAACTATTCTTAGCTAATGCTTAAAAAAAACACACAATGAGCTTTTTGGCATAGGATACTCCCTATGTTTACTTAGCAAGGTCTCATGAGGCAGCCTAGTCCCAGCAAGAAACAAAACAAAAGAGCACAAAGTAAGTAGGTGATGTATTAATGGCAACAGTCTCAATTCACAAAGCTATAACTATCGTTATTTGCCATAACTACCTTTTTTTTACATCAAATTCCTGAGAGCTGCAAATAACATTCACATGGCTGAAAATAATGATCATTATGGCAAATAAAGCACGTTGGCGAATTAACCTTATTTTCCTAATAAAAGAGAGTTCTAGTAGAGTGTAATACTGTCCATATAAACAGATGTAATAAATTGAAAAACTACGGTTTTGTGCAGTGTTTTATCAATTTTCCAACAAGGACCCTAGTTCTGGTGACCCTGGTGGCAACCAGAGGTTCCCTCACTTTGGAAGGATTTCCTCTTACTTCCTGCTATGGCACAGGAAGTGACGGGAAATTTTTCCAATGGAACACAGATAGCAAAAGAACCCGAGAGTTTTGACTTTACACTATTCAAAAATTTTAAA
Organism: Staurois parvus; assembly: GCF_062004578.1. NCBI lineage: Eukaryota > Metazoa > Chordata > Amphibia > Anura > Ranidae > Staurois > Staurois parvus. Next base: position 361,557 of record NW_028318113.1, read on the forward strand.
AAATGAAGCTGTAGATATACTTTAAAAATTCTAGTAAGTAGTATCAAACATGTTTTTAAACTTATCCAATTTTCACAATATTCAAAAAATATCTGTAGAAACAATATGTGGCTGGGGGCAGAGGAAGTGAATAACTTCTTCCATCAGAGGTTTTTCAGTCAGGAATGTATTGTGATGACTGATCCCCTTTAACCAGTACACTATCACACACAATTTATTCATTCTAGTATTAGAACTTACAGGTAAAATACAATCATCCTTCTTTATTCTTTGGTTCTTCTGCTTCTCCTTTTCTTTATCATCAACAACAATGGTCTCAGAAAAGGATACTTCAAAAGACAGCTCTTCTGCTACCAAGGGACTGACTTTTTCTAAAGCACAGTTGTTAGCTGAAACAAGACAAATAAAATACACTGCTTGTTTTTAAATAAGATCAAAAGCCCATCTCAGTTATTTGTGAAACATAAAGTTGTGCTAGTGGTGATTATCAAAAAAGGCTATTCCTATTCTTTGTTGAAGGTTGAAAAAAAGAAAGAAGACAAAATATAAATTCAGAAAGAAGGCCTACACATTTTTTTTTAAATTAAATCCTGGTTCACACTGGATTCGACATTGAAATCATGCAAAGTTGCACGATTTCAAAGTCGCATGTCAGGACGAGTTGGCAGACATCTGTGCAACTTGATGCAAAAAAAACATCACAACAAATTGTGCAGGAACTATTTTCAAAATTACAGATTTTCACTGATTTGAATGGTTCCATTGCTGACAATAGGGTGCAACTTGTCAAGTCACATCGCTGTGAATCAGGGCCTAAGAACAACTTTAATAAGATACCCCAACCTGCCTAAGGGGCTGTGTTGATGGTTTTTTGTTTGTATCAAGAAGGTATTGCATTCCCATACATGTCTATGGGACCGCAAAACCCACTTCAAGCAAATGTAATGCAGGTCAGAAGGAATTCAACTTTTGGTCAACTGCATCAGTCAGTAAAACATCACAAACTGATGTTAAACTGATGCCGACAATACAGGCTCTAGGCTAGGTTTGCACCTATGCAAGTGATTGCCGCTGTGGGACCACACTTGTTTCTGCAGCTATAACCACCCGCACAAAAAAACGCGCTGCCACTCAGGAGATACGTGGGGGTGCAATTAATCCCATTAATCCTAATGGCACCCTCCACGCACTGGAAATTGCAGAGCGGCTTCCCACAATGCACTTGTATTTTTCATGTGGGCCGCATTTTCAAAAGTGGAGCAGGGACCTTTTCCCTGCATGTTCCAGAGGCGCAGCATCTAATTAAATGAATGGACTGCTGTGCCCATGCAAAATGTGGCTCTCCGAGCTGGGCAAGTGTGAACCTAGGCTCAAGCAGCCAACCAGGGGAGGACTGGGAACCTTTGCCTGGGGGGTAATGGAGAAAGATTTATGTGGAACATACAAAGTGTACCATGAAAAATGTGGTGGTTGTTTCCAAAGGGCAACGTTTATTGTGACTCGCCTTTTATCATCACCCACCATCAGATTGGCCCAACCGGCTCTCTAATGACATTTCATAGTTGGAAAATTGGTGCTGAAAGACTTCCCTCTGTTGTACAAAGGGATCAGAGGTATGAAAGAGGTGCAGGTAGCTATACACTGTCCACCATGTGTCACCGACTGTATTCCCCTCTCTGATGTCTGAATGGTGAAATATCTCCACTCATGATGACCATCCCAACATATAATATTAGTACTGGCCCAGGGGGCAAGTCCACCTCCAACCCCTCGAGCCAAGCCCCCCTCTGAAACGTGAAGCCTATAGCTTTCCAGGGCAAACACAGTAGGTTTCCCAAATATATAGTCCATGATGTACAGCACCCACTCTGGTGAAATATCTCCACTCATGAAGACCATCCCAACATATAACATTAGTACTGGCCCAGGGGGCAACTCCATCTCCAATGCCCCCCCCTCCCTCCCCAGCCAAGTCCTCCTCTAAAACATGAAGCCTATAGTTCTCCATGGCAAACACAGTAGTAGCCCAGATATATAGTTCATGGTGTACAGCCATCAGTTTCATCTATTCAGAAACTGCAATCACACTGGAGAAATATATTGGAACTGTTATACTAAAGAGGTAAAGTCCATCCTAACATGTGAAGGTAGGTTTTGAAGAATTACATGAAACTGAATCTGATTTAGCAAGACCTGCTCTAAGGGTTCATGTACACTGCAGCTGATAAACTCACGTCAGGAGCTTTTCTGCATTTTTTTCAGCAGCCCCTGAAGTCTCCCTAATGTTTTCCTATGTGTCTATGTACACTATGTCATTTATAGTCGTTTACAGGCAGTTGAGTTTACAGTTGTTTTTTTGAACGCACCAAACTTGCATTCAGGAGTAGATTTTATCAGCGTTTCAAACGCCAAACACTTGTAAATGATTGTAAACGCAGCAAACTGCGTTTTATAAGCGTTTGCGTTTAGCAGCGTTTTTTAACTGTTCCATATCCAAATGCTGTCCAGAGGTTTTTTTTCATCATCAGAAATGCATGCAAAGCATTTTTCATGTATTCAAATGGACCTAGCACACCAGCGCAGTCAGTTCCAGGTTTGGCGTGAAGGAAAAAATGGTAGAACGTGCTGCATTATGCTCATGATGGGATCCATAGTGAATACAACCAGAAAAGACAGGTAATCTGAACACATACTGCTCTCTCTGCTTCTGCTCTCTCTATTTCACTCAAAATGTCTGAAATAGTAACTTTTTTGTGTTTTTCAGTGCATTTTGGGCATTTTGGAAGGTCTCCTGATGTTATCTTTAAAAAACGGTTCTAAACACAAACGCACATAAATGCGGTATGCAAACGCGGCTAAACAGGCGTTTTTAACCTACGTTTTCCAGCAGTCAGTTTCCATCGTTCATAAGTGTTTTCCAAACGTCCCGTGTACATGGAGCCTAAGACATAAGTGGGTCCAGGTCAAAGGTATCTATGGTAGCTCTTGACTTGTTTTTTAAAACAAGGTTTAAGCTTTACATTTTTACCAAACCAACAAAGTTGTCTTCAAACATGTTTCATGATTTTGGTTACATATTACACAGTATATGTTTTAAAAATATTTGATCAAGCACTGTGAAGTTATTGATCATACAAACCAAAAGTAAATATTCTCCTGTTAAAATGCTTTGGCATCCTAGGCCACAGGTGGACTGAAATATGTCTTTTATAACTTTACAAGCTAACACTCATATTTGCATGTTTGTTTGGGCCACTGTTTTGCTAACTTTTTTTCAACCCGTTAATAAAAGGACCCCATGGGGGTTATTTACTAGAACTACAGAGTGCAGCTCCACACAGAAACCAATCAGCTTTCCGGTATTATTGCCAAAGCTTAATTGAGTAAGCTGCAGTTAGAAACAGATTGGCTACTGTGCACAGCTGCTCCAAATTCTGAGTCCACCAGTTTTAGTAAGTCTCCTTTAAGATTGAGAATTTGAATGGAACACTACCAACCAGGGGCGGACTGACCATTTGGAAACTCGGGCACTGCCGAGGGCCCGGGGACAGTAGGGGGCCCCATGAGATGCCCCTGGTACCTTTTTCATAGGCTTTTTTGAGTTTGGGCAAGGACACAGGGGCCCCTAAAACCGCTATTGTCCGGGGGCCCCATGAGTTGTCAGTCCGCCCCTGCTACCAACAAGACTGAGATTTCTCTTTCAGTAAACCAGCCCCATAAGCTTTTCTAAACTAACAAAGTTCAATAAATAATGATGTACATTTATCTATAGGAACTAGTCAGAAAATAACCTTGATCTGTTCAGTGCAGTCAGTCTATAAGTGCGACTGACTGTAATAGTTCACTGCCCACTTGCATTGCTTTTTTTCTCATTAAATAAAGTTCGTAGTTTGGAGATAATAGTGTAATTAAATAATACACACAGTTTGAGAATATTCATGCAAGCGGATATTAAATACAACCTTTAAAACAGGCTTGCCTTCAATCTCTCTGTAACTAGTCTATTACTTGTTTTGGATCAGTATCCTTCAGGAGGACCTTACAGGACAATAACTTTTTATTTGTATTGATTTATTGTAACTGTTGCCTGACAATTCTTTGATATAAAGGCAAATGTAAAGACTTAAGCATCAAAGTCAATAGACTCAATGCTGCAGAAACCCTCGTAAATGGAATATCACTCCTTCAAAAGGTAGAATCCGGATATTGATCGTAATTTAATAATCTAAGTTGCAAAGTGTACTGTCCTTTGTAAGTATGTGTACAGTAAACTTCTAACAGATGTTTTTGCATTTACTTTTGGTCTTTATTCAACTTTATATTAAATTAACTTATTTGTACAGTAACTTGGCATTTTACTATCTATTAGAAAAGTGAAATATTTAAATGATGCAGTTTACTAGAAGTTTAAATCTGACTTACATGTAACTGGTTTCCAGATAGGTTTCTTTACAGGTATTTGGACCCCATTAGATGGAAGAGGAGATACTGGTAAGGGTTCAAATGTTGGCTGGAAAAAAAAAGAGAAAATACTGTTTGAGGAAAATAAAATATGGCAGATTTGAGCACACCATCTAAAAACATAAATAAATAAGCCAATGTACTGTGTAAACCAACAATAACATTACACATTAAAAATGTTATCTTCTGTTAGTCCAACCAAATAAAAATGCATCCAATTGTAAAGCTTCTCAAGTGAATATGGCTAGTCTCTATGTGCTGGCAACATGTCAAATGACAGGCAGAAGTCTGAAAAGCTGTTCCACTTGGTGAGAAAACTGCTCATCTATTTTCAGCCTAAGGTGTTTTTACTGCAGTAGTATTAATACATATGCATTGAAAATATATTGAACTTAATGGTCCAAGCCAATCACAAACATTTAAAAAATAACACATTGCTTGGCTTGTTATATGTCAAAATAAAACTGTTGAATACAATCAATCACTTATTTCCATACATTTAAAGGATAAGTTCACCTTTTGAACCACATTCCATGCGTTTTTTGGGTGGAATATATAACATGTTCCAACAACTTCAGCCTCTACCCTCTCTCCCCCCTCCCTGTGACAGGGGGTGGGGGTTTTCCCTGTGCCTACTGTCTCAATTTGAAACTAACACGGCCATGAGGTGCTCCACCCACACGACCATGTCATTCATTCACACTTTCCTGTGAATGAATACCTACAAGTACCATCAGCCTTTGCGGCTGATGGCTTGTAGTTCTCAATGTACTGCAAGGGTGCTGGTGAGTGCTCACGTAGTCCATTGAGCTTCCTGCTGCCCGTATCGGAGGCACTGGCAAACAGTGTACTGACAGTCTGCAAGAGCCTGACATTTGCAGACTTCCAAGAAAAAAAAAATGCACAATTTTTACCTGTAAAAAAATGTGCATTTATTATTTTTTTTTAATAAAATGAACTTATTCTTTAAGTAAAAATAAATTCAGTGCTCTCTTGCTCAATCCACAGCAATACTACCAAAGATATTATATTTATTGGCATTGTAATGTTAGCAACATTTATTGGCCACTTAAAACTTTCCTCTGGGTGGGCCCTTAGCCAGATTTAGATAAAGTGTATGCGCAGACGCATGTCCATGCCCACAGTTAGTATTGGTGCAAGAAGGCCTATTTAAAGTATGCCCATACTCAGTGTTATTGCTGACTGGTCTTCAGCTTGTTCCTTGTTTTCTGAACTGTGCATATGCTTTCTGTTACTGACCCACTCCTTTGGATTCTGCTCTGTACTGCTGCTTAATACTCCCTGACCTCAGCTTTGACCACAACCTTGACTCAGCTTGTGATTTAGTACTGCGCTGCCCTTTTTTTTACTGACCCCGATCTACTCTGTTACTCTGCTATTTCATCTGATTCAATTCTTCACTATCACCTAGTGCATGCTCTGGACTACTCTAATGCTGGATTCACACTATCAGCTTTTTTTCCTTCAACCCAGCATGCTGAACGAAAAAAAAAATGAAGAGCTTGGGAGGAGCTTGTTGTACTAAATATCTGATGTTAGTACAGTGATCTTCTTGCTGAGCTATTGTGTTCTGACCTCCCCCCCAAGAACACACTGGTCAGTGCTTGCAGCCATTGACTGCCAGCACTGATCGGATGCTGATTGGATGCTAGTTTTACCAACATGCCTGTTTGACAGAAGCCAGCAATTAGGCCACATTCTGTCAGACAGGCTGGTGTACACATGGGCTGAATGTAGGCCGTTTTCTGTTGAACCAGCTGGCTGGTGTGTACAGGGCTTTAAAATTAGCTGCAGCCATCTATGTGTATACCTGCTGCCTGCCTGCTGGGATCACTGGTGATCTCTGCCATCCTGAACCTGTAGCCTAACTAGAGTTCCCTTTTAACATCTGCTGGATTCTCTTGTGGCTGTGCTGATCATTTTGGCTGACACTTCTGGCTACAAGCTCTGCTGGATATGCTAGATCTTCTAAGCTCCTGCAAATGTCAGCGAGACTTCTTGCTTTTTGAATCTTTACCCTAGCCAGGGCTCAGTGTGATGAGGACATAGAGAAGATCAAGAAGTAGAAGACAGCCATGGTTGTATATTTAGTTAAATTAATATTTCAATCCATTTACTGAAAAGACCAAACGTACAAAAAGATGAGAAATATTGAGCTCTCAGGACAATATTCACATGTGAACATAAGTAACATTGGCATTGTACTGAAAGATCGAGAAAACAAACACTGCAGACATATGTGGGACCAAGAAGTCCCTCTGGTGTAACCCACAGATAAAAAGGGTAAACAGCAACAATAAGCAAAGTTCCAGTACATATTTCACTATGAAAAACTATTGCTATTGAGCATGACCAAACAGCAGTAGGTACTAAAGTCAGATACGTCAAAAGGTAATAATGGAAACAAAAAGTATGAAGAAAGAATAAGGGAGGAAATGAGAAAAAAAAGAATATAAAAAGAGTGAATTAAAAGAGGGTCAGCCATGGTTCCGCTAAGGGATGGAAAGGTACTGAATCCACAGATCCCAAGTTCTGTCGAATTTCGTCCTATTGTTATTGAGAATGCTGATGAGTTTGTCATTAACCATGATGCAATTCAGTTTATTTTTAACATAGTCAAGTGGTATCACTGATTGCTTCCAATGTCTATCAATAGTGATCCTTGCAGCCAGGATCATATAAAGGATCAATTTGGTTGATTTTTTTGGGGATTCCTGAAGGCAACTTCTGAAAAAGGGCTTCCTCTGGGGACCTACAGATATTCACTTCTGTCACTAAGTAAATAATATTAAACATTTGGATCCAAAATCTAGACACCACAGGGCACTGCCACCAGATGTGGCACATGGTTCCCACGTGCCCACAGCGCCGAAAACAGGAAGGCGATGCGGTAGATGTATTTTTGCAAGGTGTGTGAGTACCAAGTACCATCGTAGAAGTGTTTTATAGTTAGATTCTATTAGTGTTGTATTGATAGAAATCTTGGACAGAGCGTAAGCAGTGTCTTGCCAGTCAGCCAATTCTAGGGAGATATTTAAATCCCATTCCCAATGGACGATATAAGGGAGCTTGGTTTTCGGATCAGTAAGGGAAGTATAGATAGTAGTAATTTGACCTATCAGCATACCAGTAGCTTGACAGGATAGTTCAAAGGAAGTGAGCGTTGGGGGTTCCTTCAATAACGTAAGTTTGGATCGTATAAAGGACACAATTTGATTATATTGAAAAGTCTCACTGGATGGTAGCTGGTGATTATCCCAAAAGTGTTGTAAAAAGTACAGTTGTTTCCAATCCAGGTAATCCCTATTACGGAGAAGGCCCTTATTAATTCACCACTGAAACAAAGGTAATGTAAACCCAGGTATGAATTCAGGATTACAGGAGACAGGAGCTAAGGGGGTATGAGGAGAAGATAAAGATTTATGGATGCACAGCCTTTCTCAGACACCTAAGGAGTGAGATAATGTAGGGCATAAAATGGGAAGCCACATCAGAGAGCCAATGGCATAGGGATGACAAGACAGGGCTTCAATAGTAACCCATTGGGGTTTAGGGCCTTTGGCTGTAGTGTAAGAGAGCTGTGTTAACTGGGCAGCTTGAAAATAAGCCAGGAGGCTGGGAAGTCCCAAGCAGCCATGTGGTTTCTGAGAGTATAATGTCGGTTTATTTATCTGGGGGCATTTATTACCCCAGAATAAGAACTTCAGATTGTAATCATAATAGTTCTCCTCTAGGGACTGCTATTGGTAATGTTCTAAAAAAGTAAAGTAGTCTAGGTAAGAAAGTCATTTTAATGGAGTTGATTCTACCGAACCAAGATAAAGGGAAGTCAACAAAGGTCTTCTTTAAGCCGTTTAAAGAGTGGGGGGTAGTTTGCACAATAAAGAGTCGCAATGGAGGGCGTAAGATGAACCCCTAGATAGGGAAGGGAGAAAGCAGCCCATTGAAAGTTGTAATTGTCCCAAAGAGTCTGTACCTCTGAAGGGGATAAAGTAACGTTGAGACCAGTCGTTTTAGGAGAGTTCAAAGAGAGTCCCAAAGCTTGAGAAAATTGATGTAGTAAAGCCAACAAATTAGGTAAGGACACCTGGGGATTTGAGATATACACAGGGGTGGACTGACCATTCGGAAACTCAGGCATTGCCCGAGGGCTCGGGGTCAGTAAGGGGCCCCATGAGATGCCCCTGGTACCTTTTCATAGACTTTTTTGGGTGTGGTTTCAGTGTGGAGAGGACACAGGGGCCCCATGATCCCCTAGTGCCCCATGAGCTGTCAGTCCGCCCCTGGATATACATAAGGACATCATCGGCAAACAGGGCACACTTGTATTCCTGTCAGCCACATTGATTACCCGTAATATCAGAGTGAGAACAGATAGCGATAGCAAGGGGTTTAATGGCCAGTGCGAAAAGTAGGGGGAGAGTGTATAACCGTGTCATTTTTAATTAAAATTAAACTGTCATATAAGGGTGGTCTGTGTGCTTGTTCAGTATAGGTTGCCTTGTAAAAAGCCCTTTAGATCCCTTGAACAGTTAATCAGTTAATTACATTTGTACTGCCATCAGCATGGCAAAGAATATAGCACTTGCTGCCCTCTTGACATAGGAAATGCAACCAGTGCACTACTATATTTTTTAAACAACAGATTAAAAATGTTAATGTGAACCCTCCCAATGCTGTTCTTGTAAAAATATTAGATCAGCACTATAGACAGTACTACAGTTATCGCTTACTATTAACTTAAAGTGGTTCTAAAGGTAGGTTTTTTACCTTCATGCATTCTATGCATGAATGTAAAAAAAGCTTCTGGGTGCAGCTCCCCTTATAGTGATGTGAGCCCCATCTTGATCCAGCAATGTCCATGAGAGCAGATGCTTTACTGGTGCTCTTTCTCCTCATTGGCTCACACGGCAGTTGCAGCCATTGGCTCCTGCTGCTGTCAGTCACAGCCAGTGAACCAATGAAGAGAGAGAGAGCAGGTGTAGGGCTGAGCCATGCTTTGTGTGTAAATGGACAATGTCCATTCACAGGAGCACAGCTTGGGAGAGAGCCTGCTTGAGTGCCCCCATAGAAAGAGATTTGCAGTTGGGGGGCACATGGCAGGGGGGAGGAGCCAGGACCACCAATGTTGGACCCAAAAAGAAGAGGATTGGGGTTGCTTTGTGAGCACAGAGCAGATAAGTATAACATATTTGTTTTTTGTTTTTTTGCAACCTTTAGAATCACTTTAAAGCCACAATTTTCTTATGATTAAATATTTTTGCATAAGGTTACTAATTTTTGCATATTTCTTGCCCATATCAAAGGTTTTGTACATGTAAACTGCCTGACCACATGTCTAAGGATAGTATGGTTACTAAGAAACTGGTGTCCCCCTCTTCTCAATACTGACTCTGAACTTCATGAATCATGAAAAGGCATATTGCTAAATAATCAGTAAATAAAATATTTAATAGGTAAGTCTTAAGAATGTTAAGATTCCTATATAAGCCCAACCATGTACCAGCCATACAATGGGAAACTGTGGGTCATTTTTAAAATGTAAACCAGTCCTCAACAGTCAAGTGTTTTTATGGGCTCAAGTGACCTTTGAGCAGAAGCTAACATACTGACAATATGTTGATATATTTTGGAGACTGGCACATTGGCCAGCTTAGGATAAACAATGTAGTGAATGCAAAACAGTAATCTCTGGGGAAAGGAGTGTGGGTATTTGAAAGAATCCCTGCACAAGATGGTTCAGTGAATAGCAGCAAAACGTACACCTAAGGTTCCATTTGAGCACTGTAGGACTGTGGACATTTTGACTTTTACCGGGACAAGTGTTAATGTGAATACTGCAAATATTGTAATAGTGGTATAAAACGAAAGGTTCTCAAACTACATGATGTTATTACCTGTGCTGTTTAAAATGTGTTAAATTCAGGTATAATAAACATAAAGGGTAAGTTTGCATTATAATGTTTTCAATGGTAAAAGGTCATTGGCCTGCGTGTCCACACTGACCAATAAAAATCTCCTATTTCTTCTGACATTCTGGAAGAAGGCAGCTTAGAAAAGATTCTCATTGGTTGGCATTATCATGTGGTTGTGTTGACCAATCACCACTTGCCACTGCGAGCATTATAATGTTTAAAGGCTTCAGGGCTACTAATGCCCTGTATAGATTGTCTTTTCTAAAGGTAAACTTAAGAGATATGTGATACCAGAAGAGTACAACTGTTTTGGTTTGGTGTACATCAATTGTAGTCATTCAAAATTGTCAATTACCATTTAGGTCTGTACTCTTTAATTCTAAATTAGAATGATATTTAAGTGTACTGTATGTGTAGTGAAAACTTAGCTTTTTGCTTTGAATAGAGTAGGGAAGGCTTGGAACCCATGTCAGGTTTTTATTACTGTCCCCACTGGGGGATTCACTTTCACTTTTTGTCCTGTTGATTATTACCACTGCGATATAAAGTGAGGAAAACCCCCATATTTTTGTCACCAAAAAAGTATAGTGGAGGCATTTCCATCAGGAGCATTTGTTCTGGTGACATCTGTCTAAGAGAGGATCTCCCTAACAATGGAAAGATTTCACCTCACTTGCTATATCTAGAACTGGAAAAGAAGTTACTTCTTTCCAGTGGAACTTGTGGGGATGACTAAAAAAAAACCTGGTAGGGGTTTTACCATCCCTTCCTATAGCCAAAAAAAAGAATACGTGCTCCAACTACCAGCAGTAAATATCCCAAAATGCTCCACAAATGCTACCAGGAAATGCAAAGTTGTATTATGATTTGCATTCATAGGATGTTATTGACCTTCTTTCAGCTGTGAAAATAAAATTCAAATATTGGGTCTCCTCAAAATTCAGAAGAGCTTGCTTTTCTTTCAAGCACACTGCTAGAGGAAGAAACATTTTACGCTTGTGCCTCATTCATTGCACTTCCTCTGCTTTATCAAGGTTTCCTGTTACATTTACAAATATTTTTTCTTATGGAATTCCTGACCTTTGCTAAGGAGGCTGAGTGCCCTTTCTTACAAACTATCACTCCATACACTTGGCATAAAGGAGACTTTTCCTGCCTATAGTGTTTCCATATTCCAAATGTATATTTTATGTTTTAAAACAAGGGGACTTTATTAATTACCCTTAAAATACCCTTCATACTGTCTGCTGTTATAAAAATATAGCATTTTTTAAAATTTGTTGTCTTAAAATTAGTGATTGTAAGATAAACGCACAAGAAATTCCAGACATAATTTGCTTTATGGAATCACTGTTATTTGACACAGTGGATGGGATGAAGATGGAGAGGTAGCAATCAGTTTCTTTTCCTTGAGTTAATTTGCCAAATTTCTTTTTAATTCCTGATTCAGACAGATAGCTGATTATAATCACTCACTGGACTGGGCCTAAAACAAAAGCTTGGTATGGTATAAATAAAATGACACCATATAAGTAATATGCCATTCAGACACAGTAAAAATAGTGTAAAAGCTGCATGAAACATGACAGCCAACTGTAGCAATGTAAGACATAGATTGTTATATTGATAAGTGTTTTATTCCTCTTTTCCTTTTTTATTAAAATAAATAAGTATACTCCAAAATACAGTTAGGTCTATATATTTGGACACAGGCACAATTTTAGATTTTTCACGTATTGAACAAACCATATTCAAGCTATAGATATATAATGGCTACTCTTAAGAGCTGTAATTCCTAAATCCTCCCTCCAATTTGGATGTACATACCCTCAAATTAAACCTGATCGTGTGCACTTTCAACCCATATCCATTATATAACTATAGCTTGAATATGTTTTGGTAAATACCTGAATAAACCTAAAATTGTGCCTGTGTCCAAATATATATGGACCTAGGTGTACATGTGGTCATAAGTTAAGCATTGAGGGAAACATTCCTTCTTTGTTAATCCTGCTCCACAACTGAAAAGTTTGGATTTTCCCTTACTTTCACTCCCAGTGAAAGTGCTCACCAGGACGCATGGAGAGTGACTCTCCCAAGTGGGAACACAGACAGCAGGAAATTTGAAATAGGGTGTATAAGTGAGATTTTCAATGCGCCTTTTAAACCCAGAGACCACATTACTATGTTATGTTCAGTGTTAAAAGAGTCAGTCTACTGAGGGGGGGTGATATTTAAATAATAGATATAACCTGGTGAGCTGAATCAGCCCTGGAATCATATGTGCCTTGAATGCACCAACAATGAAATCTCCCTGCCATAAATGCACAGCCCATCCTTGTCCCATTACCATTTTTTGGCTTTTCCGTGGTCCATAATATAAATGATATAAAAAATCCAACATGTAGAGTGGGTAACCCTCTTGACTGCCACAGCAGGTGTGCAGATTGGTGGAATTAAGTGCAGATACATCACCAATACAGTTCCTAAGCAAATTAAGAAACATTCATGTGCTTTAACTCTTCAGCATTTACTAAAAATGGAAATATCAATTAGTTAAGCAGACCTTTTTATAAAATGTGTTAAAATAGGAAGCAATCACCAATGCTATTCTCTGCAAGAACTACAGAAGCTAACTTACAATACTAGAGAATTTGAAAGCTGCCATACTCCAGTGAAACATTAGTCCCTGGAGGAGGTGGTGTGAACTGGCAGCCACACTATTATATCTAACCAATAGAGAGAATGTTGAGAAATATGAGAAATCCACACCTAACATGTCTTCCCTTTACATGTTGTAATGGTAAAAAAAAGGTACTCACTGTTGATTCATTAATTCCAAAGATATCCCGCACATCCCTCACTGAATGCTTGTTCTTTATTCTCATAGTCTGAGTGTAAGTGTTGTATCTTTTTTGTACAGCAGCTGCTTGAGTCCGGGTCAGCGTGGACAACAAAGCCTGACCATCATGTTCCTGAGTGCCAGAGATAAGTGTAGAAAGGCCCGCTTCTTGTAACCATTCAGCTTCCAGCTCTCCTTCTGTAAAACATCATTATACTGCAATCTACTGGAATGTGTGTACAGAGATGGTTTGTGTCTGGAATTATTCAGTATTGTTCAAGATGGCTAGGAGACTATAACTACTGCAATATTTCAAAAGAGATAGCTACAAATCTTCAGTTTACTCAATATAAGTATGAAAACAACCACACAATTGTTATAGAAAACTGTGTATGCAAAGAAAGTAGTGTTCTATGGGCCATATGCTGATCTTCTAGTCTGGCCTTTTTCAATCTTTTTTCACATTGGGGAACCCTTGAAATAACTTTCTAGTCTAAGGAAACCCCTGCTAATAATTACACTATATACAGCTCAGGGCACATTAGTCTGAGGGTCTCTGGAAGGAATGCCCCTTACATGTGTGGTCATGGGAAAAATCCTTTATTACAGATAGCTAAAAATACTATTGGTGTCAGTGGTTGCTTTCCTAAAGGCAAAAATTGCTCATTGTCCAAGGAACCCCTGAAAGCTCTGGCGGAACCCTAGAGTTCCATGGAACCCTGGTTGAGATAGGCTGCTCTAGTCACTTACCGTCCACAGGCTTCACATCCATTACCAGGCTGTCATCAAGCACATCTTCACTGCTCTCTTTGATATTTTTAAGCTCACACCAGAAATCTTCCATTGATGAGTTATCCATGGACGTCTCAGAGATGGAACGGCTGAACACAGGACTATGCAGAGATTCATTTGAAAGCATCCTGTTGATTCTCTTAGAATTACTTTTTCTAAAAGAAAAAAGAACATGAAAACATTGTCATTTGTATTGACTGAAGGAATTTAAAAAAATCAAAAAGGTAAGATATGAGGTTCTGTAGTTGAATCCTTCCCCAGCCCAATCATAGGCAAAACAAAGCCAGAACTGTTATACATTTTATTACTAATTGCAAAAAGATGTGCAGTTTTCTGGACCAAAAATAATTCATAACATAGATACAGACATTTCTTTGCAAAATATCTCAACAAAAATGCAGACTTTCCTATATGTAAAGATTAACCTAAAATCATACAGGACTAGCTGTAATTCAAATTGATTGATGAATCTTGTGCATCAATCATTACTAGATTACATTTTCTCACATCCCTAAAATTCAAAGTACACAGCACACATTTGATTTTCTCTGCTCAGGTTGAAACTTTAAATTGTAGAGTGAAGTGATGCTATTGGTAAATGATCAGTACAAAGTAAATCAATTCAAATTTTTAAAACAAACTAGAGTAAATACCTGAATGTGTTGACAAGAAATATATTGATAGGAGGATAGAGCTAAATGAGCAGAGGGATGACCTAATTGGTCTCCTGCTGCTCCTTCACTGTCCAGTCAGATGGTTGGAGGTGGAGAGAGGACATTACTATATTTCTTAAAGTGAACCTTTCAGCAAAATGCAAGGTCCACCTTTTACATCAGGCTCCCCATCTCAAACTGATAAAGTATAACTATAAAAAAAACACCTCTGGGAAAAAGGTAGAAAATATACCTACATTACAACTAGCTTTCACCAGCCTTCTAAAGAAATCATGGGAATGCTAAGCATCATAAACTGGAGGATCTCATTGGAAGGAAAATGATATCACCCTCTCTGGTGAGAAAGTCGAGGGTGTGGTCAGCATGTTTTGTAACGTTTTTGCCCCCGCAGGTGTGTATTTGACACCTAAGGTGTAACAAGAGACTTTGCATTTTAATGTAACTGTAAGTGATGTCATCCACCCAGCTGTGATGTGTAAATCTCAGCAATGACAGCTAAAACGTCTACATATAGTATGCATTTCATCTGTGCTGTTCGCTGTTTTCAGGAGTTCAGCTTTCATTAATGCCCGTATCACATTTTAAAAATGTAAAATACTAAACTAAATCTCCAGCCAAACTTCTTTTTAATTTGTCTTCAATAGAGTGCATACGAATTAGGACACATTAGAAAGATATCCTTTCATTTACTGTGTGGTCTGGACATAAAGCTGGATGTACACAGATTGAATTTAGGTGGGTCCCTGATGAACTGGCCAACATTTGAGCCATGTGCGGCTTTGAGGACATGCTGTCACCCAACATCCTTTGATCTGTAAATCAAAGGAGCTGAGTGGAAAATTGTTGTCTAAACAGTAGTTGCATCCATTCAAATGCAACCAGAGTTTAGCTATTCTGACAGCAGCAGGTTCCACCTATCAAAATACAATAGCAGGCAGGAGAGATCAATCAGCCTGTAGGGCTAAATCAGAGAAATTTCTCAGTGTAGGGCCAGCTTAATGGGAATATCTCTAACAGGAACACAGTGAGCAATAATAGCCCTTTACAAATAAAGCAGGAAACATTAAAACCTCTGCCAGTTTTTAACACTGTCTGTGAACCTGGTCAAGGAGATCCCCCATCAATTTGTTCAACTGGACAAGAGGTAAGTGGAAATGCATCCAACCTGGGCAAAGTCAACAATAAAATGTAACAGAAATCATATACGATACTAAAAAAGTTTTTATTTAAATTTATTTAAGGAGGAGAGAAAGATGACTGCTCTTTTAGGCTATTATTTTTGCATATTGCTGATGATGACAAAATGGTACTCTGAGGTGACCCACAACAACCAATAAGTTTTAAACTTGTAGCAGAAAATGGGAGGTGAAGAATTAGAGTTTGGAAATTATTGGTTATTAGGGAAAGCCAAATAGCTGTTGATAAAATTACTCTCATACTTGAATCCAACTATGACATCAAACAGTTGATGGGGCCAGAAGGGCTATGCCGAGTAGAACTGACTTGGTGAATGCACTCTACTTTGGAACACTTTGCAATATGTTCTAAAATTAGAGATTTGTTTTAAAGGCTAACTCTTCCAAAGTATTGAATCACCTTGTGGTTCTCTTACATGTAACACACCAACATTTATGTGTATTCCCTTTCAATAGTTTTTGTTTCCATTTTCTTCTACAAGGCTATAATGAAGGTGTCATTCTTTCAGATCCAGGTTTCTTGATAATTATTACTTATATACATACCCTTCCAGCTGTCCTCTATTCCCATCCTTAATGAATTTTAACACCAACTGGCTGTCACAGATAATACTGATTAGGTAGTCTGTCAAACCTTTAGTAGATTACCTCATTAGTACAACAAATCCAAGTTTAAATTTGTTAATATTGTTAAATATTTACCTTTTAGTTTGGTCTGCAGACCAAGTAAGAAACTACATCAGTTATAATAAAACTGTTTATCAACTTGTATATACAAATCCCCAGTGAATGCCTTTAGTGCAATTCAATTAAATTGGAACACTTATAATAGGATGATACATCGTTCTGTTTTTCATTTTTCTGCACACAGCAGAGGGATGTCAATGCCACATCTATTAATAATATTTATCGCTATAGTTGTACTTTGTTTTATGTGTTTCTAAATGCATAGGATGCAGAAAGAAAAACACAAGACAGAGCGTCTATTATTTCTAAATTATAATATGCACAGAAATAGAGGACGAGGTAACTTTTGCTTGACAATAAAATGAGAGGAAAACTACATTTTATTTCCACTGAACACATATTTTAAATCATTATTGCTGAGTTTTTATGTGACTTTGAGATTTTAAATGCATGTTGTAATATTTAATTTTTTTTCTGGGAAATAGAGATTTGCAAATTCATTACTAAAGACAGCTCAGCATTTCCCTGCTTAATTACTGTTGAGATAGAGTATCAGTTGCACAGATAATGCATGGTCTTCAGGTGGTCAGCAAACCCATAGAACTGCATTCTGAGAAGAAGCTATAAAGAACAACCACTGTGTATCATTGCAAATCAGGAAGCAGAATATTTACATGTAATGGGAAAACATGGCTGTCCCATGCTGTAAATATTTAATTAAATATAATTTAATATTATTTTCAGCGTATACAATTTGGATACATTGACAGACATTGATAGATTTATTTACATCATGCTGTTCGCATTCACATGTATTTTCTAAAAATCTTATAACAACAAATTTCCTTTGGGGACTTGTGTGTGTTGAAAATGATTGGTAAACTAAACTTAAGGGTAATTTCAGTCACACATAAATTGTGCTGCAAAAACATGTTCAGAATAAATAGTTTATTATAAAGGATACCACAATACCTTGCATATAGTATAGAGCCCCCAGCAGACACAGAGATGGAGCAATAGCTGTCTAAAAAACCAGTATAATAGGTAGAACTGTTGAGATCTGTAAGTCTACTGATGTCCTTACAGTGCATAAATGCATTTTTACTGATCTTCTCTATTTCAAAATGTGGTTAGAGATGAGCAGGGGTATAGCACCAACAACATTCACATTGGTCCCTGCCCTCAAGGAGCTTACAATCAACCCCCTTACCCCACACATTCATTCAAACACTAGGGCCAACTTAGACACAAGCAAATTAACCTACCAGTCTTTGGATTGTGAGAGGAAATTGAAGTACTTAGGGGAAACCCACACAACCACAGGAAGAGCATGTAAACTCCAAGTAGTGGTCTGGTTGGGATTCGAACTGAGAACCCTAGTGCTGCAAAAGATTGTCAACCATGAAACCACTGTGCTACTCTTCCAAGAACTACATTGATGTGCTGAGGCTAACTGTGCTCACATGCCCATGCTAATGTATGGACAGCCCAAAAAGTCTATGGTCCATGAGGTGTGGTGTTGTGCTCAACCAACTCAGCAAGAGCTGATATTGAGCTGCTAGAAGTTGGGACCCACACTTGTCTGGTCTGTGGTCTAACATTCTTATTTAGTGTGTTGTGAAAGGTATTCGGAGGGGTTGTTAGTCTACAAAATTCACATAAATAGAATGGTAAATACTAGTTGCCTAACAGGTATTGTGAATTAAAGTAGAAGTGAAGGCAAAAGTAGTTTTTATTTTATTTTATTTTGGATAGAGTAAGGGAGGGTTATAACCTATGTCAGAGGAGTTTTCCCTTCACTTCCGTTCCAATAGCCACAACAAAGCATAACAGGAAATACCTCCAAAGTGAGGAAAATCCCTGGTAATCATCATGGTCACCATACTGATGCACAAGTGTCCTCATTGGATGATTTCTCCTCTGTTCCTACCCTGCTTAGGATCACCAATGAAAATAGAGACTGTGTATCTCCCTAACAAGAACAGAGGGAGCAATAAACACCTGACAAGCATTGTAATTCCTCTCCACTCCATCCACAGTTTGCAGTTATAAGAGACAGTAATTTCTTAATCACTGATCCTGAACAAGTATACAGTTCAAGAAAGTCAGTATTCTAAGGAAAGTCAATGAGCATGCTTAGAAGAAGAGGTCAGTAATGGTGGCCTCCATACCTGTTCAGTAAAGGTTATAGATGAGCAAAACCAGGGCAATGAAGAGAGAACACTGAAGGATGGTCATTGTAATAGATCTCCCCACTAGTATTGTAAAGGTGGACAAGATTGTTAAAGAAAAACAGTCATTGAAACATGAAGGCCACCATTGTTAACCCTTCTGAAAATGCTAGTTGTTTGCCCGGCTGTCATTTTGACTCTGTTGCTTCAATACATTGACCTGAAACACATACTCACATTGCATTGAATCTTCTGATCTGCATACTATTGTAAAAAAAAAAATGAAGCCAATAAACCAATTAAAAATGTAAGCCAATTGATCAGATTAAACAGAGCATATTCCCATCTTCCTCCCCCAAGCACAAAATAAAATGTTTTGCTGAAAGTTTTCTTTAAACAATCACAGCAATTAATTTATTGAAGGTATATAAATGGCATTTTTGTAACATGATTAATTTTGTAAGCCACATAGGTAATTATAAAACAAGAACATTACTGCACTAAATTAAAAATGCTCTAGGCCATTGTATCAGGCATAACCCATGCCTAGATAATGAAATCTGCATAGAGGAACAAGCTCTGCCTCTCATTTCCTTATCCACTTACTTATTTCCTTGCATAATCAAGCAGGAATGCAACCTCCAGAGCTTTTAAATACTAGGTAGAGCTGTTTAAAACATCTGCTTCCGATTAGAACTTGTGTCAGCATTACAGAGTTCGGGTGGAACGCACAAAATGTGAAAACGTTGCTGTTTTGTAAAAATCTATGCAGGCACAGAGACATTTCAGTAATGGATAAAACAATATAGGTGGCTGCTATTAGGATTCCTTCCTCGTGATAATTTAATAAAGACACAAAGCAGTCTCTTGCTGCCTAAACTGAAACCTGATGTGCCAATGTTTGTCATTTTATTTAATGTGCCATCAACCCTGTTTACTACACAGAACATTTTAAAAGCTTGCACGGCTCCTTAAAAGTTTATAAGACTTTCTAATGTAAATGGTTTAGATCATTTCTAAGCCGGAATGAAAAATTATTTACCAGTCTGTTTGCATTATCAAGGTCTAAAATGAGGGTCACAAACAATAAATTACATACTGGTTTATATAAAAGGACTTTTTGCAATATTCATGGAAAATACTACATGGAAAAGTTTCAGACAATTAAACTGAATCAAATATAATGGGGAGTGATATCTTCAAACACACGGCTGGATAATTGACCACAAACTATAAACAATGGACTATTAACTTTATGATCATAATCTTGTTTCAAGCTTTTGCCAGGAATGGAAACATCTGCTGAGAAATATACTAAACATCCACATTACATAAATGGCAGATATCTCATTTACTCAAAATTTAACACAAATATATAGACAGGTTAAGAATAACCCCTTATTCTTCCAAAGTTTAGCATCCCTTTAATGCAAAATTCCAAAATTGTATGCCTTTCAAGCAAATTTGATAATCTGTACTAGGCCAATGTCACAATCCTATGAATACTTATAGTATCATTATATTATCACAGGGGATTTTCCTTTTCTTTTTTTTTTTTTGCTATGGTCAGGACTAAGAAAAGAAAAGCTTAAAAAAATCTATATTATTTTAGCCAGGAAAATGGGAAATATCGCATTTGAATATGACATAGTCATCCATCCAGCCAGGAGGTGGAGCTCTGGGGTCCTTTTCTCATGTTTGTCTTCTTATAGAATTCACTAGCTCAAGATGAAATGTAGTCAAAAAAGTAAACAAGTCACAGGAATAATTGATCTTTTGTATGATAACTGTTAGGCCTCTTTCACATGGCCAGTTACATGCAGCTGACTCTGTCCTTACTCAGACATCCATCTATAACTACAGCTAACTGCTCTGTGTGCAGCTACATGCAAACAGTGGTGGCTGCTGTCAGCCTGCTATTATGTTAAATAGGCTGAGATAGTCGCATGCCCTGGTCATTCCAACCACTGGAATCAGGTGGCTGCATGTAATTGACCATGTGAATGTGGCCGTAGAGTCTTCAGCATAGAAAGCTTGACAAGGCAACAATTACTGCTGTGATCTCCCTTTTGCTAACTTATAATAGGAATAATTTCTTAGGCATGAATTTTTTATTTGTAAAATGTAAAATAAAGAGATTTATATATACACACCTTTCAACTAAAACCTCTCCCTTTTAAAGAAACATCCTCTCGAAGAAAACAAAATTCCATCCAATTTTTCAAAATTCAAAGATTCAACACTGAGGTGAAATGTCAGCCCACTGACCTCTTGGGGGTTTCCAAATGCCTCCAGTTAGAATGCACACATACACACATATATACACAACCATTGACCACTTGCCTTCCAGAGGATTTACCACCCTTCTTGACCAGCCCATTTTTTGCAATACGGCGCTGCGTTACATTTAACTGACAATTGCAACGTTGTACTTAAATTTATGTCCTTTTTTTCCCCACAAATAGAGCTTTCTTTCGGTGGTATTTGATCACCTATTATTTTTTTTTTTTTTGCGCTGTAAACAAAAATAGAAAGACAATTTTGAAAAAACCCCAATATTTTGGATTTTTTGCTATTAAACATATATAGTAAAAAAACTTAAAAAAAATCAAATTTCATCATAAATTTATTCTGCTACATGTCTTTGCTAAACAAAATCCCAATACATGTAAATTAATTGATTTACATGAAAGTTATAGCGTCTACAAATGGCGGTAAATATACTGGAAGTTTTATTTTTTTATACTAGTAATGACGGCGATCAGCAACTTACAGTGGGACTGCAGTGGGCATTCTGACACTGGGTGGAAACTAACTGCCACTGACATCCCAATGACACCAATACAGTGATCAGTGCTAACAAAAAGCACTGACACTGTACTAATGACACTGGGCAGGAAGGGGTTAACATCTGTGGCGATCAAAGGTTTAACTGTGTGCTGTTTTACATAATGTGTTGTGTGTGATTTACTAGGGAAACATGCTGCTGTGTATTTCTCTGCCATGCAGAGAAATACACAGCAACATGTTATTGCTGGCAGGAGAGAGACCTGTATTGTTTACACACAGGTCTCTCCCATCAGTGTTACTCGGCAATCACCGAGTCTGTAGCCATCAATGGCGGCATGAGTAGGGCAGGGCGAGCACGCCCCCTACCCAGAAGTACAAATCACGTATACTGTATATATGTGATTTTGCACAGCCCTGCCGCCCTGTAGCAGAAGTTCTACCATAGGGCAGAGGGGAAATGGTTAAACACTCACAGTACTGGCAGAAAAAGTAAGTGAACCCATTTCACTTCAACGAAAGCTATTTGGAGTCAGCTGTTTGTACACCTGGAGCCCAATTAATGAAATGAGTTTTGGAGGTATGGTTTAGAGCTACTTTCATTGAGGAAAAACACTCAAATATTTTTATCATCAATTAATGCGAACTATGCTTCGCAAAAAGGAGTTCTCCAAACACATACAGTCAAGAGTTGTTGATCTGAACAAGGCTGGGAAGGGATACAAAGCAATCTAGAGGGATACAAATAAAACAGATGGCTGCTTGGACAACATGTTTCGGGGCATGTCCCTTCTTCAGGTTAGCTGACAGGAAACGGCTTGGGATGTATTATATAGAACCAGGGGGATAGGTCATCCAGAGGTCACACCAAAACTTAACCCTTACAGCTCATGGATGACTCATCCCCCTGGCTCTACATATTACATCCCAAGTCAGTTCCTGTCAGATGACCTGAAGAAGGGTCGTGCCCCAAAACATGTTGTCCAAGCAACCGGTTGTTTTATTCCCCATTTGTGTATATTGGTTTTAGCCTGATCTGCCCTCATCCTGGACCTCTGGCATAGCATCATGCCAGGCTTGTGACATCATCTGCTTCCTGTCCTATGACTATGATCTGTGAGGACCCAGCAGGGCCACTTCCACTCCTGCTCATACCGACTTCTCCATCGCTTCCTGGCAGCTTACCTACGCACTTCCAAGTCTACCCAGTGTCCCCACATGCTGGATTGGACCCCACACACCAGATCGGTGTCCCCACACACCAGTTTGGACCAGATTGGATCCCCGCTGGCAAATTTCCATCCTTCCAGCAGGTCACCACCATATGTCCAACCTTGACCAGTGCTATAAGTCATCCAGGTGCTCCTCTTAGTGGACAAATCTGTTTTATTGTGGAATCCAATTTTTGGCACTTCTTACACTCTTGTATATCTTCTCTTCATTTGGTTCATATGACGTTGTGAGATGAAATTTGTGCCATTCATGCCACCAATCGATGCTCAATAACCACCAATCATTCACCTTAGCGCCCAGGCTTTTTTTTTTCACTCTTTTAGAAACAATAATGCGCTTTTTAGAGTCACCCAATCAGCCCAGGCCTTAACCCCATAGAGATGCTGTGGAATGACATCAAAAGAGAGCCATTTTGTAAGAGGAATGGTCAAAATTTCTCCTGAACGTTGTGCAGGTCTGATCTAAAGCTACTGAAAGTGCTTGCTTGAAGTCATTGATGCCAAAAAAGTTTCAAACAGGTATTAACGCCAAGGGTTCACTTACATTTTCCTCAAGCACTGTAAATGTTTAATGGATATGTTTAATAAAGACACAAGAAAATTAGAACTGTTTCTGTCTCATCAGCGTAGAATTGTCTATTGTTATGACTTAGATGAGGATCAGATCACATTGTATGGCAAATTAATACAGAAAACCATTTAATTTCAAGGGGTTTGCATACTGTTTCTTCCCCCCCCCCCCTCTCTCTGTTGCTTTCTCTTTCCCCCTCTCTCTCTTCCCCCCTCTCTCTGTCTCTCTTCCCTCTCTCTCTCCTCTCTCTCTTCCACCCCCTCTCTCTCCCCCCCTATCTCTCCCCCCTGCTCTCTCTCTCTTCCCTCTCTATCCTCTCTCTCTTCCCCCTCTCTCTCCTCTCTCTTCCGCTTCTCTCTCTTCCTTTCTCACATCATATGGGGCTGCACACAAACACCTTCTCCAAGGGCTGCTGATCTCCGGGCAGCAGTAAGGGGGGGTGTGCAGCCCCATACGATCCGTCAGTGTAGGGAGGGAGGCAGGGAGATCCCACAGAACACAGCACAGCTCACCTGCTCCAGGCTTATTCCTCTCTGATACTTCTCGTCTCCTGCTCCAGGCTGTCCTCTGGTCCTGGCTCATCAGCTGCTGGGAGAGATACAGGAGTATTGCTCTGCAACTGCCCCCGCATCAATTCACCTGCTGTTCGGGCCACTGCAAGGGTACCGGTGCAACCCCTCTGCTGGCTGCCCTGCATGGCTCTGTCCGCTGCTGCCCAAAAGGTCCCTTCTTCCAGGGAGTGGTAGATATGCCCCTGCCCTGGGGGACACACTCGCCCCCACCATAATTTCCACTCACCATTGGCGAGCAGGCGAGTGGAAATTTCAAGCCCTGCCTTAGTATATACATATATATAAAACTTTAACTTTACTCAGAACTAAAGAGATAATGAATGGCATGTACAAAATGTAATTATATATTATCTCAGTCTAATAATGCAATATCAACTTTACCTGTATAGTGGAAATGTGCTTGAAAAAACTTTTTTAAAGTGTTACTAAACCCAGGACCCTGCATTTACTATATCTGGTCTCCCACAGTACACAGAACATGGAAGTGCTATTACGTATTTTAGCAAATATAAACTGCTAAATACGTTTTCTCATCAGCAGTTAAGAGCAGTCTTGTGACTTCTATCAGTGTCCATCAGAGCACATGTTAGAGCTTGTAGGAGGAGTTTTCATTCTGCTCTAAGAAAATGCAGGACCCCTTAACTCTGTCGGGACAGTGCTGATTGGCCCAGTGCTGATAACATGCACTCTACCGTGAAAAAAAAAACCTCTCTAGCAATACACACTAAAGTGAGCATGTGCAGAGTAGCTCCACACGATATGTCTTATCAGGAGATAAGAGGAGGACACTGGAAGAAGAAGATCAGAGGAGTCAGGATCAAACAGTGTTTGTACACAATGCAGAGGATTAACCTTTAGGTTCCACAGTGAGTATAACAAGCATGCTTTATCGCATATACAGACTGATTTTAATGTTGTGGGTTTAAGGATCCCCCCTCTTATAGAACTAGTTATTTCTGCACATTAAAGTTAATGTAAAAGTTAAATGCAAAGTGCCATGATGCATTACAAAGTGCAAAATCCCAAAACAGTCAGAAATCATCTTACAGTGATCTGAGAAGCAAGTTAAAAACTGCTTGGTTGCTACGTGTCATTCCATTTTTCAAATCACTGTCATTTACAATATCTTGCTGAATTAGCAAGATTACTGAGTGAGAGGAGTCACAGTTCTTATTCTTAGCTGCCTGACTATATTGTGTCATCCCCAAGAGGGACAACAGTGGGTGGTCTTGGGCTCAAAGTGCCTGTAGATTGTGATTTCATTCATGACACTGGGACCTCTTTATGCATTCTATTTCCCTTGTCGGAGCTCAAGACAAATAAAGAACATACAGAAACCGTTGTACTCTGCAATGTGTGTTTCATTATTCAATATCCTCTCTATGGAAAAATTGAAAAAGACTGACTGAGAATTCTCAGATCCCTCAAAGCCACCGAATGCTTAGAGAGCAGAAACAACTCTGAACTATTTCATCTGACCAAATCAGGATCACAAAATTGGAAAAATATATTTGATGCTCCATTTAGCTGTTGTAATCATCAACTTGGGAAATACTGCCGTACATGAGTTCAAACTGAATTCCATCCACATTTTTCTTTACTTTTAGGTAGAGAGATGCAGGGTTTGATCTACTTTGTGTCTCTGCTATTACCTGTGACCCCTCTACCTGGTCTAAGACAATCAGGGTTTTGGGGTAAATTGTTCTTCCTGGTTTCTCTCTCTCTGGTGTGCATTCTCCATATATTCTCATGGAACAACCATTGGGTGACCAGTGATAACATTGTCCTGATGTCACCATTCTTCTAAACAATCAGATACTATTTTCAAAATCTAAAAGCTCTGAAGTGCAGTTTTTGGAAGGTACAGGCAAAATTAGGTGGTGGGATTTCTAGTATTATTTTAGAGTTAAGGTTTAGGCCCCATTCACATCACAAAAATATTCCAGTTGAGGCAAGAATCCAAAGGATTCCTGTGACTGGATGAATAGGTGGATGTGGACAGTTGCAGAAACAAAGCCAGCACAAAGCAATGAAAGGCTGACAGCAGCTGCAGTTGTCTGTGAGGTGTTCTGATATAATTGCACAGCTAGTAATTACCTGTGGTTAGAGACAGATGATTCTCTTCTGATGGCCGTAGTCCCCCACTCCCCCATGCTATTGTCCCATGCTCCTCAATCCCCTTATATGATACTGCTGTCCCCCACTCTTCACCCCTTTTTCTAGGGCTGAGCTCCCTCACTCCTCACCCCTTTATCCAGTGCCATGATCCCTGCTTCTCACCTACTCATCCAATGCTATGGTACCCTGCTTCTCACCCCCTGTCCCACCCTGCAGTCACCTGCTCATAATACACTATCCCATGCTGCAGTCCCTTATTTCTCATCCTTCAATAAATAATGCTGTCTTCCACTTTTTACCCTTCCATCCAACATTGTGTTTCGCCACTCCTTTACCTTCCATCAAATGTTGCAGTCCCCTGCTCTTCTATTCCTAACACCCCCCCATCCGATGCTGTGGTTCTTCTCTTCTTATCCCTCCATCTACCATTGTGGTCCCCTCCAACACTGTGGTCCTCTGCTATTCTCCTGTCCATCTAATGCTGCAGTCCCTGCTGCCACTTCTCACCCTTATCCCACACTACAATCCCTCACTTCCAATCTGTTATCCCACATTCCGGTCCTCCACTCTTTGAACTTCCACCCAACACAGCAGCCCCCTGCTTTTCATCCCTTCATCTAACACTGCAGTCCATCATTCCACAAACCCGTAATTAAGTGTTCTTGCATGGCAAGACCACTTACTGCTATCTCACATATATATTCTTATTATTATAGCCAAATTTACCACCCTAACTCCTCCCACAGTTTTTACACTACATAGACAGTAATATATCGAAACGTGCGGATTGTTCCCGATCGGATTGCTATTACTTTGTGGAACGTTTCGCCGAATGGTTGACAAAATATTTTTTATATTTTTGTGGTGAAATTGGTCCCATAGGAATGAATGGCGGAATGTTCAAAACTAGAGTGTGAGCTGACAAAAGCTAGAGTGTGAGCTGAAAAATCAGGACATGATTTCTAAACTGCCATCACTCCCTCATTTTCAAGCCCACCTACACAAATCTTATATCAAAACGTTCAGCTATCCCTGCTGCCACTAAAAATGTCCACGGCTAAGCCATAGTCCTGATAGTTTTCACAATATGACCATTTGTTTGCAACTCATGCCGCCCATTGACATTCATTGAAACTCCACTCTAGCCACCTCAAATTTGAAGGACAATTTCTAAACTGCGACTGTGCCTTCATTTTTAATATTTCAGAGACATACTATGCATCAAAATGTAGGTTTGGGTCTTGTGATTCTCACAATATAAAGCTCTTCAGTGTAGGATTTTGAAGATGGCAACCGCCAGTGAAGTGAGCAAGTTGGAGAAGTTTGTTTTTAACCGCTCTTCTCTGCCCTTGCTGTAGAGTGAGTTGCCATAGGAACCCAGGTGTGTGAGCAGACAGCAGAGTGACAAGTCACTCCACCCAGTTACTCCGCCCACTCCAGTTGTAGACTACTGGTGGGGGCAAGAACACTTCACACAATTTCCCCAGAAATTGTAGCTTTTCTAGTTTGATATTGCTGTCCTCTGCTCCTTAATCACTGTCCCTATCCAATGTTGCAGCCCCATCACTCCTTATACTTGCATCCAACTCTGTGGTCCTCTACTCCTCACCCCCCATCCCAAACTGCAGTCCCCCACTGCACAACCTCCAAATCTGACAATGCAGTCTCTGTTTCACAATCCCTCTACCTGATCCTATGGTCCCTTACTCCTCACCTCCAATCCCATGCTCCTAGCATCCACCCCTAAACCCCCAATTCCAATACTGCTGTCCACCTTGAAACTCCCCCTCATACTGGGTCACCCCCCCTGCCACAGCACCTCCTTCAGAACCACCTCCTCCTGTATCTTTTACCCACCACACACCCCAGGTCAACCACCCCCATCTCCCCTTTATGCTGAACACAGTACTTTTCTGCCACTCATCTCATCTCAAGTCATATCACCTCCTTTCATCCACTTCACACTCTCTGGGTCACAGGATTTTCCTGTCATCTATCACCCCTGCCTTCCCAGGCATAGCACCTCTCTGCCTCCCTCTCCCAAGTATTGCACCTTACCCACTTGGTAACAATGCCTCTTGTATACCACACCCCACTATCTGAAACTTCTCACCCCCCCTATCCCATGCTGTTGCCAGTTCAAGAAATGCACCCACCCCTGCTGCACTGATCACCCTCCCTGTCCATGATGTGATTTTACCTGTTGCCCGGGCTTCCTTTGTGCCCTTTCCCCTGCAGCGCTTCTGGCTTCCCCTCCTCTCCGTCCCGCTGCTGCAGGCACACAGGGGGTTGATTTCAGGATGTACATTTATACCAGCCCCTCCTTTATGATTTAACACAGTGAGTGATCAGTACACAGCCGAGTGATCGAACACAGCCGCAAATCCGAATTTGACATGTGTGCAGGTGTGGGTGAGCAGGTGCGAGCCTTACCCCTGTACCCACACAATTTAGGACCTCTGGCTGTGTTTGTACAGCTGCTGTATCCCCATAGAATAACATTAGCTGCCTGCACACAGCTCCATCCACATAGGAAAAATGCTGATTCACATTGTACAAGCCATTGTGACCATGTCAATGAGCCCCAAGATCTCATTCACACACAGATCTTTATCTAATAACTCAATACAGTTTTATCTCTTAAATTTTACAGGAATTTTGTAAGTTGTGTTTGTGTCCCCCTGAGGGGGTCTGTCAGGTAGGCTGTAAGGGGCCCCGTGATTTCAGCAGCCGCTATTTGCCTGGATGAGACGTGCTCTACAGTCATGCTCCATCCAGCTCAGTATAGTTTAGTAAAATGTTTTATAGTACAGCCTGAAAGTCAGCTTATTGGACATTTGGACACCTGGACATTTCCTAGCTAGTTTTAGAAATACACTGATGATTGATACCTGAGCCCGGCTTTACCACACAAGTGTGGGCTCATAATAAAAACAAAGCTACTTAAGCCCCGTATACATGATCAGAATATCAGATAAACGATCCATTTTTTTTGCATGCTAGTCTCCTTATCGAAAATAAACAGGTTACGAAAATTCTCGTATGACAGAATGAAAAATTTGGAAGTGATGTAATATATTGTATTTTCGGATGAAAACTCTACTGCTTAAGCGAAAATCATATAATCTGGTATTGTGCAAGAAAAATTTTTGTGCTTTTCCCTTCGATCAATTTCTGACAAAAGTTGTGTACTAACGATTAGATTAACGTACGTTCACTTTAAAAATTGTATTTTTCATACGATTTTCTGATCATGTGTACTAGGCTTTAGCCTGAAAATCATTCAGTATCAGACAGTAGTTGTTTTTATGCAAACATGACATACATGTTTGTCTACTTAGAGTAATTAAGAGCAATTTACAGAAAACATGCAAACATTTGAGGAATGTTAATTATTTTTTCAAGATTATCAAGATTAGTAACTGTACAACATGAAAGTATCATGTAATTGGACACAGGTATTTAACATAATCATGTATATTGTTGGAATAGCATATTTATACCTAGAATTCCTACACTGGAAATTTGTGAAAGTCTTTAAGGATGGCCAAAGATGGTACAAATTTCT
Source organism: Staurois parvus (assembly GCF_062004578.1). Classification (NCBI taxonomy): domain Eukaryota; kingdom Metazoa; phylum Chordata; class Amphibia; order Anura; family Ranidae; genus Staurois; species Staurois parvus. The sequence goes on from NW_028318113.1 coordinate 391,164, forward strand.
TTCTCAGTGATAGCGATAATCACATGTAAAATCCAACAGGCTGGTTGTACCCAAATTCATCAATAAATCAACTTGGGTACATTCAGCCTGCCCGTACATGGTTCAAATCTCAGCCAGCTCAAGCTGCTCATATTCTGTCTATGACCAGCTTAAGGCTATGCTGATGCAGGACTAAGTGTAAATGGCACATTTTCCTGTACCTGCAGAAAAAATGCGCTGTGGTTAGCAGTGCAGGGGTGTTAATAATTCTTAATGGCACCCCACGCACTGGAAAGCATGGAGCATTTTCCATGCTGGGAAACGTATAACACTATGCAGTTTCCCTGTGACTGCAATTGCAGAGAAAGTGCAAGGATGTTTTCCTACGTTTCCCAAAGGTAGAGCAGCCCATACAGCAGGGAAACCGAAATAGTGTGAATAGTATGAATAATATAATAGGATAGTAATATTAATAGAATACAATAGTATGAATAATATAATAGGTAGCAAATACATAATTTGGCTTTACAGTGCAATGTAACCATAAAGATAAACTTTGATTAGTTGACACATCTTTTCAACTGCATTAAAGTGATGCTAAACTTTGGTTTAAAAAAATAAATTCTGTTCAAGTATGGATTCTCAACTCAAAATGTCCCTTCTATTGTTCTTAGACTCCTCCAAATTTCTTTTCTTTTTTTTTGCAGCTGTGATCTGACTTCCTGTTAGAGGGTGGCTACGTTCATTCTCTGTGGTTCCACTGTATATCTCAGAACATAGTCACCATCTCTTGCTTGCTCCCACAATGGACTATGGGCTATGTGATTTGTAGTGTACATACAGCAGTCCACATAACCTCAACTAACATGCACTACTCACTCCAAACAAACAAAGATTAGTGGGGAAAGGAGAGATTTGGGAGCTCACAGGGAATGTTACAATGAGGCAGAAGTATACAGTAAGAAAATATTTCAAGAACAATAGATTACACAGCCATTAAGTAGTGGATTGTATGGATTATTTTTTGGAGAATAAGGATATTGTGTACGGTCACTTTAATAGTCCACTGTGGAAAAACACATTTCTGCATTAAACAGGTAACATCATACTTATTATCATATACTTAGATCAAGTACGAGTCGCTAGAAGAAAGGCACACACAATTTTAATATTTTGTAGTCATACTGCTGTTAGTCTAATTAAAGTGTTTGCAAGGACTCAAGGTTTTTATACCTTCATGCATTCTATGCATGAAGATAAAAAAACAGTGTGCAGCAGCCCCCCTAAAGCTTACCCAAGCCCCATTGCAATCCAGTGACGTGCACAAGAGCTCCAGCTCTACGGGGACTCTCCCTCCTTATTGGCTGAGACAGCAGCGGGAGCCATTGGCTGAGACAGCAGCTGGAGCCATTGGCTTCCATTGATGTCAATCACAGCCAGTGAGCCAATGGGGGGAGGAGGGAAGCCACGGCTTTATGTATGAAGGAGCGTGCAGAGCAGCGGACGCAAGCCTGCTTTGGTGCCCCCATAGAAAGCTGCTTGCTCTGGGGGCACACCTCAGGAGGGAGGGGCCAGCAGTGCCAGCAGGGGACCCGAGTAGAGGAGCATCAGCGCTGTTCTGTGCAAAACCATTGCACAGAACAGGTAAGTGTGACATTTGTTAATTAATAATTGCCTTTAATATCATGTTACGTTACTTATAGCCCATAATTAGGTTAAACTGCTACAAAAATTCACAAATGTTACATGAAGTTAAAAAAATGTTTTTAAAGTGGTAGTAAAGCCAAGCATCAAAAATATGCTGGCAGGAAGGTTTTTTAAAACAGAAGAGACCCTAGAGGCCTCTTCTTCCATAACTGCACCCCCCCCCCGCGCCTGTCAGGGGTAATGTGATCTGAGCCACGCATGCACAGATCAGACCGCAGCGAACTGACTCCCGTGACATAACCACAGTCCGGCTATTCAAGCAGCCGAACAACCCGTAAGGGCCATAATAGAGAACGGAGCCATGGATGGAATGTTATTAGCTTTAAGAATTAAACAGTGTGTTTGGTTTGTGGTGCTCAGATGCAGTGTAGTTCTGCTTCAACTACTAAAAGTGATTTGCAAGAAAAAGAGAGGAAGGTATATTCGATAGAAGGGAAATAGAAATGACAATTAAATCAAATCTAAAAATAAATAGAATAGAACAATGGAGGTGAAAATAAATGTTAATAATAATAAATGAAATAATTCATTATTATTAACATTTCTTAATAATAATAAATAATGCTCTGCTCTCCTAGCTTTATTTTGATGCACAGGCACATCCTGGACTCTACTACCTGATCCAATAGAGAGAGTTTGCTGCTGGACAGCTGGATATCCCACCTGAATCTAATAACCACATGATGAGTCTTTTTAACCACAAGCCTACAGGGCACATATACCCCCTTCCTGCCTAGGCCAATTTCCAGCTTTCAGAGAGTTGCACTTTGAATGACAATTGCGCGGTCATGCAACACTGTACCCATATTTATCATTTTTTCTGACAGATAGATCTTTATTTTGGTGGTATTTAATCAACTCTGGGTTTTTTATTTTTTCTTAAACAAACCAAAAACCACTGAAAATGTTGAAAAAAAAATGTTTTTTCTTAGTTTTTGTTATAAAATTTAGTAAATAAGTGATTTTTCTCCTTCACTGATGTGCGCTAATGAGGTTGCAGTGATAGGCACTGATAGGTGGCACTGATGGGCACTGATGAGGAGGCACTGGTAGGTGGCACTGATGGGCATTGACAGGCATCACTGATGGGCACTGAAAGGCAGCACTGATATATGGCACTGATAGGTGGCACTGACTGGTATTGTTAGGTGGCACTGACTGGCACTGATAGGCGGCACTGACGGGCACTGATAGGCAGCACTGACTGGCACTGATAGGTGGTACTGATTAGCATTGATAGGTGGCACTGATGGGTGACACTGAAAGGCAGCTTAGATGGGCACTGATATGTGGCATTGATGTGGCACTGGCACGTGGCACTAATGAGCACTGACAGGTGGCACTGCTGGTGCTACACTGATCATCAGGGCACACTGATCATCAGTGCTCTGATGATCAGTGTACATGTCCCCTCTGCGGAATGCCGATTACCGGCTCTCCTCTCAAGCTATCAGCGTGACAGCTCGTGGGGAGAGAAATGCCGATAACCGGCATTTCCCTATTTACATGTGATCAGCTGTGATTGGACACAGCTGATCACATGACCGAGCCAACATCTTCAGCTCTTTCCGTGGAACGGTGATCCGCTGTGTCCGAGGGACATAGCGCACCACCGATCACCGCGCTGCGCGCTCCGGGAGCCGCGCATGCGCGGTTAGAATGGGAGGACGTCATATGACGTCCTCCCAGAAAGAGAGAACCACCTTGCATCCGTCATATTACTATATGGTGGGCGGGAGGTGGTTAACTATTTATCATGTAAGTGCAATTTATCGATTGTTTACTAAATAAATTGTCAATACTGCACTTAGAGGCTCCTTCATCTCTTTTTCTTGTTACTGCATTAGAGCCTTGCTTCCCCTCTAAGAAGAGCTGCTTCAGTGTTACTGCTCCCATCCATCCATCCCTGATATCCATCTGGCACCTTTATCCTACAGCTACAGAGGTTGGGCTCCAACAAGCACGCCCTATACAATATACATTTTCTAAAAGCGATTTGCACCTTTTCAGAGCATGTATACTATACACAGGTAACCCGTTTAGCAGTAGGTAAGAACAAACACCCCAGAGTACCTGCTATATAAGTATCAGTGTTAGTTTGTGGGATATAATATTCTGATCGGTGTACTTCAATAGTGAAAAGCGATCTGTATATAATAGTCTGACCTTGAAGTGGAAAGGTACATCGACTAACCAGATCTACTGCTATTTTTTTTGTCTTCAAAGTAATATGAACACTAACCATCAAGGTTTGTTTATTGCAAACACAACCACACCTCTCATCTTCTGTGAATGTGGATTTAACACAGACACCATCATAATTCTAATTACAGTATTTAATTATGTATCAAAAGGTTTTGTAACCCTCTAGTCACCCCAGTTACACATATAATAATTGAAAGCATTCACGAGTGAACAGAGAAAGCACTGAAATTACTGGTGCACTTGTACGACTTGCACAAAAATCTGGAGTGAGTACAGGTGTAATGGATTTCATGTAAAATTCCAAATTGATCTGATTTTCCAGCTTTAATCAGCTTTCACTTCTATTTGATGAATGCAGGAAATGAAGACTACAATGGGATATTTGTTCTTCTAATAAGTTTAGTGGTGAGTGATTAGGTAACTCAGGTATGTGCAAATACACTGTGAATATATGCGGTTACAGTCTTTGAAATCAGTTTAACATTGGCTGCATAATGACACCTGTATAGCCCAACTACAGCTTAATGCCCTGTACACACAATGAGAAAATCATGTGAAAAATTTTGTGGAACCACTGATCAAACGATTTTCTCTTCATTTCAGGATGTTTTAAGCGATAACGATATTGTGAACGAAAAAATCCAGTTGAACAACAGGGAAAAATTTAGTCGTTTTGTATATGAACCGATACAAACCGATTTTCTATGCGTTGGTATGATGGTCATAAGAAAAAAATCTATCAAGCGCTATCACACATGAGCGGAAACAGAAGATGACCTGAATGTTTATGTCCAAGGACTCTTCGTAAACACAAACAAAAAATTCTAATGTTAAAAATAGATTGGCCTAATGAGATAATGAAACCAGAATTATGCATATTATATGTTTATGTATCACTATTTATGTATATAGCTAATGTAATAAACTATATTATACTCATTGCTGTTAATTGTTGTGTATATATCGCTCGTTCTGGCCGGAAGGGCGTGGCTACAAGGTCACATGCACACTGCATCACTTCCACTTGTACGGAAGACGTCAACACTACATATTGCCCTACGTATGCTTTTTTTAGATTGGTTAATGTGGGCCACGATTTCGACCAACGAACGAACGCCTCTCGGTCGTCGGATGACTGATTGGTCGATTTTCTACCTTAAGACTTTCACCTTAAGACTTCATGCTCACTGGGCCTTTTTTAAAGCTTTTCCCTAGCAGGAGAAAAGCAGCTTAAAAAATGTGCCTCAGCCACGTTTTTGCAAATGCATTTAGGAGCGTTTAGGCACGTCATGTGCTTGGGCATTTATTTATTTCATTGGCCAGAATACCAATTTATTTTGGCCATTGAAATAAAAAAAAAGCTCACGCACTACACATGCCTGGTGAATAGGTGTGTTTAAATGTGTTTGTTTAGGTGTGTAGTGGGCATATAACCCACATGAATACAAGTCCTGTGTCATGTACTGTTCTAGATATGAAATGTTACAGTAAGTTGAAATTCTAATTTTTTTTCCTTTTCTTTCAATTCGTTTTTATTACATTTTTTCAGAAATCAAAACAACAATAGAGTGAGCAACCATGACACTAGTGGAAATCATATCAAACATGTCAAAGTTATCAAAGTTGAGCCGATAGGACACGGCAACCAACCTGTACAGATAATTACTCATGAATAGTATCAATGACATTTCTAAATTTAATACAAAAAGTTACAACAAAATATGCTGGTAATATGCCAAAAGAAGAAGCATAACAATACAAAGGTTTGTTGCCGAACAGAACACAAATTAAACACAAAACAAAAGGTAAAGTTAACACAGTGAGAGAAGATCCAAAAGAACATTGACCAAGAATAGAAAATTTGGAGTAGCAACGAAGCTAGACTCCAGAAAAAAAACAAAAAAAGAACAGAAAAAAGGTCTAACAGAGTACATATATGTTCAATATGCAGTTTGACTGATCAATTGTTATCATAGGTTATCAAAGGTTGGGGAGCGGGAACTCAACATTCCAGCGTAACCATCTAGCATTAAAGACCTGTATAGAATGAGTTGAAATTGCATAGAACCTTTTATACAGGTACTGATATTGTACTCTATGGATAATCTCCGTAACTAGAGGAGATGCAGTGGATTTCCATGCTTTAGTAAAAGTTAATCGAGCTGCAATTAAAATGTGAGCGACCACTGTGCGGGACTGAAATGGAAATACATTCAACGTAGGATTTAACAACGCCAAATGGGAATTGGGAGTTGTGTATACTCTAGACACCCGAGAAATCAGATTAAACACCTCTTTCCAGAAATTCCGGTTATATCCACATTCCCACAACACATGCAGCAAAGTGCCAATACCACCACAATTCCTCCAAAAAGAAGGAGATGCATCAGGATAAAGTTTTTAGAGTCTAAATGGGGTTAGATAGCTGCGATGTAGAATATTTAGGGAACTGTCCCAAAGATTAGTGCATTTTGAAAGACTGATATTACAGGACCAAGCCGTTGCCAGTCCTCTGGAGTAAAGGATCTATGCAGATCTCTCTCCCATTTACCCACACACGTTAACACAGAGTTATCTGAATAATGTTGCAAAAATTTGTAGAACCACGATATGCCCTTCTTCAGTCCCAATGGATTTGTCAGAGCTTGCCATATCTTTGAATCCACCTCCACCCATGCGTTGGGAGTGGCACCAAGATAAGCCCGGATCTGAAGATATGGATAAAGGCTTCCTCTGGGCTGCAGAGTAGTGATATCTGAAATAGTATAAAAACCCACATCTCGCATAGGCTTCGTATTAAGATTAGGCATAATATGGTCATAGGTTGCCAATGGTAAGTCCCGCCTTATTTTAGGGAAAACTAAAGCAGATTTAGATAGACCCACTAGCCAGGCATCCAAAGTTGCCGAGATCGAAGGAAGATAGGTACGAATAGGAACTTCGGAAAGATAACTTTTGCGAGTAATAATGCCTGGAGGTCCTGAGGCAGGACTGTACTCCTCTCTATTTGTACCAATAACTTATCCGAGGGAAGAAACCAATGCTGGAATTGATCCAATAATGCCGCATAGTAATAGGTGGATATTACAGGTAGACCTACCTGCCCCCCCCCCTTTAGATTTGACGGAATTCTAGCTTTCCTCCCATTCCAAATATATTTTTTCACCGCAACTTCTACTTTACAAAGGTATGACTGGAGAATGATAATCTGAATTGTTCTGAAAAAGTATAAAAGTTTAGGCAGGATTAGCATCTTAAAGGCCGCTAACCTACCCAACCAGGAGAGCTCTGTTTTCCCAATGGCCACCAACTCCCTTAAAAGTGCCTGAAGCAGTGTCTCGTAATTATCAATAAACATATTAGAAGAAGGATAGGATACACGAATACCCAAGTAGTCCAGACTTTTAGAGGACCAACTATATGGGAACCTATCCTGCAGGCATTTTAAAACTTTTCTTGAAATACCGATAGGAAGCACACAAGATTTGGTAATATTGAGTTTATCGTAGGAAACTCTGCTAAATGTATCCAAGGTGGAGGAAATTGCTGTCAGGGACGTCAAGGGGTCCGTCACAGTGAGAATAACATCATCCGCAAATAGACCGAGCCATATGTGCAGCCTGTATACCGGAGATCAAGGGGTTCAATCTAATAGCTGTCGCCAAGGGCTCCATCGCTAAAGAGAAAATGATAGGGGAGAGAGGACATCCCTGTCTAGTCCCATTGGTAATTGAAAAAGGACATAGCATTGGACGTAAAAACCTGCACAGAGGGCACAGTATATAAGGCCATAATAGCTGATTTAATGTACCCATGCATACCAAAATTGCCAAGAGTAGAGTCAAGATATCGCCAATGAACTCTATCAAAAGCCTTCCCAGCATCCAGGGCCAAAAACACAGTTTACGAGTTACGGAGTTCGGCAATTCACAACAAATCAAGCACTCTATGTGTGCCATCCGCTGCCTGCCTTCCTTTAACAAAACCCACTTGGTCAGATTGGATAAGAGAAGGGGTCACTGTTAATAATCTAGTAGCAAGGATTTTAGCATAGATTTTTAGATCCATATTCAGTAAAGATATGGGACAAAAATGTTGAGGACAATCTGGGGATTTGCCTGGTTTAGGTAAAGTAACTATAATTGCTTTCAACATCTCAGGGGGAAAGGTACTGGCTGCCTCTAGGAACACGCTTTTAAGATGGGGCAATAGGATGTCTTGAAATTCCTTATAATATTCTGCAGTGAACCTGTCCACCCCAGGCGATTTCCCCTTCGGCAACACTTTAATGGCGGTTTTCACTTCACTATCTGATATAGGTTGGTTCAGAATCTCCAATTTAGACTGATCCAGTCTAAGAGAAGGGGTAGGTTGATGCGTGTTTGAGTCATCTTTGAGGTTGTACAATTGAGCATAGTAGGCTCGAAATGCCTCAGGAATTTTGTTAGGATGGAAGACTTTTTTCAGCGATATGGGATCTATCATAGAAGTGATTTTGGCTTTCACCTGTTTAATACTGATGAAAGAGGCCAACAGCCTACCGGCCTTATTACCCTGGGTGTAGTAATTAGCCTTGGCCTTTTATACCAAGGGATATGGGCGCGTGATCTGACCACATCATAGGATGAATGGTCGCTTTAATTATATGTTGAAGAAGTTGTAAATCGGTCAATAAATAATCTATTCTCGAATAGGATTTATGAGGTGATGAGTAATATGTAAAGTCTTTCTCTGAATCATGGAAACACCTCCAGGGATCATAGAGATTGGACTCCCTAAGGGTCGACGCCATCGAGCACCGCACTCCCCATGACTGCCCCAAAACATCCAATGATCTATGGACAATAGCATTGAAATCGCCACAATAAAGTAGATAACCTTTTTGAATTTTTGAAACTTTTTTCCGTAGTGAATTAAAAAACGAAATTTGATTAGTGTTGGGAGCATAAAGGTTCACAATTGTGTAAAGAGTGTTATTAAGTTCACACTCCGTTATTAAAAACCTGCCCTTCCTATCTCTCTCCAAGGAAAGAAGAGAGAATGCTACGGACTGTTTAATAGCAATCAGAACCCCAGCATTACCTGTAAACACATGGGGAAACAATTTATGAGAACAGCGCAGGGCCTTCAGTGCCAAGAAATGAGTTTCTTGCACACAAAGAATATCCCCCTGTAGCTTCTTTGCCTCCTTCCACAACATACTGTGTTTAAATGGGTTGTTAAGTCCATGGTCATTAATAGATACAATATTCAAGACCATTTTAAAGCATACAGAATAGATATTACATGGTCATCATCTAGTGGGCTGAAAAATAATAGCAGACATCAATGTTAGCATGTACAAAACCACTCATAATTACCAACTCCCCCTGGAGCTGATGCCCAGACATCTCCAGCAGCAAAGACATTTCAATGACCCATAAGAATTCCTGAGATAAAGCAGTTGCCGATACTCTGTTAGGAAAATCAGAAATAATAGAGAGAAAAGAAAATTGGAAATAAATAATAAAAACAACACACATTAAGATAGAGCAGCTGAACCAAGTCACTGCAACAAGTTGGAGGTAACTTCCGAGACCCGCGAGCAAACACACTCGCCAAATAAACACGATGCTGGACTAGAGGCGGAACCCTCCCTCGGCCCCATCAAATCTCAACACTGCCAATTAGCGCCTCATTCTGCCACTCTGTCCCAGTCAGAAGAAACTTTTGTAGGGGAGGATTGAGCAGTCGACATATCCCCTTCTTCGGGTGCAATCCCCCATTTCTGCGCAAGCTGAAATCCCTCTACTTCTGAGGTGACAGTCAGTAAGCGGTTATACTTAGTTATCAGCAATTTTGTTAGAAATCCCCATTGGTATTTGATATTGTTATTACTGAGTAACTTTGTGAAAGAGAGTAATTTTTTACGGGCAAGAATGGTATACTAGGAGAGGTCAGCGAACAAAGATATCCCATTATACGGCGCCGGTAAGGGATTCTGCGTTCTCGCAAACGCCATCAGCGACTCCTTCGTGTGGTAAAAGTGGATTCTAGCGATGAAATCCCTGGAGACATGGTCAGGGAGAACGGAAGGTTTCGGAAGTCTATGCACTCTATCCACAATCACATCCCTTTCAGACAGACTCGGCAATAAAGCTGTAATTAATTGCTGAATATACCGCCTCAGGTCAGCGGCAGGGACCATTTCGCTCACCCCCCAAAACGTAACGTTGTTCCTGCATGAGCGATCTTCAAGATCCGCCATTTTTTACGTCAACGCCTTCAATTCCTCTTCTGAATCATTGTGTGCGTCCACCAATTTGTTGTGAGCAGTCGCAAATTTACCCATCTTAGTTTCCACATGATTGACCTGCTCACTCAGCTGCTCAACCTCTGTATTCACCCGTGTCACAAAACTTATCATGTCCTTGTGCAAGTAACCTTTAAGAGTAACAAGCATATCCTTCATGACAGAGGCAGTTAGGGGCAGATTTTCAGCAGGGTAATCTTCCAAACGCTCAACAAACTCTGTGGTATTAGAATGAGAAAATGAATCAGTGGCATGCTCACCAGTCTGCTGTAGATCCAGAGAGCAGCGCTGTTTTTGCTTAGAAGGACTGCTGGCAGCTGTAGTTCCTGCAGGTATTGCTGGTATTGTAGGGCTATGAGGCTGAGTATGTGAGCGCTGCCTCTCCTCTGCCCTTTATGGCTTTGGTGAGGGAGAGGTACTCGGACCAGCACCATTTTGGGAGGAGGAGGGGCTGCCCGCCGGAGTGAAGAACGCTGTTACTTTGCGGGGCCCCTCTTTGATCCTGCGCTTCCCCATCCTTATTGATCTGGTCCCACACTAATAAGACAGGTGCCAGGCAGGGAGGGAACTGTCAGCTCCGTCCTCCGTCGCGGTAAGCGGCTAAATATGCGGGCGGGTCCCGGAGCTCCTGGTCTATGCGGCCATCTCCGTCCGCGGCCGGCCACGCCCCCCTCTGCCCTTTTTTTCATTTTCAAAAATGTATAGTTTTCTATGGTAAGACTATTTTACTGTTTTGTTGTAATGTCTGCAGTTGCTATTGCTTTTTGATTTGTAAAATCTACCATGTAAGCATTTTTCATGTTCCTATCACATTCGTAATGCATATGCTTGCTGCAGTAGCTTTTGTTACAAAGCAGCCTTCCTCAATTGTGCAACCCTACGGTTCCTACAGTGGTTCCTAGGGGTCCTTTGAGCAATGAGCAATTTCTGCCTTTCTGGGTGTTTTCTCTGCCAAAGTGCTCCTCTCTTGAACTTGCAAGTGATGTTTTTTTTCTGCCTCTAAACTCTTGTGAACGCCTATGTGTGCATGGACACATAAGCTAACATGGAGGGGAGTTCAGGGGCAGAAAGAAAACATCAAACGCCTGTTTTACAAGTGCTATTGAGTGCAAGTGTGCATGAGGCCTAAATGTTCATTTATTTAGATTTGAATACTAACATTTATAGGTAAAGTTGATCCAGGGAATATCCGATTGCCTCTCAGGGGATCAGAAAGGAATTTTTTTCCCTGCAGGAGAAAATTGGTTAATGCTTTGCTGGGTTTTTTGCCTTCCTCTGGATCAACTGTGGGTATAGGATTTTTTTTCTATGGTTGAACTGGATGGACTTTTGTCTTTTTTTCAGCCAGACTAACTATGTAACTATGAATAGAATTGAGAAGGGTTAGTAATGTTTTTCGCTCTCTGGTTACACAGTTCATTTTTATTACTTTCTTTGCCCACATTGGAGATTTCCCATTATATCCTGTCTATCTGGCTTACTGTCAATGGGTCAAAAAGTGAGTGGAGAGCAATACAAACCCGATCAAGGTTCCTACCTCACTCCAGTTTGGTATGTGGTTTCTATATAAATACTTTTTAATACTAGGGAGTTAATTTACTAAAAGCAAATAGGCTAATCACTTTGCAAGGGAACTTGTCCCAGAGCTTAGTAAATGAGGTAAACCTCTGTTGACTTCCATTATCTAACTGAGTGCAAGCAAAAAATCTTTTTTTTGTTTTTCTTGCATGTGATTGGGTATTCTTTGCAAAGTGAAACTTTACCGCATTCACAAAGCTCTGGGACAAAGTCCCTTGCAAAGTGAACAGCCTATTTGCCTTTAGTAAATCAACCCCTAAGTATCAGCTGTCACAACTCAGTATTACAATGCTAGTGACTTAAAGCGTTAAACATTAGGGAACCAATGTGCTTGTTGAGTAACTGCTTTTGAGTGATAGGTTAATTGGTGGTTAGTGGTGTTTACTAGACCTTCAGAATAAAGGCACAGGCTTGGCTTGACTTGCCCTTTGAGACACACTGAAGAACAAAATAAAAACATTGGGAGGAAGGAGGATCTACTGCAGTGGAGGATACAGCATCATACAGTTCATTCTGCAAAATACCACAACATTATTTCCTCTCTTGTCCAATTATCATTGGACAAGAGAGGTTGGACACTTACTAATTTAGAGTATGCTCAGAAAATGCAAATGTGCACTGGTCCTAACTTGTACCTATACTCAGTTCAAACATATGCAAGCAAAAGCCTATGCTTTTTTTATTGCACACTGGGTATTCAAATTGAACACCTTTTCTAGTGATGGACCGAACAACCCTCTGTTTGGTTAGCGGTCGAACATTCAAAACAATTCAATAAATGGTATCTTGATACATCTGAGTATGCAGTAAGATACCACATAGCTACTAAAATACCGCATGAGTTATATTATTAAGTCATGTGGTATTTCAGTAGTTAAAACAGTTACCCATTGACAGCTGAATGTACAAAAGTACTGCTGGCACTGCCTGACAATTAAAAATTAAAAAAAACAAAACACGTAGGGCACTTCAGGATTTTGAGGGGAACCCCGCACACCCAAATTTAAAAAAAATGGCGTGCCTCCCCCAATCCTTACCAGACCCTTATCTGGCAGGACAGGAAAGGGGCGGACAAGCAAGGTCCTTCCTAAACCATACCAGGCCATATGCCCTCAACATGGGAGGGGTGCTTTGGAGCAGGGGAGCTCCCCCCCAAAGCACTTTGTCCCCATGATGATGGGGACAAGGGCCTCTTCCCCACAACCGTGGCCGGTGGTTGTGGGGGGTCTGTGGGCGGGGGGCTTATCGGAATCTGGAAGACCCTTTTAACAAGGGGGCCCCCAGATCCTGCCCCCCCCACATATGAATGAGAGTGGGGTACATGGTACCGCTACTTATTCACAAAAAAAAGTGTAGTGTAAAAATTGACAGTAGACAGTCTTTGACAAGTCCTTTATTAAAAACAAAAGTTTAAAAAATGTCCCCTGAAGTAGATTCAACATCAATCATGATGCCTGCCGCCACTACCAAACTGAAAAAATAAAAAAAAAATGCTCTGCTTTCAACGCTGGCTCCCTCTGTCTGACAGCTGCACCGAGATGACAATTTTTAAATACTGTAATGATGTCACATGCGCTGTGATTGACCAAAGCATAGCACCTTACCAGTGGTTAGGTGCATTGCTTTGGCCAATCACAACGTACTGTCAGGGCACAGAGCATTGTGGGGCGCCAGTGGTGTTTGCCGAACACACGATGGCTGATGTTCAAGTCGAACTTATATTCGACTCAAACATCAAGCCCAAAACTAACCTTTTCCACTGAAGTAATTGACCATTCACTCTGCAAAGAGGACTTAATGTGCAACTACACTGCATCTGAGCACCACAAACTAAAAATGTTATTTAATTTATTTTTAAAATTCAAAGCAAATTCACTCATCCATGCCTACATGCTTTATTTTGATGAAAAATCAATTTGTAAAACACCCCTTAGCATTTCTGGTCAAGGCCATCTTAAATAAGAGCAGATGATTCATGCAGCAATTACTTCCTGGAATTCATCTGCCCTTAGCTCATGCATGTATACAAGAGGGTGTGCTTAAGTCCTTTCTGGGATGTATGACATAACTTGCCTACACCAGAAACTAGAAAGTAACTGAAGAAATGTAAAAAAAAAAAAAAGGAAAAACACGTAAATATGATACACTTTCCTTTCTCTTCATTAATGCTAGCAGTATAAGGAATGTTGATTGAGAGAGTGAAGTTGCACTTTAATAACTTAATGCTACTAAGTGAACAATCTCTACAATGTTAGGGCATCACCATATTGTCTCCCAGATGTGTAGTTTCATGTTTTCATCAACATTCAAGAATCTGATGGGTTCTTTGACAACAATGCAGTTTACAAGGTTACAAGTGTTCATGAAAAATGTAATAAAAAGTTTTATAAATAAAAATTTAAAAAAAAAAAGTTGCAAGTGTTATTGGGAATACACAACACACGTGTACACAAATTTCCTAGTAACATAATAACAAAAAGGTGGCACTTGAACCATTTTAACCAATTTTTAATTGAAATAAAGAGAAAAAAACAATCCAGCAGCCAAGATCTTCCAGAATTAGGATACAGATCAGTTATGTTCAGCAATAATTGAAAAAAAGCATTTTATTAGCCCTAATAAGTCATTTCCTAGCATATAACAAGAGAATAATGTAAAATCAATGTACTTGCAATGATGGTGTACAACATAATGCATCTTTACTTCTTGTTTCCCCAAAGAATGACTACCACTTTGTCAGGATAAAGACTTAGGATGATCCTCACTTGGTAGCATTTGCACATACAGTATTACAGTAAATAAAAAATGGTCACTTTAAAGACTTTCGAAAGTTGTGAAGCAACAATGCACGTTATAAATGCAACACAACAGATGATAAGTGCTGGTTTTAAATGTCCAAGAGGGTACATTTTCTTTCAAGACAAGCAAATGATAACCTTAAAATGAAGAAATAAAAGGACTAACACTTTTCAAAGTGTATAAAGTATATAATAACATTTTGAGACAATATAATTCTAAAACACCTAAAAAAAAAGTATTGTGAATATGCGCAATTGATTAAAAGCTAGATTGTACTACTTGTGCTCACCTCCTTCACTACAAATGACCTGGTTTGACATCAAAACCCTATACAAAATAAACCTCTAACACACTCAAAGACCACTAAAAGTCTTAGAGATAGGCCTCTCTTTCTTTCTCTGTCCCACCCTGGATTCTATGTACATTGCTGTTTTCAGTTTCCCGGGGAAAATCTAGGTGAACTAGTTGTATCCAAATAAAGGAAGACATCTGTGACCAAGACTTAGATTGATACCATTCCCTAATGTTCTTCTGAAAAAATGCATGTTGATCCAGGAAACAAGTCCGGAATTTGTGATCTGATACCTTCTATACATCCTGTTTTGATATATTGTGGTAATAAGGATTTGATATGGATTGCATTAATCATAAAAATATGTTATACCATATACTGTATATCCAACACAGAACAAAACAGATTATATTTTTAACCATTTGACCGCCGGAAGATTTTACCCCCTTCATGACCAGGCATTTTTTTTGCTATTTGGCACTGCACTACATTAACTAACAATTGCTCAGTCTTGCAACATTGTACACAATTCAAATTGATATCATTTTGTTTACACAAAAGAGCTTTTTTTTGTTGGTGTTTGATCACCACTGGAGTTTTCATGTTGTATTATATAAATGAAAAAAGACTGAAAATTTTGAGAAAAAAACAGTATTTTTTTTACATTTTGCTATAAAACAAATCCAATAAAAAAAGTCTTCATAAATTTAGGCCAAAATGTATTTTGCTACATGTCTTTGGTAAAAAAATATCCCAAAATTGGTTTGCGTCAAAGTAGCATCTACAGATTGCAGTATACATACTGGGATTTTTATTTATTTATTTTTAACAAGTAATGGCAGCATTCAGCGACTTATAGCAGGACTGTGATAGTATGGAAGGCAATCTGGCAGTAACTGACACTGATATTACCGATGATGCTAATACAGTAATCAGTGCTAATAATATGCACGGTCACTGTACTAATGACACTGGGTAGGAAAGGCTTAACATCTGGGGAAATCAAAGGGTTAACTGTGTGCCTAGCAAGTATTCATGTATTTACTGTGTTTACTAAGGGATGTGATGGTTTTTAGCAGGGAGACAAAAAGCAGCACATGCCTGCTGTCAGTAAAGAGATCTGTGTTGTTTACCAACACAGATCTCTCTCCTGTCACCTGCTCTGCAGATCAGCGGGTCCTGGCCATGTATCATTGGCCAGGATGTGCTGATCAGCATGTGCTGGAGCCAGTGACAGCACAACCAGGTCGGTGGGCGCACGCCCCCTACCTAGAAATAAACAATCACTTATATTTGCGTAATTCTGCACAACCGGCCGGCACTATAGCAGTAAAACTACGTCCGTGGTCAGCAATATAAGTTATAGCTTGAATTTAGTTGTACCAAAAACACTGTAAATGTCCAAATTATAACATTATCTAAATACAGAAAATGAGCTTCTGATACGAACATACTTCACACATTAGTTTGACAGTAATTATTGCCTGATACTGCTGAAAATCAGCGGGATCATGCAATAACCACCTCATGAAACTTAGTTGGCAGATGTTGTGCCCTTAGTAGTGAACTTTCAGGAATGCATAGAAATTGCAGAAAATGATTTCTCGTTGACTACTAGTTTGCTCAAATGTATATGCCAAAATGATGGGCACTATATGTGTTTTTTGAAAAAAAAAAAGTGTGACAAACTTCAGTTTGATTGTACTAGTGTATATATGAGCATTCCAAAGCATCAAAAACATATGTAAATGCTTGTTGATGCATATTTGTATTTGTGCTGCCTATACAGAAGTATCCTTGGAAACAATGTATGCAAGCAGTTGTCACCTGTCAAAAATCTAGGAATTTCATCTTGTGCTGACAAAATTCAGAGGATACCTTAAGGGCTTATTCATACTGTGGGTGCCTTGTTCACACTACAACTGAGTGGCAGGGTGTAGAAACATTAAGCATTTTAGCATTTTTCCAGTACCAGAGCTCTCCTGAAGTCCCCATCTGTTTGGGCAGTTATGTACAGAAATGAATGGAATGTCACCTGACATTTCAATAAAGGTTTTGAAAAAAGTAAACAGTGCCTTGCATTGTAAAAACGCAAGGCACCACCCCCACTGCCCAAACCAAACAGACACCAATTTGCAAAGGACAGCTAGTTTTTCTGTGCAGACTAATGTTATTGAGCCCTAAAGTGAAAAATGAAAATAATTAGTACATTGAGAGAGGCAGCTCAGTTTAAAAGCAAGACTCAATTTTTTTAAAAGGTAGTCTCAGTCCTTCCCAACTCCTGAGCCTCTCTTCTGGTCAAGAGATCACTCATCTCATAAAAAGACCAACGCAGAGGCTCTAGAGCAGCCTTTCACAGCCTTTTCAACACAGAGGAACCCTTGAAATAACTTTCTGGTCTCAGGAAACCCCTACTAAAATTTACTATAACTACATTTCATGATACATTGCGTGATGGTCAGTGGGAAGACTGCTCCTTAAACTTGTGGTTATTGGGAAGAATGTCCCCTTACAGATAGCTAAAAAGGTCAGTGGTGTCAGAGAGAACTTATCTGAGAGGCAGAAACTGCTCAGTGCTCAAGGAACCCCTAGCAATACCTGGAGGAACCAGGAGTCCACGGAACCCTGATTGAGAATCCCTGCTCTAGAAAATGGTGAAGGTGGGTCAAGTTCTACTTCCCACTGGAATAATCCTGAAAAGAAACTAAAAAATGGTGAAGTTTTTCTTGAACCCTTGTTGTTTTAGATTTTAATTTCAACAGAGTTCATCAGATTTGGCAGTATATATACAGTGAAGGAAATAAGTATTTGATCCCCTGCTGATTTTGAATGTTTGCCCATACACAAAGACACGATCAGTCTAAAAATCGAATGGTAGGTGTATTGTAACACTGAGAGACAGAATAGCAACAAAAAAATCAAAAGAAATGCATGTCTAACAAATGATGACTGATTTGCATGTTCATGAGGGAAATAAGTATTTGATCCCCTTCACAAAACATGACTTAGTACTTGGTGGCAAATCCCTTGTTGGCAATCACAGAGGTCAGACGTTTCCTGTAGTTAGCCACCAGGTATGCACACATCTCAGGAGGGATTTTGTCCCACTCCTCTTGGCAGATCCTCTCCAAGTCATTAAGGTTTGGTGGCTGACTTTTGGCAACTCAAACTTCCAGCTCCCTCCACAGATTTTCAATCAGATTATGGTCTGGAGACTGTCTAGGCCACTCCAGGACCTTAATGTGCTTTTTCTTGAGCCATTCCTTTGTTGCCTTGGCCGTGTGTTTTGGGTCATTGTCATGCTGGAACACCCATTCAAAATTAGCAGGGGATCAAATACTTATTTACTTCACTGTAGGCCTTCTATAAAACTAACAACCTAAACAGTCCTGAAAATAAACCAAAATATAGTGAAGTTTTTCTTGAACCCTTATTGTTTTAGATTTTAACTTCAACAGAGTTCATCAGATTTCGCAGTATATATAGACCTTCTATAAAACTAACAACCTAAATACTCCTGAAAAGAAACCAAAAAATAGTGAAGTTTTCTTGAACCCTTGTGGTTTTACATTTTAATTTCAACAGAGTTTATCAGATTTGGCAGTATATATAGGCCTTCTATAAAACTAACAACCTAAATAGTTCTTAAAAGAAACTAAAAAATTGCGAACTTTTTCTTGAATCCTTGTAGACGTTAATTTCAACAGAGTTCATCAGATTTGGCAGTATATATAAGCCTTCTATAAAACTAACAACCTAAATAGTCCTGAAAAGAAACTAAAAAATTGTGAAGTTTTTCTTGAACCCTTGTTGTTTTAGATTTTAAATTCAACAGAGTTAATCAGATTTGGCAGTATACAGTCATGGCCGAAATTGTTGGCACCCTTGATATTTCTCCAGGAAATCATGTATTTCTCACGAAACGTATTGCATTAACACATGTTTTGCTATACACATGTTTATTCCCTTTGTGTGTATTGGGACAAAACAAAAAAAGGGAGGAAAGAAAGCAAATTCGACATAATGTCACACAAACCTCCAAAAATGGGCTGGACAAAAGTATTGGCACCCTTTCACAACTGCGGATAAATAAGAATGTTACAAGCATGTGATGCTCCTGTAAACTCACCTGGGGCAAGTAACAGGTGTGGGCAATATAGAAATCACACCTGAAAGCAGATAAAAAGGAGAGACGTTCACTTAACCTTTGCATTGTGTGTCTGTCTGTGCCACACTAAGCATGGACAACAGAAAGAGGAGACGAGAACTGTCTGAGGACCTGAGAACCAAAATTGTGGCAAAATA
The DNA here is from genome assembly GCF_062004578.1 of Staurois parvus. Lineage (NCBI taxonomy): Eukaryota > Metazoa > Chordata > Amphibia > Anura > Ranidae > Staurois > Staurois parvus. The sequence continues at coordinate 410,321 of NW_028318113.1, forward strand.
TCAACAATCTCAAGGTTACAAGTCCATCTCCAGAGAACTAGATTTGCCTTTGTCCACAGTGCGCAACATTATCAAGAAGTTTGCAACCCATGGCACTGTAGCTAATCTCCCTGGTCGTGGACGGATGAGGAAAATTGATGAAAGATTGCAACGCAGAATAGTCCGGATGGTGGATAAGCAGCCCCAAACATGTTCCAAAGACATTCAAGCTGTCCTGCAGGCTCAGGGAGCATCAGTGTCAGCGCGAACTATCCGTCGACATTTAAATGAAATGAAACGCTATGGCAGGAGACCCAGGAGGACCCCACTGCTGACACAGAGACATAAAAAAGCAAGACTACAGTTTGCCAAAATGTACTTGAGTAAGCCAAAAGCCTTCTGGGAAAACGTCTTGTGGACAGATGAGACCAAGATAGAGCTTTTCGGTAAAGCACATCATTCTACTGTTTACCGAAAACGGAATGAGGCCTACAAAGAACAAAACACAGTACCTACGGTAAAATATGGTGGAGGTTCAATGATGTTTTGGGGTTGTTTTGCTGCCTCTGGCACTGGGTGCCTTGACTGTGTGCAAGGCATCATGAAATCTGAGGATTACCAAAGGATTTTGGGTCGCACTGTAGGGCCCAGTGTCAGAAAGCTGGGTTTGCGTCCAAGATCCTGGGTCTTCCAGCAGGACAATGACCCCAAACATACGTCAAAAAGCACTCAGAAATGGATGGCAAAGAAGCGCTGGAGAGTTCTGAAGTGGCCAGCAATGAGCCCAGATCTAAATCCCATTGAACACCTGTGGAGAGATCTTAAAATTGCTGTTGGGAAAAGGTGTCCTTCCAATAAGAGAGACCTGGAGCTGTTTGCAAAGGAAGAGTGGTCCAAAATTCCGGGTGAGAGGTGTCAGAAGCTTATTGATGGTTATAGGAAGCGACTGATTTCAGTTATGTTTTCCAAAGGGTGTGCAACCAAATATTAAGTTAAGGGTGCCAATACTTTTGTCCAGCCCATTTTTGGGGTTTTGTGTGACATTATGTCATATTTGCTTTTCTGCCTCTGTTTTATATTTGTTCCAATACATACAAAGGGAATAAACATGTGTATAGCAAAACATGTGTTAATGCAATACCTTTTTTGTGTGAAATACTTGATTTTCAGGAAAAATATCAAGGGTGCCAACAATTTCGGCCATGACTGTATATGCACATTCAATAAAACGAACAACCTAAAGAAACACTGTACAACACCAGATTAAGATATACATAAAATACAAACACTGTATATAAAAAGAGGAATCTTTAAAATGCAAGTTTTATAACTGACAAGCTTTCAAACCTGACAGGTATTGATGAATGAATGGCAAAAATGCCAACAATCAGGAAGAACAGTAAAAATAAACACACAAGTGACACTTGGGTCATGTTCCAAGAATAGACTTGTCAGACAACAAGTTGCTTACGAACATATATATTTCTAACAATGAAAACAAAGGAGTCCTTTATCACCCAACAATGTATGTATTGAAAACGTCCACATAGCATGGCAGCGCTGAACACCGCACATTAAATTCAATATTTTTCACTGTTGTTTTAGTTATATAAACAGAATACACACGTAGCATTTTCTAAAAAGAGGATTTTTAATATTGCTTATAGATGTCATGTCTCATGGGTTTGCTGTTGTTTGCTATGAGCTAGATTGACAGACCCTGAACCTTGTCATCCTCTGCAGTATAATGCTCACCCCAAACTCACAAATGTCAATTAATACGACCAAAAACTAGTATATTCTCACTTAAATCCTTTCCTGCCTACGTGCAGCTTGTGGGGGCCCACCCTCCATGCCAGTGCACATATGCATTACGTAGTTGGCAAGATTTTTTTTTCAATGTTTACATTGTTGGAACCAAGTTAGGAATATGTTGTTTCATTTGATAGGGCATTTCTAACCTCTACACATGCAAGTTTAGGCCTCACCTTGTTCACACCATGCAGGAGTTTTTCTGCACGTGTCTCTGCAAGGGCACAATAAAAACAATTGCTCTCTATGTGCCCTGTTCACACCACAACTCTGGTATCATGAGCAAATTTTTTCTGTGTAGAAATTTGCAATGAGTATGCAGTTTTCTGTGCAAAAAAACTTAGATGACACCAGCATTATGATATGAACAGGGCACACAGAAACAGTCCTTTTGTGATCTTGCAGAGACTTACATTAGAAAACGCATGTCTCTGCACATGGTGTGAACAAGCCCCAAAAAATGTTCTGCAAGTCAAATCTGCATATTGTCCATATGTCGTCCATTCAAAGCCCAGTGTGCATATGCTGATGACATCACCAACTTCTAAAAATGTAAATATCTCCTAAATAGTACATGTTTCTAATATGGAAGAAAAATATACTTGAAATATATTTTTAAAATATCCTTCCCAAATATATCATCATATATTTGAAGTGCTACAATTTTGGCCATATTCAATATTTTTCAAAATATATTTATATATATATATATATATATATATATATATATATATATAGGCTGTTGAAATGCGTTTTTATTACAAAATATATGAAAAATATTTTAAAAAAGACATTTAAAAAATACTGTATGTCTTTATAAATACAGATCTATGTTTTTGGAATGCATTTACAAATATATGTAAAAATATATGTTAAAATGACTTTTTTTATATGTTAAAAAAAATGTGAAGAATATATTTACAAAAGATATATTTTTAAAAATATATGTTTTAAAATATATACTTCAGATTTTTTTTAACATAATAAAGTAATTTTAACATATATTTTTACATATATTTGTAAATGCATTCCAAAAATGTAGATCTGTATTTTTAAAGACATACAGTATATTTGAAGTGTATTTTGAAAATATTTTTCATATATTTTGTAATAAAAACACATTTCAACATGCAGTATATATATATATATATATATATATATATATATATATATTTAAATATATTTTTAAATATATTGAATATGGCCAAAATTGTAGCATTTCAAATATATGGCAATATATTTGGGAAGAATATTTTTAAAATGTATTTAAAAAATATTTTTCTTCTGTGAGGGTTAGTAGATATTCACTGTACCTACAGGTAAACCTTATTATAGGCTTACCTGTAGGTACACGTCATACATCAGACTTTACTCCCGCTTTAAAATACCTGTAATTTGTCTAGGTAAAAGTAACCGTCCGCTATTTGATGAACATAAACACTGGACATTTGCCTGACTACACTCAGTTAAAGTTAGTCAATGATTTCAATATGATTAATCAATACACTCTTTGAGTGGTTTGTTCTGAATTTGATCTTATCTCAGCTGGTTTGCTCAGACAATAGATTGATATGAACAGCCAACTGATGAAGAATCTACAAATAAGTATTATGCAATACCATAAGGAAAATAGGTTGAAAATTCAAATAAAACATTACTTTCAGGCTAAAGCTGGCCATAGATGGATTGAAATTTGGCTGGTTCAGCAGGGACTAGTCAATTTTGGATCCATCTATGGGCAGGCTGGTTGTACTGAAGTCAATCTTTTGATCGACTTCTGTACAACCCTTCTGTTGTTTTTTTTTTGTCCATTCTGTGCTGTCGGCAACATTGACCACTGCATTCTGCCAGCGGGGAAGGCTCCCCACCAACAGGACACAATAGCGCTACATAGAATGTGTGGATGGGGTAAATCAGCACATTTTTTTTTCATAATTAAATTTATATATATATATATATATATATATATATAAAGGGTTGTGTTTTCCCACAAGGGAACACAGCTGCTTGTCCCAATTTGACAAGGTGCACATCCTCCAGTGCAGATAGCGTGTGTCCGGGGACATGCACCGACAAGGCTGTTAACTTTGGAGCATTGGCTGTGTCCCCATGTCGGCAAGCATGGCCCTCGCACAGGTGTATGCTGTAGCAATTGGAGCAGCACCAGTATCTCCTTTCACTGTCCAGTCACACGCTGTTGGGGGGACAAGATCTGTAAGTCTTTTACAGGTATTTAGCCCTCATATATATATTTAATCTGCATATTTAGACATTTTCCTGAAATTCAGCTTTAGGGTAAATCATTAAGAAGAGATTGGCATTGCTGACTTCTCATTTCACAAAAGACTTTCAGACAACTAGCAAGGGGAGGAATTGACCTAATACCTTAAACCACCTACAAGTACTGTATGTAGCGTGGATAGGACCTTTCAAATATGCTTAATTGTTGAGGGCCAGTGACTCAGAAAGTACTAAAGCCAGAGTATCAACATAGCATCCATGCAAATAGCATTTTAAGTTAGCATTCTATGCATGAAGGTAAAAAACCTTCTGTTTGTAGCATCCCTCCCCCCACAGCCTCCCCTAATACTCACCTAAGCCCCCTCTCGATCCAACAACTTGCACTGGGGTCTCGGCTATCCTGGGACTCCCTCTCCTCCAATTGGCTCCCGCTGTTGTCAATCACAGCCAGTGAATGGACACATGGAGCAGTGGCTGGGGAGTGTGCATGCTCGGGTGCCCCCATAGCTAGTAGTTCCTGCACTACTTTTCCTGATTTGGGGTGCAACGTGCATAAACATATGTGCATTAAGTCGCACAGGTGTCTATGAAGTCGGGCCCCCAAGTCGCACTGCCATCCAACTTTGAAAGTCGATCCGGTGTAAATCAAGGCTTATGGTGCTAAATAGCTAAAACTATATATTTATTGCTAGAACATCAATTTGCCAGAAATATTTTTTTAAAGGATGCAGATACCCAGAGAAACACCAGAAGGATCTCCTGGAGGGGAGGAGGGGGCAGGGGAATTGGGGCATTGCACCCACTGTCTACAACCGTGTAGCGCAAAGTAGCTGCAAAAAGAAAAAAATCCCAGGAAGTCAGATATCAGAGAAGAAATGTAATCCACATGAGGTATAGAATCTGATTTCTCATTGGTGGTTTAAACCAGCTGGACAAAATCGCTTTACATTATAGTATTTATTAGGCTCACATTACTTTTAAAGGTTTTGTGACATATTGCATAAAATTAGTACTGTATGGTGCAAAAAATCTACGAGACAAATTACTGATCAATGAAAAAAATATAATCAAATGACTGTAAATCAATGCATGACTATTTAAAGGGTTAACAAGTTAAAAAGTACAGAACTGTGAGCAGGAAGACACTTTATTGTAGAAGAGACATGCTATGTCTCTTCTGCAATAAAACAAACTTACCTGCCTGTTTGCAATCTTGTTTAGAACGCACATTGATCTGTGCATAACTTGGTCTGGTGCACATGCACAGGAGTTACGTCACCTTTTGCCAGCCAATCAAGGCACTCGAAGACCCCACACACATAGCAAGCTGGAGAGAAGATGTTGGTGTCAGCAGGGGAGCACATGGATGACGCAACACTCGAGAGAAGGCAAGTATTTACGGGCTTTAGTTACAATATGAGAGAAATAAAATATTTCATCCAAATAACAAAATAAAGTTTCATTTCAAATATAAAAGTCATAACAATTTTTTGATAACATTAACAGCAAATTTATTTTACATTTTCATGTTTAGTTTGTAGGACTTGTTTGCATGTACAGAGTATTTGGGTTTATACACACGGGTGTATAAGCCCATATATCTGCGAAGAGGTCTTTGTTTATGTACTCGGAGTATGCAGCAGCAGCCCAGATGCCTGTTAAAAATCAATGAGCAGCTGACAGGCAAATGGGCTGTACAGATGTTTATGCACAGCCAAGCATGCACTTGCATACAGGGAAAGATATGTGTTCACAGAATACTCCCACGTGCATTCTTTGCACAACCCCTGGCACAAAGCCACGTATAGCCATGTAGTAGCTGCAGGTCTGGGGAAAATGGTTACACAGGCTCTGCATGCTGTATGGCACATTTACAGCTGTCTTCATGAGCCCAAAATTAAACCTTGCTGACAGAATATGTAGGCTGTCATTGCTGATAAACAACAAAAAATAAAAATTTCCAGCTCTAACTTGCCAGCCAGCCTGCAAACAAACCAAATTAACCTGTCTAACAGTATGCATTAAAAACAGGGGTTTAATTAGCACACATTTGCAAATACATGCATAAGCTAAAGAGCCTCGTCACGGCACCCCAGTATTCTGTAGTTTCTAACTCTACAATTTTAAGAGCTCATATAGTAGAGGCACATGTATTTAATGGATAGACTAAGGGCAGGTGAACCTGAGGGAGCCCACCCCTCCTTAAAGGTACAGGAGTACACTGGACACCCAGCATATAGCACAATGGTAGCTAGGGTGTCCAGTGCACCCCTTCAACCAACAATTCAACAGTACAAAAAATGGCCACTGCCCCAGTCTATAACTGACCTTCACAGCAAGGAACACATGGAAGGGTGACGCATGTCTAACAAAAAATTCCCAGCTCTAACTTGCCAACCAGCCTGCAAAGAGTAGAGCTAGGAACTACAGAATACTGGGGTGCCATGACGAGGCTCTGTAGCTTACGTATGTATTTGCAAATGTGTGCTAACTAACCCTCCATTTTTAACGCATGCAGGTTAATTTGGTTTGTTTGCAGGCTGGCTGGCAAGTCAGAGCTGGGAATTTTTCTTTTTTGTTGTTTGACATGCATCGCCCTTCCATGTGCTCCTTGCTGTGAAGGCCAGTTAAAGACTGGGGTATGGGTCATTTTTTGTACTGTCATTGCTGATAGACTGAAATATTAGTTCCTTTGCTGTCATGCGAATTCAGTGGCTCCAGTATTTTCAGACTGACGTTGTATGATTCAAAAAAGAGGTAGAGAAAGTTTATTAAAGAGGAGTTCAAGTGAAACTGAAAAAAAATAAAAGTCAGCAGCTACAAAAACTGTACCTGCTGACTTTTAAAAAAAACGGCCACTCACCTGTCCCTTGATCCTGCGGTGTCATCCCCGCTGCCCGTTTCAACGGCCATCCTGTGTTCCCAGCGCCGACATCTTCAGTGCCAGGTGACCACTGCACATGTAGTTCTGTGCTTTCTGAATGGTCCTGTAGTCTTCTGGGACCTGTCACGTATCCCAGAAGACTACAGGGAAGGAGGGGGGGAGGACAACTTCTGATTCCGATAGCCTGAGCGATGGCAGCAGAAGTGGGAGCGAGTGCCTGTGAATTTTGGGTACTAGCTCGCCCCCCACTCCCCAAAGGTGCCAATCCTTAATGGGGAGGGGAGAGCAGTAATTAAAGCAGAACTTTCCCTTTGGGTGCAGCTCTGCTTTAAGTATGATGTAGAAGTATTCACTTTGAATACCTGGTCAGTCGAATTTTGAAAAAAAATGGATTTTATGCTGCAGATGATTAGATGGCAGAAGTGAACACAACTTTGCTAAGAGAACATTCTCTATTATCTTAGTCATCAACCCCCTTGACTCCAAACAAGTATGCAGACAAAACTGTTCCACATGCTTGTGATGTCTCAGGAAGTGTGAAAGCCAGAGAAAGACAGCCAACTAGCACATATACAACATAGTCGGCGATGGTAGCCTCCAAGTTTTTGCACAGGTTCTTTTTAAGGTAATGCTACTGGTTTTCCATATTTAACTTCAGAGCTGATACAGCCATAGATTAAAGTGTTACTAAACCCAGGACCCTTTATTCACTATACTTGGCCTCCCACAGTACACACAACATGGAAGGGCAATTATTTTATTAAATATAAACTTATGGCTTCTATCAGTGTTCAGCCAAGCACTAGCTTAAGCTTGTAGGAGGAGTTTTCTTTCTGCTCTAGGAGGACCACTGACCTCTGTCTGGACAGTGCTGATTGGCCCTGTACTGTTCACATGCACTCTCCCAAGAAAAAAAAACTCTCTAGGAATACACACCAAACTGAACATGTGCATAACGCCTACGGTTTAGTTTGTCCTATCAGGTGATAGGAGGTGGTCGCTTAAACAAGGGGAGGAACAGAGCAATCAGGATCAAACAGCCTTTTTACACAGTGCAGAGGATTAACCCCTTCTACAGTGAGTAAAACAAGCATGCTTTACTGCATATACAGGCTGATTTTACTGTTTTGGGTTTAGTAACACTTTAATACTTTTCTTCAGTACCACTCCAGAGATCTTCTTACCCACTACTGCGCAGCTGGGCCCTGTGCCTACATGCCTACTCCTCATGCACATCACAGCCTCATCTTCCTACGGCTGATTCTTACTCCTATGGAAGGCTGGGACTGCCATGAGTACAGACCTGGCATAGGAATTAGCGAGAAATAGGAGCAAAGCTCAGCTATGACTGTTTACATGGAAAGGCTGGTCTGCTGGGCAGGTCCGTAAACCAAAGATCCCCAGGAAGAAGTCCAAAAGCAAGTACTATATTGATGGAGGAGGGATACGTTTTAAATGGTAAGGAAACATCCCCACAAAGTTTACTTACACCCACCTCCCTAAGTAGTTGTAGCACAACCTGTCCCCCAAATCGCTATTCTTACCTAGAGGTCCACGGCATTTTTACATCCCTCTGCCAACTTTTTGATCTGACATCCGTGCCTGTGCAATTCGGCCCCATGGGCTTTTACGGGGCTAGTGGACCAACAAGATTCTGATCTGTTTACCAGCCCTATAGAAATCTTTAACGGCCAAACTGCACAGGCGCAAGATCTAGGCAAGTATAATGATTTGGGGAGAGAGGGTAGACCTACATAGGGCAAAATCTTTGGGATACCTTGGGAGAACGTTTCCTTACCTCCTGAAGGACAACTTTATTTTCAAAGTGTAGCTATCCTTTAACAACTTATCCTAATGACTAACTGGAGTTGATTTACTAAAACTGGAGAGTGCAAAATTTGGTGCAGCTTAATTAAACTAGCTGTAGTTAGAAGCTGACTGGCTACCATGCACAGCTGCACCAGATTTTTTAGTGTCCAATTTTAGTAAATCAACCCTACTAAAATGTAAACTGGAATTTTGTTTAACTAATGAAAAAGCAAAAAGATGAGATATTCACACTAATTGATGTTACATAAAAACTTTTCTGTTATATAATAAAGACTGTTCTAAAAAAATAAAAATTATTAATTTTTATTTTTGTAATAAATTAACAAAAAAACCCCCATAATATTCATACCCTAATCTGGTTGCTTGTCAGAGACTAGTGATTACAGAAGTTCCTGTGTTATATTATCAAGGCAGCAAAGGACAACGTGAACAGAGTATAACAAATGGAAAATGATAAAGTACGTACCTTCACATGTTCAACTGTTCCCAAAGCATTCAACTCAGTGATGGAAAATGGTGAGCTTGGAGATTCTATAAATAAGTCCTTTTAATGGTGTCCTTTGCCTTCCTGATGATAAAATAGTCTAGATGGAATTATCAGCAGAGAAATCCAAAGGAACTGATAGAGGGAGTGGAAGGTCCACAGATGGGGGACTCCCAGCGCACCCAAACAATGAGAAGCTGAACTACACACTACGTAGAACAATACATAACGTGCTCTGTTACTATTTACGGAGTTCCAGGCGGAGAACAAATGTTTGTAGTGTTTTCCTGTTTGTAGCAGGGCTAAGCCTTTCATCTGTTTAGTAAGAAGTCGGATTAAAGCCTAATTAAGAGCCCATTTATTCTGAATCAGAAAGAGACATCCATGTACCTTCAGTCCCAGAAAGTGGAACAAAGACATTCGATACAAAATAAGCTGTATCCTAGTCTACACTTGCTAAGTTGAGTTTTGGAGAAAACAATCAGCAATACTGTACTGACAGCACACTGCGGAAGAATGAACTCGCTTTATGGCAGGTTCTTTTCTTTTTTTTTTTTTTTGCTTCAGGGGAGTTTACATGGAAAGCATCCAGCACAAAAGTAATTTACAAAATTACTTCACTCCAAAGCAAACTAACCTATTTAATGTTCTAAATCTCTACCAATCCAAACGCCATGTGGGCTGAACCTGAAGTGCCTCATGGTCACATGATTGTGTGTTCTAGCTGCGATCTAATTACCACATTCAGAAATAATACATTGATGTTAAATTTAGCATGGCATTTATGACAGCTAAAAGTCATCTATTAAAATGTTACTTATCACATATTTAAAGAACAGCACATGTGGTGCCTAGTTATAGGCTATCTGTAGAAAAGCTTGTTCAATTAAAGGATAAAGTCACCTTTTAGATAAAAATAATAAATTCACATTTTTTTGCAGGTAAAAAAATGTGAATTTATTATTTTTGTCTACAGGAGCCTGGAAAGCATTGCACCAGCGATCAGTAGATCTCCTGCAGACCTGTCAGAACATCTGCTTGCTGTACGGGATGTACGAGCAAGCAGATATTCTGACAGGAAGGCTCAATAAACTACCACAGTGTTCCACAGCACCGTGGTAGTTCATTGAAAACTACAAGCCGACAGCCGGTACGGCTAGCTGGATTTGCAGTTCATTCATTCACAGAAGTCCGTGAATGAATGATGCGGCCATGTGGGCAGAGCCCTGCATGGCCGCTTTGTTTATAAATTTGACAGATAGTACGGAGAGACTTCTCCCCGTACTATATGTCGGGGGGGGGGGGGGGGGCGGCGGCGGTGGCAGCTGCGGGAACAGGTTACATGTTCCAGCATAAAAACGGGTGGAAAATGTAACATGTTCTCAAAGGTGAACTTATCCTTTAAGCTTTCACAATAAGACCCCTTTCACACAAATGTTCAGATCGGGTCTGCCTGTTCATTTTTCAGGCAGACCCAATCGGAAACCTCTTCTGTATGGATTGGAGGATGTAAACGGACATGTGGCCATTTACACCAGCCTACATCCAATCCGACCGCTAAAACAGGCTGATGGGGATCCATTCTTCTTCAGTCCAGTGGATCAGATGGCAGTCGGGTGTAAACAGACAGGCGGTCCATTAACATGCGACCATCCATAGAGGAGAGCGGCTGTGTCCGTGTCTGCTCTGCATAAGCGGAACAGACATGGACTTTTCATCCGCCTGCTCAGCAGGAATCAGCAGACAGAACCCCTGCCGAGAAAATGGATCACAGGCAGATTGTGCCTCGTGTGGAAGGGGCCTTAAACCTAGAAACCGATTGGTTACTATGGACAGAAGCATCAGTTTTAGTAAATCCCCCCTAAATTTTGTTTGGTGCTCAGTAACAACAATAAATTTATTTCAGTGCTCAGCGACAACACTAAATTTGCTTTGGTGCTCAGTGACAACACTAAATTTGCTTTGGTGCTCAGTGACAACACTAAATTTGCTTTGGTGCTCAGTGACAACACTAAATTTGCTTTGTTGCTCAGCGACAACACTAAATTTGCTTTGGTGCTCAGTGACAACACTATATTTGCATTAGTGCATAGTGACAACAGTACATTTACTTTGGTTGGCATTCATTTCATATTTAAAATTTTGGCATAAAAATTTGCAAAAAAACCCCTCTTCCCTGTTTTTTATATGTCCTTGTAAAGTTTTGTTTCCCAGACCATGTTCCAAGGATGCTGACCAACTTCATACATCTTACAATCATACACTTAGTCTGGTCTTATCTTATCGGTATACATGTATTTGCCCCATCTAAGGACTCTCCACAGAACCCTCCATTGCTATTCTAGGTTGGACTGGAAGCAGAGGGGGGCCCCCCATGCTGATATAGAAAGCAGAGGGTCCTTCTATGCCAAGACTCAAAACACAGGCCTTTCCCTCCCGGTGCTCACCTCTATTCAGGCTCCACAGCCAATAGCAGCCCAGGGATTCCAGCACTGCCACATCCTTGTCAGTCAACAGCCAGTTTTTGCTCTACTAACTCAGCTACCAGCTTATTCCTTTTGACATCACCAGGCAGCGTTAATATCCCACCCAAAGCCTGCATTTGTCATACGTTTTGTCCAGTTCCCCTTTCACACAAGGCAGCTGGCAGTAACTAATATAGAGGCAGCCAAATACTGCCTATGTCTATCAGTGGCCCTGCATTGACTGGACATACATCTGCTGGAATTGTGGCAAATAGTGGAATCCCTGAGTACTTCTTGCTAAACTCTAGGGCTCCATAGAACTCCGGATGAGAAACCCTGTTCTAGCAGTATTGCAATACAGGTGTACCTCCGTTTACGAATGCATCAGTTAACGTAATTTTCGGTTTACAAATGAAAATCCATTGAAAATAATGCCTCGGTTTACAAATTTTTTCGCAATACAAAGCAAGTTTCCCCAGGATGCATTGCACCTGGGAGGTTTATAGCGCTGGCCCTGTACCCTTAAAGTGCACTTTACAAAGAGTTTTGAACAGATAATGCCAATACCTCCACTGGCTTCCAATTGCCCAGCGGATAAAATTCAAAACACTAACACTGACGTATAAAGCCGTTCATAACACTGCCCCTAACTACATCACCAACCTTGTCGCTAAATACCACCCAAACCGTACTCTCCGCTTCTCGCAAGACCTCCTACTCTCTAGCTCCCTTGTCTCCTCCTCCCATGCTCGTCTCCAGGATTTGTCACGGGCTTCATCCATCCTCTGGAACTCCCTACCCCAAGCTATCATGCTATCACCTACTCTGCTCACTTTTAGGCGCACTCTGAAAACTCATCTCTTCAGGGAAGCCTACCCGACCACAGCTAACTACTGGAATCCCCTACTCCCCCAACCACTCCATCCCCCACAGCTAATTACCTCTTGTACCACTATCCCCTCCCTCCTAGATTGCAAGCTCCAAGGAGCAGGGCCCTCTAATCCCTCTTGTTTTGGACTGTATTGTTACTGTACTGTCTCCCTCCATAATGTAAAGAGCTGAGCAAACTCGGCGCTATATAAGTCCTGTATAATAATAATAATAATAATAATAATAATAATACGCAGCAAGTTTCCCCAGAATGAATTGCACCTGGGAGGTTTATAGCGCCAGCCCCGTGCATGTTGGAATCTGTGGGTAGCATGTGGCGTCGAGTGTGGAGGTGTTGGAGCGGTTTTTGCATCAAGTTTTGGAGCCATTCTGGAAACTTATAATCATGTCCCTGTACAGTATTTATGCCTTTAAAGTGCACTTTATAAAGAGTTTTAAACAAATAAAATACTTTTTTTTAACTTTTTTCTGACCTCCGGAACGGATTAACTGGTTTTCAATGCATTCCTATGGGATACCCCATTTCGGTTTACGAATTGTTCACAATACAAAACGTTCCGGAGAATGCATTAAATTCATAAACCGAGGTACGCCTGTATATTGACCAGTGGTTAGTAGTAACCAGCTGAATGTTAATATGCCGGATTTGCGATTAGGAAACAAAGAGGTGGCTCTTTCCTAAACAGTTATCAACCTTACAATTTATTTTCTATCACCACTAAAAATAAAACAATCTCATATAAACTAATGTGCACAATGTCACAAGATTGTAAGCTGGATAAAGTCCAGTTTTTTTAAATAAAATGTTTTGTGAAAAAAGTAATCTTAGCAAAGGGTTTTTGCTTTGGTCAATATAGACTGTGTACCTACAGGCTCCTGTAATGGACATCCAGCCCTGTACCCAATGTAATACAAGCATCTAGAAATATGCATTATTTTTCTATTATATTTTTTTTATGTAGTGGAAGATAAATATGTTTGTGATTCCTGTATCTACATTCATTCAGCGGAAGTACATTGTGAGTGTCTATGCCAGCTGTGACTCTCATACAGCAGTGCTGATGCTGACCAATCAGAATTGGACAGCTGGACCAGCTGCATGGGTATTGACAGCTCAGCATCACCAGAGGGAATTAACAATTACAGCAGGGACTAGAGGGAGGTGGAGAGGTGTATGGTGTTGGTTCACCTTTTCTTTTTTTCTGAAAAAAAAAAGTGAACGAGTAGCTTCCTGTCCTACGCTGTGTGTTTATGTTGATGCGCACAGCGTAGCACATTTGATTCTAGGTTGGTTTGGGAGTGTGCATGCAAAAGGTAGCTCCATAGGTCCCTGCAAGGGAAAGTAGCCACCTCGAAATGGAAAAAACAGTGCTGGCACTGAAGGGACCAGCTGAAAATTTTATTGATCAAGGAACAGTACACATCTTCACCTTAGCAGATGAAATTGCTAAAAAATAAAGACTTTATTACCAATGTAAAGTTTCTTGCACAGCCATTCAGCAGCTTCTAAAACCATTCTGTCAACTCCACTGACAAGGAAAGCCCCAGCATGTCCTGTTAGCACTGGAGCTGGCTGCTTACCCATATGGAAGAAAATATATTTGAAATATATTTAAAAAATATTCTATATATATTGACATATATTTGAAATGCTAAAATTTTGCCCATATTCAATATATTTAAAAAAAAATATTTACAAAATATTAAAAAATATATATATATATATATATATTTATTTTTTATTTATTTATTTTTTTAATATTTTTTAAATATTTTTTTAAATATATTCCTCAGATTTTTAACATATAAAAAAGTATTTTTAACATATATTTTGACATATATTTGTAAATGCATTCCAAAAATGTAGATTTGTATTTTTACAGACATACAGTATATTTGAAATGTATTTTTAAAAATATTCTTCATATATTTTGTAATAACAACGCATTTCAACATACAATATATAATATATTTTGAAATATATTGAATATGGCCAAAATTGTAGCATTTCAAATGATTGTCAATATATTTGGGAAGAATATTTTTAAAATATATTTCAAATATATTTTTCTTCCATGTGGGAACTTACAACTAATGGGCTATCACTACAATGTGCTAACTCACTAGCCAATAGGAAGCTCTGCCTGGCAGAAGGGCCCAGGATTCCATCATGACAGGAGGGAATGGCAGGCTGCTGCAGGGGTTTTATTTGCTTTAAAGAGTCTCTTTAAGCATAGTACAGCTGTTTATATGACCAGATTCCCATTTATTTACACCATAATAAAAAGGACCACACTGACTATATTGTTCTATTACGGTTACCCTTACTTATTTGAGATATTTATGAAGAAATGTGATTACAGTATACACTGCTACATGGTTTTCATTAAAATGAGATCAAAACGCTTAGAGAAATGACACTGAACAATGACGGTCCTGTTAACTGTATTTTTAGTAAATATAACACTAACAGTTTAAGTATCAGTTTGTTATGAAATATGAATTTGATTGCTTAGCCGGCCCTAAAACTTATTTCATTTCTTAAGTTTTTCAGCTCATAGATCATTCAACCTAAAGTTCACTGTGACAGTTCAGCAATCTGGAAAAATAAGGCAAGGTGATTGTTTGGTAGACAAGGTCCTTACAGACATGTAGCAAAAAGAGTAGTAGTTGTCTGAAGCAAACTACCAAAGTAGGTAATAAACACCCAGTCTTCAGTGAATACCACTGAAATATAGTAATGTTGCAATCAGGATTGCTTTTCTTTCATTGTTTTTAATGTGTATTCAGTGATGGTATGTATCACTATCCATAGATATTATTCTTTTTCCCTATACGGGATTAATACAAATATGTGATTTTACATATGAGCTACATTGCTTGGGTGTTTATTACCTACATTGGTATTTCACTTTAGGCAACTACTACTCTTTTTGCTATGTATTTTTTGGTTTACGCCCACACCATTAAAAGGTGCGTTCTTTGAGCTCACTATTAGGTTACCCCGCCTTTGTATTTTGTGGTACATTTATATTTTTGAATACCTTACAGACATGTAGTCTTCCCTCAGTCTCCCTTTGTATAGACAGAAAATGTTTTGTGCAGCCAGTAGATATTCATATATACTGGAAGCAGAGTCTGAATCTAGAGTAAAAATGTGCCTGCCACCATATATAGTACATATACAAATCTAAATCTGAACTCCAGATATGGACTTTATTGTACAATTACATGGACCCAGTATATGCCATACCTTTGGGACTGCTATGGAAGCAGAGAATCATTCTAGTAGTCAGCGCTGCTGCAGTGATCAACCCTCTCTTCCAGGTCCCATGCTGGGCAGGCTGCCTTACAACGTAGTCAACACAGGAGGTCACTTGCTTGGCATCAGCACAATTCACAGAGCACCTTGCTTTTTGCTCCATTAATTCAAGCTGTTGTTTGATTGGAGAGACAGTGATTGGTGACATCATGATCTCCACGTCATCCAATCAAAGCATGCTTTGAATTAATTGAGAAAAATGCAAAACATTATATGAATGGTGCCCATGCTGAGCATATGATCTCACATGGTCACTATGCAGCAGGGCAGCTGCTCAGCACAGAACCCAGAAGACCATGGCGATCACTGTACTAACGCCAACTACTACAGTAATTCTCTGTTTCCACAGTAGTTCTACAGGTATGGCATATGCATACTTGGTCCAAACTGGACCAAAGTAACTATGCAATAAAATCTAAACTTTAAGGAGCCTTTCAGATGTGGCAGACTCTATCCACTCACAGATTCCATGCTGATTGGAGCAGAGCGGACTGCTCAGTTTCTGTAGAGTGGACATGGACAGAGCCCGCTCTGCTCTATAGGCAGCCAGGAGTAAACAGATTCTGCTGTCCATTTACACCTGTCTACCCTCTGATCTGATCCACCAAAATGAAAGAGGACGAATCTCTTGAGTTTTTTTTAGCATAACTGATTGGAACCAATGGTAGGAGGGTTTAAATGGACTTGTGTTCATAGGGATGAACCTTCTAATCAGGTTTGCCTGAAAAATTGACAGGTGGATCTGATCGGACCCGCCAAAGGAAAGCGGCCTAACTGCAAAACTATGTATGTTGAAACAAAGTTTATAAAGCTTGAACACATATTCGCAACATTATTTAAAGTAGAACTTTAAAACTTTATTTTGGATAGAGCAAGGGAGGGTTATAACCGCTGCAGATTTTTTTTCCATTTGTGTCCCGTTGCAGAGATTTCCCTTCATTTTCTGTCTAACAGCCACACAGGATGAGAGAGGGAATCCCTGAAAATTAAAGGAATTTCTTGGGGATCACCAGAATCAGTGTCCCCATTGGAAGATTTCCCTTTATTACTGTTCTGGGGACAACCCAACATTTGTGATTTTCTTTCACTTTCAATTTCAATGATAAGCAAGAAAAACAGAGAGGGTGAATCTCCTTAGCAAGGGCAGAGAGAGCAATAAAAACCTGACAGGGGTTCTAATTCATCTCCTCTCTATCCCAAACAAAAAAAAGTTTTGTCTTTAGTTAAACTTTAAATTCTGATGATTATATATGTGGAATAAAATCTTAAAAATTCCTTTATCATTTCAAATCACATGAGGGGTTCATTAGACAAACAAATAAAGGTAGATGTGCTACTTTGATTCACTTGCTGTTTGGAAAGCTAACAATATGTTGACTGATAAGGAGAAAGTCAAGCGTGGTTGGACCAACCAGTATTTGCCATATTGTGCAGGTATACGCAGCATAACTGCACATTATGACACACTTATCTATGAATATGCTCTCATTTAACATTAGAGCTTTCTGCTTTTACGTCGTCCCCACCAGTGCCTTATTATCTTCCTCTTCTTTGGGGTTTGCCATCTTCTTGTTGCGCACACTGGCCTGGAACTGATGATGCAACGCCTGTGTACATGTGCTGGAGTTATACTATCTTGCCACCTGACTCCATTTCCGGCATCTGTAAGATGTCAGGGCTGTACATTGTACTATATATGTGTCACAGTCAGCGTACAGATTTATAAAAATGCCAGCAAGTGAGTGCTGAAGCTGACTGTAGCCGTAATGGATGCTAGTGCAAAAAAAAAAAATATTAATATAATATATATATATATATATATATATATATAAATCAATCAATCACAGGACAGTACTCAGTCACTTTTCTAGCAGGTGAGTGAAAGAGGTTTTCTTTTTTAAGAGACTTATAAAGCCTACTATACCTAGAGACCCTAACTGCTGCTAAATGTTTGTTTTTAAGATTTACTTCCACTTTAAAATTAACAGTCATTTATAACTACCAAGGGCATGCTTATATTTTGTTCTTATTGGTATAGGTCAGTGATGGCAAACCCGTGGCACGCGTGCCACAGCCGGCACGCCGAGCCTTATCTGTGGGCACGCCAGGAGAATCCAGCGGCGCGCTGTCTTCCCGGCTGTAGTGTGCGTGACAGCCGGGTCCCAAGTGCGCATGCACAAGAAGCAGTGCTCTTTGTGAATGGTAAGGCGGTACCTGGGACACATGACAGATCCCAGAAGCCGCCGGACCAATCACAAAGCGCAGCGCTTCTCGCACATGCGCACTGGGCATCCGGCTGTCTGACGAGCGCCCACACTACAGAAGCCGGGAAGACAGCGCGCGGCTGGATAAAGGAACAGGTAAGATAAAAAAAAAACTCTGCGGAAGTAAGAGCGGGTACCTGTCAAATTCAGGTACCCGCTCCCCCTCCCTCCCCAAAAATCAGCAGTCATCTCTGTACTGTCCGCAGTCTCTGGTCATCCCTGTGCTGTCCGCAGTCTCTGGTCATCCCTGTGCTGTCCGCAGTCTCTGGTCATCCCTGTGCTGTCCGCAGTCTCTGGTCATCCCCTGTACTGTCCGCAGTCTCTGGTCATCTCCTGTACTGTCCGCAGTCTCTGGTCATCCCTGTGCTGTCCGCAGTCTCTGGTCATCTCCTGTACTGTGTCCGCAGTCTCTGGTCATCCCTGTACTGTGTCCGCAGTCTCTGGTCATCTCCTGTACTGTGTCCGCAGTCTCTGGTCATCCCTGTACTGTGTTCGCAGTCTCTGGTCATCCCTGTACTGTGTCCGCAGTCTCTGGTCATCCCTGTACTGTCCGCAGTCTCTGGTCATCCCTGTACTGTGTCCGCAGTCTCTGGTCATCCCTGTACTGTGTCCGCAGTCTCTGGTCATCCCTGTACTGTCCGCAGTCTCTGGTCATCCCTGTACTATGTCCGCAGTCTCTGGCCATCCCTGTACTGTCCGCAGTCTCTGGTCATCTCCTGTACTTTCCGCAGTCTCTGGTCATCCCTGTACTGTCCGCAGTCACTGGTCATCCCTGTACTGTGTCCGCAGTCTCTGGTCATCCCTGTACTGTGTCCGCAGTCTCTGGTCATCCCTGTACTGTCCGCAGTCTCTGGTCATCTCCTGTACTGTCCGCAGTCTCTGGTCATCTCCTGTACTGTCCGCAGTCTCTGGTCATCTCCTGTACTGTTCGCAGTCTCTGGTCATCTCCTGTACTGTGTCCGCAGTCTCTGGTCATCTCCTGTACTGTGTCCGCAGTCTCTGGTCATCTCCTGTACTGTCCGCAGTCTCTGGTCATCTCCTGTACTGTCCGCAGTCTCTGGTCATCTCCTGTACTGTGTCCGCAGTCTCTGGTCATCCCTGTACTGTGTCCGCAGTCTCTGGTCATCCCTGTACTGTCCGCAGTCTCTGGTCATCCCTGTACTGTGTCTGCAGTCTCTGGTCATCCCTGTACTGTGTCTGCAGTCTCTGGTCATCCCTGTACTGTGTCTGCAGTCTCTGGTCATCCCTGTACTGTGTCTGCAGTCTCTGGTCATCCCTGTACTGTGTCCGCAGTCTCTGGTCATCCCTGTACTGTCTGCAGTCTCTGGTCATCCCTGTACTGTCCGCAGTCTCTGGTCATCTCCTGTACTGTTCGCAGTCTCTGGTCATCTCCTGTACTGTGTCCGCAGTCTCTGGTCATCTCCTGTACTGTGTCCGCAGTCTCTGGTCATCTCCTGTACTGTGTCCGCAGTCTCTGGTCATCTCCTGTACTGTGTCCGCAGTCTCTGGTCATCTCCTGTACTGTCCGCAGTCTCTGGTCATCCCTGTACTGTCCGCAGTCTCTGGTCATCCCTGTACTGTGTCCGCAGTCTCTGGTCATCTCTGTACTGTGTCCGCAGTCTCTGGTCATCTCCTGTACTGTGTCCGCAGTCTCTGGTCATCCCTGTACTGTCCGCAGTCTCTGGTCATCTCCTGTACTGTGTCCGCAGTCTCTGGTCATCCCTGTACTGTGTCCGCAGTCTCTGGTCATCCCTGTACTGTCCGCAGTCTCTGGTCATCCCTGTACTGTGTCTGCAGTCTCTGGTCATCCCTGTACTGTGTCCGCAGTCTCTGGTCATCCCTGTACTGTCCGCAGTCTCTGGTCATCCCTGTACTGTCCGCAGTCTCTGGTCATCTCCTGTACTGTGTCCGCAGTCTCTGGTCATCCCTGTACTGTGTCCGCAGTCTCTGGTCATCCCTGTACTGTGTCCGCAGTCTCTGGTCATCCCTGTACTGTCCGCAGTCTCTGGTCATCCCTGTACTGTTAATTAGTTTGCACTACTGTACGAGTTGTTTTTTCTAAACCAAAAGCTCGATATTCAGGTTTCATTGCAGTGTTGGCACTTTGAAAGAAATAAGTTGGTTTTGGGTTGCAGTTTGGGCACTCGGGCTCAAAAAGGTTCGCCATCACTGGTATAGGTTAACTGCTGAATAATTCAGTTCATAAACAACTGCTACAAATTCAGAAGGGACTTTCAGCAAACCTTCCACTACATTGACACATCACCGGAGAGGTGCAGGCATGAGCAGTTACAGAAAGTCAGGAAGCAGGAGGGATAATTGCAGCTGGTAAGCCAAACCTGCCAGGCCAGATTTGTGAAAAGGCCAGAGGGTGCAAAGGAGCACCATATACTGTATGTGTACATTTGTGATCGATATAAGTACAAGCAATTGCAAGCAAGTGATTCATCATTGATTAAAATATTGAACGAAGCAACACATGGTATGGACTAAAAAAACAATCTTCCACAAATGATCTATTGAAAATGATCACCTTATAGATTTGAATAATTGTCAGACAAACATGCAGATATTTGTTCAAATGACAAAAATAATCAATAAAGCTTCTGCAATGGCTGATCGATTTGCCACTGTTGAAAATTGGTCAAAAGGTCTGTGATTTACAATTCTTACTTAATTAGATCACTTTAGTTGCATTGATGTTAATATATTTGTAGCACAGCCAGGCAATCTGCATTCTCCACAAAAGCTTCCATTCGAAGTCAGAAATCAGTCCTTGAGCTTTTGTTTTGTTGTTTATTGAAGGGATTTAGAATTGGGGTAGGGTAAGGGGGGTATAGGATGCCCAAGGGAACCAATAACTGAGGACAAGCTTTCTGGAACTATTCACAAAGCTTCTCTTCTCCAACACAGTCTCTGTTGACATACCATCCCAAACCCTAGATCAAATGCTCCTCTTCACCCAGCAATCTGGAGATTTTTCCTGAGCAGGGGATCTGGTTCCTGTCCCTTTAAATGGGTGAACAGTCACTAGTTGCATGTTAATCTGGTTTCCCACCAGAGTGTTCCTTCCTCTATCCATCCATGGGGTGCAGGTGTACTCAATCATATACTCTCCTGTACCGTTTGCGGGTTGGTTGCTGCTACCATGCCTATCAGCTGGGCTGCTACTTCCCTGCCATACAGGTGGTCCTCGCTCAGGGTCTCAGAGCAGGGGAAATTTCCAGAGGCGCTGGCATGCAGGCCAGGTGCTGACCACAATTTGACCCTTCTGGCTATGGCATCTGAGCTACTACTCAGCTCCTGACTAACCATTGGTATCTAGCTCCCCCTAGCTAAACTATTTTGAATATTGAATGATTATATTGATACATACACTGTATTGCCAAAAAGTATTGGGACACCCCTCCAAATCATTGGATTGAGGTGTTCCAATCACCTCCATGGCTACAGGTGTATAAAATCAAGCATGCAGACTGCTTCTGCAAACATTTGTGAAAGAATGGGTTGCTCTCAGGAGCTCAGTGAATTCATGTGTGGTACTGTGATAGGTTGCCACCTGTGCAATAAGTCCATCCATGAAATTTCCTTGCTACTAAATATTCCACGGTCAACTGTTAGTGGTATTATAACAAAGTGGAACTAACTGGGAGCAACAGAAACTCATCCACGAAGTAGTAGGCCATGTAAAATGATAGAGTGGGGTCAGCGCATGAAGCGCACAGTGCACAGAAGTCGCCAACTGTCTGTAGAGTCAATAGCTAAGGACCTCCAAACTTCATATGGCCATTAGATTAGTACAACAACAGTGCATAGAGAGCTTCATGGAATGGGTTTCCATAGCCGATGAGCTGCATTCAAGCCTTACATCACCAAGTGCAATGCAAAGCGTCGGATGCATTGGTGTAAAGCACGCCATTACTGGACTCTAGAGCAGTGGAGATGTGTTCTCTGGAGTGATGAATCATGCTTTTCTGTCTTGCAATCCTATGGATGTGTCTGGGTTTGGCGGTTACCAGGAAAACAGTATTTGCCTGACTGCATTGTGCCAAGTGTAAAGTTTAGTGGAGGGGGGATTATGGTGTGGGGTTGTTTTTCAGGGGTTGGGCTTGGCCCCTTAGTTCCAGTGAAGGGAATTCTTAAGGCGTCAGCATACCAAGACAATTTGAACAGTTTCAAGCTTCCAACTTTGTGGGAACAGTTTGGGGATGTCCCCTTCCTGTTCCAAAATGACTGCGCACCAGTGCACAAAGCAAGGTCCATAGAGAGATGAATGAGTGAGTTTGGGGAGAGGAACTAGGAACTTGACTGGACTGCACAGAGTCCTGACCTCAACCCGATAGAACACCTTTGGGATGAATTAGAGCGGAGATTGCGAGCCAGACTTTCTCATCTGACATCAGTGCCTCACAAATGCGCTTCTGGAAGAATGGTCAAACATTCCCACAGGCACACTCCTAAACCTTGTAGACAGCCTTCCCAGAAGAGTTGAAGCTGTTGTAGCTGTAAAGGGAGGCCAACTCAATATTGAACCCTACGGACTAAGACTGAGATGCCATAAAAGTTCATGTGCATGTAAAGGCAGGCGTCCCAATACTTTTGGCAATATAGTGTATGTGGCTACTTCAAGGCAGCAAAGTTGTGGTATCAAGCTATTAAAGTATACCTTAAACCAAAATTTTATTGTTTTTGGATAGAGTGGGGAATCATTAAAACGCCTGACAGGTTTTTTTTTCCCCATCATGGACACAGAGGTTCTAATATGCTGCAGACACTGACTGGTGTATTCTGACAGAAGAGGAGTCCCTGCTGTCAGAATTCTGACAGAAGAGGAGTCCCTGCTGTCAGAATACAATTGCACAGTGGCAAGGATTCCTCCATCCACCTTGCATGGCATCTACTGCATGGCCAGCCTTAAAGTGGTTGTAAAAGTTTTTTCTAAAATAACAAACATGTTATACCTACCTGCTCTGTGCAATGGTACTGCACAGAGTGGCCCACAACCTCCTCTTCTAGGGTCCACCGCTGGCACACTAGGCTCCTCCTTTTCGGCTTGTGCCACCATAGCAAGACAGTTTGGGGGAGACGTACAGGCTCACTTCTAAGCTGGGCTGTGTATGTCCACAAACACACATAGCACAGCTCAGCCACACCCCCTGTTTCCTCCTCACATGATTTGATTTACAGCAGCAAGAGCCAATGGCTCCCACTGCTGCCTCTGTGTCCTGTGAGAAGGGTAAAACAAACTTTAATGCCTAAGCACAATTTTGCAACTTTGAAATTAATTAGTAAAACATACTTATCATCACAACTACTTTGTGCATCCAAGTGGATTATACCTTGTTCTTTCAGGACAAATTTGGCTTTCATTTGGTGGTAAATAGTAATGTATATCTTCTGATTTTTTTTCTAATATCAAAATTATCAAAGGAAAACTGGCCCAAAATAGTATAAAAAAATATTTGTTTTAAAATGTAGCTGTACATTTTTTGCTACTACCATAAACTACCACAAAGAACAACCCAAAATAAATTCTCCTGCTCCTGACGATTGCAGCAATACCACATATATGTATGTTATTTGTTGTTTGTACCTGTAGTATGGCCCAGAAACAATAGTACACATTTTGCTTTTTTTATCGTACCTAAAACACACTGAAACTTACAGATACTACTGACACTACTACTATTAATTTGGAAGAAAAAAAATCCTGACCCTGACCTTTGACCCTTACTTGACTCTAACATTAACCATGGCGTTCAGAGAGAGGGAAAACATGGGGGCGGGCTTCACAGTGACTGATCACTCTGATAGCCAACTGGGAGTTCCAGGTCTGGATTGCTAGTACGGGATCCAGGGCTCCTAGCACAAAGACAGGTAGGCATATATGAGGCACAATGGAAGAAAAGCACAGTCCAGTGGGGCTGCATATTTAAGTAGGAAGGGATTAAAGCAGAACTTCACCCAAAAGGGGAAGTGTGGCTGTCCTCCAGTCTAGATTTAGGGCCACAGTATACAAAGGAGCCTTGATGAGGCACTGTGGCTTTCACATATATTTTCAAATGTATGCAACTAAATCCTCTGTCTTTGACATAAACTGTTAGACAGGTTATTTTTTTTTTTTGCAAGCTAATTAGTAAGAATCGGTAAGTGTGCTTTAGTTGTGTGCACCTTACTGTAAAGGCTAGTTAAAGATTGGAGTGCTTGCCACTTATCTGTACAGCTTTTCAGCTGAATTGTGCGTGAGGACACATTGGAGGCTTTCAGCTGCCATTGTGCTTTTGCTGGGCGTCCATTATGTTTCTGGGCCTTTAAGGAGGAGTGGGCTCCCTCCGGGCAAACCTGCCCTTAATTTATCCAATTTAATTAATTGAATTTATGTTCCAACTTGGAGACTTTCAAAACTATAGTTAGGACCACAGTACACAGAGGAGCCTTGGCGTAGGCACTGCAGCTTTCACATATATTTGGAAATGTGTTCAAATAAACCCTCTGCCTTTCTCATGAACTATTAGACAGGCCTTATTTGTTTTTGTTTTTTTGCTTTTTGTTTTTTGTTTTTGCAGGATAGCTGGTAAATATGCTGGGAAATGTTGTTGTGGTTTGTAATGCCATGCAAGTTTACTGATCTTTACAAAGCTGTGTGCATGGGTCCATAGAAAACAACACGTATGCATTCAGATCTGTAAAAATATAACACTGTAGTCTATACTGATAAACATTCTTTTTTTTGTAGTTTTGTATCTCAGAAAACACTGGAGTGTTGACCCCCAAGTCTGTATGGAAGGGGTTGTGTCTTCTTCTGTAAAAGACTTCAGGTACATATTGCAGTCATATTTTTAAGTAGTGGAAAAATGCTACATGAGATAATAAGAGGTTTTTCTTCAAGGTTAAATAAGTCCCTAGAGCAGATCCAGAATATACTGGAGGGATAAGAATTTCCAGTTGGCCTGGGACTGTACTGTACTCATCCAGGAAAAGCCAGAGTCAGTACGAGGGCAGAGAGAAGTCAGGGCTTGCTCAGTCTAGCGAACCCATGACCCCTACGAGGACAAGTGCACTGAAATTAACAATCAGTTACACCTCCACATTGTTACTAATTTGTAACTGCACTGCAGACATTTCCTTTATAAAACACACAATCTCTTATTTATAATTGTAATGCAGCCACATTGCATGCTATAAGACACTTTCCATTCTTCAATATCAGGATATCATATGAACCAACAGCTAGAATTTTTAGCACACAACCTAATAGGCTGTTCTACATTTCTCACATTTCATATTCTTTAACAAGAAATGTTAGTCTATTCTAGAGAAACACAACTGACACACTTTTTAGGTGAATGAAAAGAATTGCTCATAAAGGAAAAACAGATCCATTGCAGCATACTTGGCTTGTTGGCATGTTAAAGTGGTGAAACAGGCTCCATTCTAGTGATTTTAAAAAAAGACAAGCTGGGTAAAGTGTTTTAAATTACTTATACAAGGCATCCAGATCACTTATCAATTCACTGAGACCAGGAGAAAGAAAGATGACCAATCTAACTAGCAAGCCAGTCAATAACACTTTTTTAACTGGGTCACAAAAAGGCATCAAGATATTTCCATTTCCTAACTCATCCAACTATGTTAATACGTTATATTAAACCCAAAACCAAAAATGTAATATATTGCACCTTACCAATCGTTAGATGTGGTGGCTGCATTAATTTTCTATTTTTTAGGCTTTCCCTCCTTTTTTGTCACCTGGTGATCTGGTGAGTAACACACCTCCTGTATTATAGTGCCCCCATTCTGGATGAAGGCGCACAGGGGGCACCTTCTGACAGCAGCATTGTCAGTCGGGGGGGGGGGTGTTAAATGAGAGCTAAAGGCCGCTATTGAAGCATCCTGGTATTCCATAACACCTCAGCAGTGCCACAGGCTGATAGCTTCCATGCCACGCCGCATTGAGGCAGTAATTGCTGAAAAAGGGGCCCAAACCAAGTACTGAGTACATATGCATGCTTATACTTTTCAGAGGTCCGATATTGTAATATGTACAATCCTTGTTTTATTGATTGCATGTAATATTCTAATTTTCTAAGATAGTGGATTTGGGGTTTTCATGAGCTGTAAGCCATAATCATCACAATTATGACAAATCACGGCTTGAACTATCTTGCTTTGCATGTATTAGTTTCACCTTTTAAGTTGCATTACTGAAATAAATGAACTTTTGCACGATATTCTAATTTTTTGAGTTTCACCTGTAAATAAAAGTTGATCATTGTAAGCAGCCCTGTACATGTTAAATGTTTTTTTCTCATCCCTGTAAACTAATACATCAGCGAGACAACTTTTGAAAAACAAATATAGATGTGATTAAGACACCCTACCTAGCCTTTTAGACCCAGAGGAAATCTTTTGGGTCTTGGGGAAGCCCTGCTAAAGCAAATGCATATGGGGTCAGTGGGAAAAATGCCCCTTACATTTTTGGAAAGTGGTGGACAGAATACCGCCCCTGCAGACAGCTAAAAAGATCATTGGTATCATGCAACTGGCTCTTTCAAGTGGCATTGGCCCTGGAACTATGCAGGCACCATCAGATGGGAGGTTAATCAGCTACAGCTCAAGGAACTCCTAGCAAACACTGGAGCAAAACCTGGCTGAAATTAGCTAGATTAAAATGTAAAGGCTTCACATTTACCTAGACTGCACTGTTTCTATATTTAAGTTAGGTAGTAGGGCGTGTCGGTGGACGATGCTATGGAAGTATGGCAGCTGATGATGGATGGTGCGTAGGAAAACCGGTACTGAGCCGCACTTCTAAAGAGTGTAGACAAACTCTGTGCAGAAGAAGGTGAACAGGAAGGTGCTTCTAAGTGCAGTATTCCAGGTCAACTTTAATAAAAAGCAGTTAAAAACAATACAATGTAGTAGTACAAACAGGCTCTAATGTAATCCGTCAGTAGCAGGGCTCTGTCCTCTGAGCGATGGAGCCACTGTGCCAGCCAGCAGCTGTGGGTGGAGCTTGAGGAGAGGTGTTATAGATGGCCGTCACTCTGTTCGGACCACTGGAGAACACGTTGGAACGCACGCTGTCCACATTAGAGCCTATTTGTACTACTAAATTGTAAGTGTTTTTAACAGCTTTCTATTAAAGTTGACCTGGAATAATGCACTTAGAAGCACCCAACTGTATCTATATGGCCTAATCCCAAAAGATAACTAAGCAAAAAAAAAATTTTATGCAGAAATATACAGTAAAATCACCCACAATCCAGTAATGAATATGATTTAGTGGAGACTATTTATTGCATGAACAGCCTACATTTAACATCCTACACTCATCTAGAGTTACAGTCTGGCTCCACATTCTATCGATGATGACTTCACAATGTCTGGGAAATAAATCTGTAAGTGACACTTAAAACTTGTACAATGTTTAAAATCCCCTGAAGTATATACTGTGTATGCAAACATAGAAATACTCTAAAACTGGATATGACAGTAAAGCAGCAACTAGAAAAAAACAGAGCAAATGCCAATACAAAATACATGCAGAATGCTAGCCCTAAACTACACAACATTTGCGAACAACGCAACTGAGTCAAGGGTCACTTGCTAAATCTGATCCCACACTCACTTTACTGTTCCTCAGACATTGGGGAGGGGGGCAAACAGTTGGAGTAAAAAATGCCCTGCCATCAGTGGGAAAAACCAATCCCTTTGACTTGGTAGTGTTAGAAGTAAAATAAATGTTCCAAGGTTTATGGAAAGTGGGAGGTAATAAATGCCCCAGGTATGTGGTCACTGGGAGTAAAAAAAGGATCTAGCATCTGTGATCATTGGCAGGAATAGCAATCCATCCTTGGTGTCAGTGGAAAGAACAATGCCCCATCCCTGGTATCAGAGAGAGGAATAGTGCTCCCTCATTGGTGTCAGTGGGAGGAATAGTGCCCCATCATTGCCGTCAATGGGAGGAGTGGTGGCCCCTCATTGGTGTCAGTGGGAGGAATGGTGTCCCATATTTGCTGTCAAAGGGAAGAATTGTACCTCAATATGGTGTCAAAAGGCATAAATAGTATCCCAACATTGGTGTCACATATAGTGCCATATAATTGGTATCAAGTGGGAGGAATATTGCTCTTTTGTTGGGGTCAGTGGGAGGTATAATGTTCCAAGACCCAGTTAAATGCAATCAAAATGCTGCATACAGCTTGCAGGCTGCAGTTTAAAGACTACTTCTGTACAGGAACAAAGCAATATTTTGCAGGGCATTAAAGGAGGAAGCAGCAGCAACTGAATCTGATCCTAGCACAAGTACCTTATAATCAATATAAAACATACATGGTATAAAATAATCTTTTCCTACCTTTTAGCATTACCTGCCACCCCGATCTGAGAGTGGAACTCTTATGAAATTCCAATCCAAATACTGGTTTTCTGAATGTCAAAATTTACATTGACAGCACTTGAACCTAGAGAGTGGTTTCTTGGGCACTGAACACTGCTTTGTGGGAAGCAGGGTGGATTATACAGTACATATGTGCCCCTGTATAGTTGCCACATCACCCCTTTAAACACATATTCATTACACAGGCTGTAAGGCTAATTTAATGCAGATAAGGCACTAGGTGAGTTTAATTACCACCTTCATCAGCCACAGAACCTGTGTAATTAATACGTGCTCGATTTTAAAGGGATGAGGTGGCAACCCTAGACCCATGCCTAGATGTACTGGACTAGATGGGGATCTGGTGGCAGACAGGACTTGCAGGGGTGCATGACCAAAGCTCGATTTCTACTTTACAATATATGTGCTACTTATAGGTAGGATACATTGTATTCAAGACAACAGCAAAGGAAACAGTCAACTATATGTAAAAGTGTCTAAGGCTATAGATGAGTTAGAGGGACTCACAACAATGGCTTTCAGCCAAAGAAAACATAATCCTGGAAAGCAAGACAATAGGTACTGAAAACAAAGTCCAACAACTCAGCACTGCAGTGTAATATGAGAAAGCCAAGGGGAATCAATGTCCAACACAGCCAACATTGAAGTATTACTTCACATTCCATATTTATTTTTTTAATGTGAATTTCACATAAACATCATGGAGCAATTTAGAGTAGAATTACATCTGAAGATCTTAGGAGATGCATTCACCACCTGCTTCTCATTAGAAATGTGATGAAACTGATAATTACAAGGAATAATTAGGTTGATTAGGGCAGGGCTGAGTTAAAAATCATGCCGCCCTGAGCACATTTAAATGATGACATCCTAGTATACAGACTCACTCCTTAGTCACCATCTACAGTGTTCACTGCAAATAGAAAAATCAGAAAATACTACAGCCTGACCTCTGCTTAAGGCTAGGTTCACATCTCCGCGTTCTGCGTGGGCACGAGGTCCCATTCATTTGAATGGACTCCCGTGCCCCGGGACATGCAGGGAAGACGTCCTTTCACTTCTTCGGAAAACACAGTCCGCATGGGAACCTCGGTTCCCAGAAAGGTTGCGATTTCCAGCACGGGTGACCTGCTATTAGAATTAATGGCACCCGTCCGCAGGTCCGTATTCCTCTGTGCGGGTGTTACGGATTTTTGTGCGGATCCGCAGCGGCACCACCTGCACAGATGTGATCCAGGGGTAAGGCCTCATGTACACATGAATTTCCCCAGATGTTTAGATCTCCTGGCAGCAGAAAAACCAGGCTTAACCCAGCTAAAATGTGTGTAAACATAGTATCGCGTGTAGCCGCATTTACCCACGTTTTAGCACTTGATTGGCCAGAATGTTTTCCACTGACATGAATAAATACTCAAGTGCTAAATGTGGCTAGCGTTTAGACACGTTTACAGACGGTTTTACTCGTTTAGCGTTTTTTGACCAAAAGTTCCTCTTCTGAATGCGATTTTCTGGAGAGGAATGTTGAACTGCCCCTAAGCTCTGCTGCGCCTAAACTCTGGTAAAAGCCTACGTGTACATGGACACATAGGTTTTTACTAAGTTGAGCTCAGGGGCTTTGGCAAAAAAACACCAAAAGCTCCTTAACTCATGTTTAGGAGCAGCAGTGTACATGAGGCCTAAAGCCTAACTCCAGATTTTGGTGAAGTTTTAATAGTTAAGTCCAATAGCTAGTCCAAATGAACTATTTACTTCATTAACAGATGCACTATATCAACCTTATGTAGCCTCAGCTACATACAGTATACAGCAGTCCCGGGAGTGGGACGTAGACTTCCCATCATGCTCATGGAACAAAATTGAGTCTGAGTGCAGCTCAGCCATTTATAGGGAGGTTTGTATTCTTTGAATGAATACAAAGTTTCCTCTGATTGGCTGAGTCCGAGATGGTGACGTCATCTGCCCGCCTCTCCACCTCAACCAATCAGAGGTTGCTTTGTATTCATTCATAGAATACAAAGCTCCCTATGAATGGCTGAGCAGCACTCAGCCTGCATCAATTTTGCTCTGGGAAAGTCTATGTCCCACTGCTGGAACACAGCGCTGTATTTTGTATGTAGCTGAGGCTACATAAG
Organism: Staurois parvus; assembly: GCF_062004578.1. Lineage (NCBI taxonomy): Eukaryota > Metazoa > Chordata > Amphibia > Anura > Ranidae > Staurois > Staurois parvus. Next base: position 441,027 of record NW_028318113.1, read on the forward strand.
GTTTATACAGCGCACTGCGCCACTGCATCTGTTTGTGAATAAAACTGTTTGTTTGGACTAGCTTGGCCCAAACAAACTATTTAAACTTCACTAAAATCTGGAGTTAGGCTTTAATGTGCACAATTATAAAGTGCTGTGCTCTGCACCAATTAAGGCTTGGTTCACACTACTGCGATGTGATTGTGATGCAACTTTCAATGTGATTATGCAGTGCGACTTTGGATGTGGTCATCAATATTCTGTGGAGCCAGGTCGCACTGAAATTGCACCAAAGTAGAACAGGAACCTGTTTCAAAATCACACCACACAAAGCTAATGTGCGCCTCAAGTCACGTGATTTCATGTGATTTCCATTGTCATGCAATTCTGTGCGCCTCAAGTCACATCAGAAATGGCACCAGTGTGAACCAACACTAACGGATGTATAAAGCTGTGCTCTCCACCAATTAAAGGATACATAAAACTTTGTATAAATTGCAGCTTACCACTCTTTAGATGTTTTGGGTGCATTTGTTTTCTTTTTTCAGTATATTTTAGCAAGTACAGAAAATACCTGTTGATTCTGCCAGAAATCCAGTGCCGTTATGACATTGTGTGAGCTGAACTAAAAGCAAACTATCTTCTGTAAACTAGCAATTCCACTGCCCCTCATGCAATGGAGATGGAGAGGGGAAGACAAGTCCAGTTAACAACCAAGGCCCCTTTCCTGGATACAGTACAGTGTAACCTTAGGACATAAAGTGTTCTTTACGGGATAACTAGAGGGAAAAAAATTTAGAAACGGCCAAAAAAAAACAACCCAAATGCAGACAGCCCATCTAAAAACCAATTCGCTTTTAGATTTATACTTTATGAATAGCTGCAGAAAAGGTGCAATTATTATGTTAGCTGGCCTGCAGTGGGTCTCAATTCTTGAACCCAATCCAAGGTTTGGTGCTTGGTTTACCATAAAGTTTCCAGAGGTTGTCAGATGAAAAAGTAAAATCAAGTAAAAAAGCAAGATGTACATACTGTTAAATGATGCTGCCCACTCTGCACTAGACACAGGCCCAATGTAGCCTTATGGTATTTATGGCCCGAGATAAAAGTGGCATTGAACTCAAGTCTCAAAAAAACTCTAACAGGCAGGGTTTTAATAACAAAAGAGACCCTAGTGGTTTCTTCAGTCACAAATGACTCCCCCCAGCCTGTCAATGATAATATGATCACATGCCCAGCTCAGACCACATTTATGGCACCAGCTGTGTGCTGCAGCGACGTCACGCTTGTGCGCATGCACAGGGTTGACATTATTGTGGCCCAGACATTCAAGTGGCTGAAGAGAGGGAACTTGGAATGAAGACAAAAATGGACAAAGATGGAAGCACCTGGGGCAAATAGGAGCAGTGACAATGCAGCGCTGGAGGAATCCAGTGAGTCTGCCATAATGTGCTAGTATGTGGTGAATACTCATACGTTATGTTATATCATTGCAAGGGGCACATTTGAAAAAAACCATGTTGGCAGAGTTTACTGGATAAAAATGTGACCAAGACCAAATACTCCATCATGCTTGCAGAGATTTTCAAGCTTGATCAGGAATGTCCTAATATGTTTATGTATGGTGTTTTGTTTAAGTAGCTATTACGCAACAAAATATTTTACTTTTGCTTTTAGTTGTGGATAAAATGAGGAAGAGTTATAACTTTCCATTTTTTGCCTATGTCCCAGTAAGGGAGACTTCTTCTCACTCAGACAGACCAGAAAACGAGAGAAAATTACCCCACTTCCTGTATATCTGTTCTGTGTCAGAGAAAATAAGAATTCAGGGACGTCACGCCAGTGGGAACAAATTCATAAAAATATATTTTGAAATACAATAAAGAAGGTTCAGAACCCTATGCAGTATTTTATTACTAACTCCTCATTTCCTGTAGGATGTCAGACACAGTTGGGAAAATCTCCTCAACAGGTTGCAGACAGTATGGACATCATATGACATCCTCAGGATTCAGTGGAGATATCTGGATGATGCTCGCAGCTACGAGCATCATCCAGATATCTTTTTTTTTCAGCCGGCGATTTCCTTCTGTGTAAAAGCCATCCTAGCATCTATTTAGCCACTGGATTGCTTTTATAGATGGCGGGAGGGGACAATCCATCCCCTGCCACCCAATGGTGCTCCTCCAAGCCCTCCCATGCGATCGGGGAGCTGGAGAAGCGATCCAGCAGCAGTGCCAGTTTACCATAGAGCCTGCCTAGGACCAGATCTTCCCTGGATGTCTCTCTGGGAGGCTAGAAGCAACATCATGACATCACTTCCGGCTCTGGCAGATGTATACACTGCCATTTTTTTTTTTTTGCTGAAAAGCAGAGATGGATGTTTCTTTTTTTTTCTAATCCATGCTTTCCAGCATAGAAGAGAGATCTGGGGTCTTACAGACCCCATATCTCTCCATAAAGAGGACCTGTCATGCCTTATTCCTTTTTTACATTCCTTGTAATAGGAATAAAAGTGATTAAAAAAATAAAGGGAAAGTGTAAAAAAATAAAATAAATTAAAAAATTAAAATTTTTTAAGTGCCCTCTCCCCTTGTGCTCATGCGCAGAAGCGAACGCATACGTAGGTCACGCCCGCATATGTAAACTGTGTTCGAACCACACATGTGAGGTATCGTTGTGATTGTTATAGCAAGAGCAATAATTCTAGTACTGGACCTCCTCTGTACCTCTAAACTGCTAACCTGTAAAACATTTTAAAGTGTCGCCTATGGAGAATTTTAACTATGGTAGTTTGGTGCCATTCCGTAAGTGTGCGCAATTTTATACTTTACCAAAAAATGGGTCATATATTGACTTTTTGGCATTAAATTTCTTTAAAGTTCATTTTTTTTTTAAAAATTGCGTTTGAAAAATTGCTGCGCAAATACTGTGTGACATAAAAAATTTACACTTTATCCTCGAAGGTTTCTGCTACCAAAAATAAATAAATTAAAAAAAAAAAAAAAAAAAAAAAAAATATATATATATATATATATATATATATGATTTTTTTTTCCTAGATTGTAATCTCCAAGGAGCAGGGCCCTCCTAACCCTCTTGTATTGAACTGTAGTGTTGCTGTATTGTCTCCCGTTATATTGTAAAGCGCTGAGCAAACTGTTGGCGCTATATAAATCCTGTATAATCATAATAATTATATATATATATATATATATATATATAAAATGTTTGGGGGTTCAGAGTAATTATGACTTTTACATGTAGGAGGGAAATGCCAGAATTGTGGTTAGTGATTAAATCTGAAAGTGATTCTAACCAATCATTGCTCTAAAGGTAGAAAAAAAGTTTTGGTGGGGTTGGGCTTTATCTAGAGGTGTTCATTTATTCAACCATCATATGATACCTCTGCAAGCATTGAATATTTGAGATTCCGTTTTCCATTGTTCCTAATTTACAGTTATTTATACTGCAGCAAAGGCTCTATCAATACATAACATCTCTAGCCCAACCGTTAGTTCCAAGATTTTTCCTATAACTACGATTTCTACAATACATTCTCTGTACTAAATCCTCATTGCACATTTCTTTTCCCATTAGACTGCAATGAGAACACATTAAATATCAACTCCAGGCAAAAAGGGTTTTTTTTTCAGGGTTATATAGGGACAAGACATGATAGGTAATCTTTTCAATGGTAAAAGAGAAAGCATCAAAAGAGAAAGTAAAAAGTTAGAGTGTCTTTGAAGTTTTTATTGCTGCCTGTGTCTTTCTGTCCCACTGACACCAGTTACCCTCATATGTCCTGGTGTCACAAGAAAACAAAGCGAGAAGAAATCTCCCTAATGGAGACACAGACAGCAACAATCTCCTGAAAAAAACTTCTACATTGTCCTCTATCCTTCTCCAGTGAAATGTGGTCAGTTAAAAAGAAAACGCATTGGGTAACCCACCTTCCCCATATTAATGATTTATTCCTTGTTTAAACATACTTTCAAAAAACTCAGCTTAATAGAGTAATCCCATTCAGACAATGTATTAAATATCCAGCTCCCAGTTAAGAAAGAAAACAAAGCGAGAAGAAATCTCCCTAATGGAGACACAGACAGCAACGATCTCCTGAAAAAAACTTCTACATTGTTCTCTATCCTTCTCCAGTGAAATGTGGTCAGTTAAAAAGAAAACGCATTGGGTAACCCACCTTCCCCATATTAATGATTTATTCCTTGTTTAAACATACTTTCAAAAAACTCAGCTTAATAGAGTAATCCCATTCAGACAATGTATTAAATATCCAGCTCCCAGTTAAAATAACACTCACAAAGATAAAACAAAGAACAGCGCATCAATACCATAGCCTGTCACCACGCGTGCCTTGCGCACTTCCGGTCACCACATAGTCCCGCACTAATGCGTTTCGTCATTATGACTTCCCCTGAGGGTGTAGCAATATGATGTGGCATCCATTCCTGGCGCTTAACCCATTGTTAGCCTACAGTAATTATCTGCTCTTACTCAAGAGGCCATGGTCAGAAATGCTAGGGGGTGTTTTTCAAAGTGATTTCTCAGCAAATAAAGGTGTTGATTTACTTATACTGGAGAGTGCAAAATCTTGTGCAGATCTGCATAGAAACCAATCAGCTTCCATATTTTTTTGTCAAAGCTTAATTGAACAGGATGAAGTTAGAAGTTGATTGACTACCATCAGATTTTGCACTCTTCAGTTTTAGTAAATCAACCTCAAAGAAAGATAACATGCATGAATGGGGGGGGGGTTATTTTTTATATTAAAAATGAATTAAATAGTGTTTTTGGTTCATGGTGCTCAGATGCTATAAAATAAATTTTTAGTGGTGCCCCTCCGCACTGCAAGGGTTAAATGCTTTTAAAGTCATCAATCTAGCAGGATTCCATTCCAGTTACAGTCAGTTACTCACTGGTCTCACATACAGTACAAAGCAGGACTTTTGGTCCTGCATTGTATTTAATGTAGTCACATTGAGACTGCCAGCCAGAGCACCTTATAGAAGAGGCAATGGACTAGTCACACAGCGTTAAGGAAGACTGACAGGGCAAGGAATATTACACCTTGTGTCTCTACGCCTAGACTCGACAAGCACTTAACTCTTGCAGTGCAGGGATGGCCCACCTCAAGGGTATTTTTGTCTCGAGCCTAGAGTGGGCTTCAATGTAAGTGTCTGACATTGAACAAGGTATGCAGAAGATACTGCAGCAAAGTAAGCCCTGGTTCACACCAGTGCAGCTTTGAAATCACACTACTTCAGCACGCTTTCAAGGCATCTGTGCAACTTAATTTAACAGATGTCAAAGCAAGTCACACTGAAATCTCACAGAAATAGTGCAAGAACCTTTTTCAAAATCGCTGGAACTCGATTTACAGTTATTTGAACGGTTCCATTGCTGCAAATGTGGTGCGACGTGTCGTTCGTCTTTGAACTGTCAAGCTGCACTGGTGTGAATCGGCGCTAAATTAATAGTCCTACTACTAATAGATGGTCTTGTTTTTTATTTGCTAAAACATGTTCTTAGTGCTGTCTGTATCTGTGCTTCCTCTTTTAAAATTGACCATATGATTGCAAAGATTATGGAATAAAATAGATCAACATTAAACATACAGATTCAATCAACAACAGGGTAAATTCAAAAGCAATTATCAGAATGGAATCTCAGAAATAAAATGTGTTCCTTTGCATCCGTTGCTTTTGATAGCTTCTTGCTTGCTGATGCTTAAAATTACACAGCATATGATATTCAACTTTTAAAATGTCTTTTTAAAGTGTAAGTGCCTAAAGGTGTCTTGATACTAGAGACCTATTATTTCCTGGGCCCATTCACACCAGTGCACTTGTGATAACATGGACTTTGGAAATGCACAGTAATGCTTGGTATGTGTGTTGGTGCGCTACAATGTAATTCACTGCGAATGGCAGACCATCCTAACAAATCTGCACTGCAGCTCACATCATTGTGGAGAAAAGAACTACTGTGCACTGCACTGCCGTAAATGCTGAGCAACAACGTTTGGTCTGTTGTGGTTTTAATGTTCATCGTAATGCACATGCATTAAATGCGTTGCAACAAATCTGACAATGTGAGTGGGCAATGTTGCAGCATTGGAAAGGGGGAGAGGCACCAATCCAAGGCAATCAGAGCTCTTTTGCTTTGCACAATTCTGGTCACTGACACTAAACATGATTACAGCTGGGTAGAGCACAGGGATGACCTCATCGGTTTACCTCTGTTCCTTGAGCCCTGGTTCACACTGATGCTGTGCGGAATTTGCAGCGTTTTCAGTGCAAATTCCGCACCGCATCAGAATCACACCCCGTTCATGCGAACTGCTACGGGTGTGTATGTTAAGTTGACGATGCCCCAAAATCAGTCCGCAAAACGTGGTGCAATGTGCAGAATCGGATCGCATGGGTATGCATACCCATGCCATTCAATTCTAGTGGGGACCCAAAAAAGGGTCCTGCACATTTTTGGTGTGGGTCCGATTAGAACCATACAAAATGTATGGCTCCAATCGCACCACACACAAATCACATGTGATTTGCACAGGAATGCAGTGTGGTTTCTGTGCGAATCCCATGCGATATACATTGCATATATGTGAACCCGGGCTCACTGTCAAAATACAGGCTGGGGGACTGGGGGAGGAGAGTTTACTTAGGAAGTAGAACTGCAGTACTGTTTTAAATTACAAGAGCTCATTTAATTTAAAGTTTTCTAGATGATATTATTTATTAAAAAAATGTTAAGTGAACAGTGTAGGTGTCAGGACTTGTGTCATCACCTGGGTCAACTGCTGGTGGCACTGTGGTTCCCAAATGGCGCAGTGATCACCGCTGGGTATCTTCCAGCAGCAGGACTGTCTGACTAATTAGGCTGCACCTGACATGGGCTGCTGGGAGGTATATAATCCCACCCATAACTGAGGTTCAGTGCTTCAGTATTGTTCCTGCAAGCCATGTCCCTGCCTGAGCCTGATTCTTGTACCTGACCCTGAGACCTGCACCTGTGATCCTGCTTCCCGCTCCCAGTCCCTTGCTCCCTGCTTCCCTTGTGTCCGGTCCCTGTCATGACCTTGTCTGGCCCATTTGTGTTCCTACATTTTGTATATAGTTTGTTAGGTTGTTTGGGTTTTGTCACATTTATTTTGTTACTTGCATTGTTTATGATTTACTGGTGGTGGTGATGGAAGTGTGTTGTTTGTCTCAATAAACTTATTTTAATGTTATTCATTCCGATTCCTGATTCCATAAAGCGGAGTTCCACCTGGAAATAAAAAAAAAAAGTCAGTAGCTACAAAAACTGTAGCTGCTGACTTTTAACATACAGACACTTACCTGTTCCTAGGTCCAGCGGTGTCCTCACAACTGCTGGTTTCACTGTCCGTCTTCTCTCCCTGGCGCCGGCATCTTCAGTGTGGGCACCCGGCTGTGACAGTTTGCAGCTTCACAGCCGAGTGCCCACATTGCATGCCTGAGAAGCGCTGTGCTTTGTGAATGGCCCCGTAGTCTTCTGGGACCTGTCATGTGTCCCAGAAGACTACGGGGAGGGAGGGTAGGAGGACAACTTCCAATTCCAATTGCCTAGGCGATTGCAGTAGAAGTGGGAGCGGATACATATCAAATTTGGGTATCCGCTCCCCAAAGGTGCCAATCCTTAATGGGGAGTCAGCTTTACTGACATCATAAATGTTAAAAAAACACCCTGTGGGTTGCATGGACAAAAAAATTAAAAACACATTATAAACCACCACTAAGTATATCTCTTTGGTACTTCCCAAAGGGAGTGCCAGAAGTACATACATTATATTGCCAAAAGTATTGGGACACAACTCCAAATCATTGGATTCAGGTGTTCTAATCACCTCCATGGCCACAGGTGTGTAAAATCAAGCACTGAGGCATGCAAACTGCTTCTACAAACATTTGTGAAAGAATGGGTCGCTCTCAGGAGCTCAGTGAATTCAAGCGTGGTACCATGATAGGTTGCCACCTGTGCAATATGTCCATCCGTGAAATTTCCTTGCTACTAAATATTTCAGGGTCAAGTGTTAGTGGTATTATAACAAAGTGAACCTCCAAACTTTGTGTGGCCTTCAGATTAGCACAACAATGCACAGAGAGCTTCATGGAATGGGTTTCCATGGCCGAGCAGCTGCATCCAAGCCTTACATCACAAAGTGCAATGCAAAGCATCGGATGCAGTGGTGTAAAGCACACCACCACTGGACTCTAGAGCAGTGGAGACGTATTCTCTGAAGTGATGAATCATGCTTCTGTGCCTGCAATGGACGTGTCTGGGTTTGGCAGTTGCCAAGAGAACAGTACTTGCTTGACTGCATTGTGCCAAGTGTAAAGTATGGTGGAGGGGGGATTATGGTGTGGGATTGTGTTACAGGGGTTGGGCTTGGCCCCTTAATTCCAGTGAAGGGAACTCTTAGGGTGTCAGCATACCAAGACATTTTGGACAATTTAATTCTCCCAACTTTGTGGGAACAGTTTCGGGATGGCCCCTTCCTGTTCCAATATGACTGTGCACCAGTGCACAAAGCAAAGTCCATAAAGACATAGATGAGCGAGTTTGGGGTGGAGGAACTTGACTGTCCTGCACAAAGTCCTGACCTCAACTCGGTAGAACACCTTTGGGATGAATTAAGAGCAGAGACTGCAAGCCAGGAATTCTCGTCCGACATCAGTGCCTAACCCCACAAATGCGCTTCTAGAAGAATAGTCAAATATTCCCATAGACACACTCCTAAACATTATGGACAGCCTTCCCAGAAGAGTTGAAGCTGGTATAGCTGCAAAGGTAGGGCCAACTCAATATTGAACCCTACAGACTAAAGACTGGGATGCCATTAAAGTTCATGTGTGTTTAAAGCAGTGTTTCTCAACTCCAGTCCTCATGGACCCCCAACAGGTCATGTTTTCAGGATTTCCCTCAGATGAAACAGCTGTGGTAATTACTAAGGCAGTGAAACTGATCAAATCCCCTGTGCAAAATAATGGAAATCCTGAAAACATGACCTGTTGGGGGTCCATGAGGACTGGAATTGAGAAACACCGGTGTAAAGGAAGTCATCCCAATACTTTTGGCAATATACTGTATATGAACTCCAACACATTTTAACTTTAATTTTTAACTTCTTCAAGGCTAGTTGTCAATAGCAAGCTCTTTACATGGATCATTTATTCAAAGTAAAGCATATAATGGGGTGGGTGTTCAGGCCGAGGACTGCATAAGGAATAAGGACCAGCTGCCAGAAAGAACAAGTCCAGTAAGTGGACTCCCACAACCAAGGATGGAATATTTATGCTCCAAAACAGAGAGGAATTGAGGAAGGTCCCAAGGAGCTAAGACAAGTTCTAAGGAGAGGAGTCAAAGGCATTGTCCCATTAGCTGGTTGGTGGTTAGAAATGTTTTTCTTTTTGTTTCTAGCCACCTACCACCTAATGGGACAATGCCTGTGACTCCTCTTAATAGAACTTGTCTCGGTTCCTTGGGATCTTCTTTCTTTTTGAACTTCTAGTTGGTATTGCTGTTTTGGAGCATATAGATTTCATCCTTGATCGTTGGAGTCCACTTACTGGGCTTATTCTTTCTGGCAGCCAATTCTTAGTCCTTGTGCAGTCCTGGGCCTATACTTAGTGACCATCTGCTATCAAGGCACCCACCCTATTATATGCTTTATTTTGTTTAAGTGTTCCTTGTGAGAGTTTGATATTGACAACGACACCCTGAAAAAGACAGACATTACCTGCAAGTTGAAACGCGTTGGAGTTCATATATCTATGATGATAGTCTATCTGGTTGGATAAAAAATGTAATGGATTGCTTAAGTAGGTTCATATACCCTAGAGTTGTTGCTATGTTTAAAGAAAACAGGTTCACTCTATTGTAGGAGGCATCCCCAGTGCACATATGGACCTTTATTACACAGCCCCGTTGCTCTGTTCAGCTACCAAAAAAAAAAACATCTATAGATGAATCAAATCTCGCCCGGTTCAACAGGGATCAGCCGAGATTTGATCAGCAACAAGTATTTTCTGTAATTTCTGAAATGTTCATAACCTGAAAAAGAAAAAAAGAAAAAGAATGCAGCCACTACATCTAAGAACTGGTAAGCTGCAATATATTACATTTTTGTTCTTGGATTCAGACCTTCAACTGCAGAAAGGCAAAATACACTGTTTTACTGATATACTGCCTTCTACTGAATTTATAGTTTCATCTGTTCCTGCATAGAAAGTGGACTTGAAATAATATTATGTGCAGAAAAATTAGGATGGCTATTACTTGTAAGTGCTATCATCTCGGTTCAAGGTGGGATCCTAAAACTTCCTATTCAGGTTTGTAAGCTTTTTTTTTAAGTACCGTATGTATTCCTCCTTAAAAACATATAAGTCTGAGTTGTAAATTTTGGTTTTTATTGTTTTACTGGAATGAATCATTGCCTTGTCATTTTACACAATTCTGCTGTCTATTCCTTGCTTGAAGGGTCAGGTCATGCAGGATATTGGATTGTCCTTAAGGGCCACAACATATAGACAATACCATTAAGTATATGACTCTATGGAGCAGTAATCAGCATTGTACCATTTAGTTCATTGAGAGAGAACAAAAAGTATGAAGCACACATTACCCTGGGGATAGTAAATGCTTCCTCAATCAATATTGTCTATTTGGATGTACATCATTTAGTATTTTGTATAATAAACTGTAGTATCTTACAGCAGGAAGAGGAACGAGGAAAGCATGTCCAGAACTCATCCTTAGGTTATTTGCAATGTGCAGACGCTTCCTTATCAAATGCTTCCTTGTTTTTCTCCAGCCTTAGAAATGAGTTATTGTGCTGGAAACAAGCTTGTGTATTTACCGTAACAACAGCAAGTTCAACACACCTGAATGCCACAGTTTCCAAAGCCCAATATCCAAAATATTACATAGTCCCTGGCTAAAACATGCAGAACAGAATAGAAATATTTTGCCAATAAAACAGTAAACACTATTGGAACTGTATCTTTAGGTCTAACTCCATATCCTGTTAGGACCAGGTGGCTGGAATGACAGGTCGTTGTGGACAGCTGCGGCTGGAAAGCTGTACAAAGCAATGACTGACTGACAGGTACCACAGCTGTCTGTGACTGTTCCCATGTATCCACACATCCAGGCATTACCTGCAGCTAGGTAGAGAGGACCAGACTGGACACAATCTGGCCTTATACTGTCATACTGTCATCTGTTCCTAGCTGCAGGTAACCAATGGATGTGTGGATACACATGAACAGTAGCAGACAGCTGCGGCACCTCTCAGTTTGTTATTGCCTTGTACAGTCTTCCTGGTCACAGCTGTCTTCCATCACCCGTAACTGACCGCAAGAATCCACAGATTCTTGCTACAGGAATACATTGTCCAAATGTTTGAATGGGGCCTTAAAATGTATGTTAGGGCAAAATAAAAACAAAAAAATATTCCTTGCATTTACAAAACATGAACATCTATCAATCACTCCAAAGACATGCTGGTAGGTTAATTGGATCCTGTCTAAATTGGCCCTAGTATGTGAATGTATGAATGTAAGTTAGGGGCCTTAGATTGTACGCCCCTTGAGGGTTAGGGACTGATGTTAATGTACAATATATATGTAAATCACTGCGTAAATTGACGGCGCTATATAAGTAGCTGAAATAAATAAAATAAATAAATGTTTTATCCCTTTAAAAATTACACAAAATTAAAATGAAAAAGTAAAAGTAAGAAAATTTTAAAAATGCCTGAACGTACACTTTAAAAATGATGCAAGTAATTAAAGTGGCAATAAAGCCAAAGCCAAAATTGTAATGTATTGCAGCTTACTAATCATTAGATGTGGTGGCTGCCTTAGTTTTCTTTTTTAGGCAATTTTTCCCTGTTTCCCCTTGGTGATCTGGCCAGTAACACACCTCCTATAGAGTCTACACTCTCAACGAATGAGCACAGAAAGCACCATTAAACAGCAGCATTTTCAGTCGGTTGGAGGGGAGGGAGGGGAAGTGGCTTGATGGGGGGGGGGTACTCAATGGGGGGGTGGAGCCAGCAGCACGGCGGGGACCCAAGAAGAGGAGGATCGGGGCTGCTCTGTACAAAACCATTTCAGAGCAGGTAAGTCTGACATGTTTGCTTGTAATACAATAAAAAATGAAGCTTAACAATCACTTGAAGACCTTTATCTGATCCGCACTGGATAGCTTCACCTTCTATATTTTTTGGTGACCATAGTCTCTGGTACAGGAAGGAATGGGGAATCCATCACAGGAACAGAAAGGAAATTGTCCAATGTGAAACCTGTTCTGTGACAACTGTCTAAGAGGCAATACCCTGTCACTGGGAAGATCTGCGTTGTTAGGACAGAAAGTGAAGGGAACTCAACCAAAGGCACACGTATTATAACACCACCCTACTATCTCCAAAATGAAATAAAAGTTTTGGTTTTACAACCACTTTAAAATTGTGTATGAAATTCTGTTTCAGAATATACATTATTTAATTTGACCCCCACCAACTGTATTTGACTTTGATTACAATTGACATTCTATTTGTAGGATTTTTTTACAAGAAAAATGCTTGTAAAAACAAAACCCGCAGGCTTTCAAATATTCCTTTTGTAATGGTTGCTCTACCAAGGACAGTCTAACAGGTTACAAAGGGCATATAACGTTCACTATTCCGCTCAGCTCATATAAACACTTCAGGTCTATTAAAATATCTCCTCAAGTAACATGCAGCGCAAACAGATACAAGAAATTCTTAAAGCAGGATCATAGCTCTGAGCAGGTGTACTGTAGAGCTCACTTGACCAGCCTATGTCCATAAAGACCTATGTTCTGGCAATATCTGGAACATAGTCATGGCATGGATATAAAGTATTTGTTTTGTTAGGATCAAATAAGGTGAACTCATCCCAAATGAGCAAATAGCCTGCAGTCAAATAACATTAATAAGAGTATAACACATACCGAGCAAATAAAACAGCCCAAGAGTTTTGATAGTATGTTTGTGAAAAAGCTGTAAAATAAATGTGTTTTAGTGGGCCCTCTTATTGTATTTAAAAGGAAAAAAACAAGACTGGATTTTGCAACAGAAATTCTGCGTAAGATAATAGGAACATTAAAGTGGTTCTAAAGCCTAACCATATTTTACCTTGCATTCACATTAGGTAAAAGTATTGGGATATACAGTGGGGATCGAAAGTTTGGGCACCTCAGCTAAAAATTTGTATTAATGTGCATAATGAAGCCAAGGAAAGATGGAAAAATCTCCAAAAGGCATCAAATTACAGATTAGACATTCTTATAATATGTCAACAAAAGTTAGATTTTATTTCCATCATTTACATTTTCAAAATAACAGAAAACAAAAAAATGGCGTCTGCAAAAGTTTGGGCACCCTGCAGAATTTATAGCATGCACTGCCCCCTTTTCCAAGCTGAGACCTGCCAGTGTCATGGATTGTTCTCAATCATCGTCTGGGAAGACCAGGTGATGTCAATCTCAAAGGTTTTAAATGCCCAGACTCATCTGACCTTGCCCCAACAATCAGCACCATGGGTTCTTCTAAGCAGTTGTCTAGAAAACTGAAACTGAAAATAGTTGACGCTCACAAAGCTGGAGAAGGCTATAAGAAGATAGCAAAGCGTTTTCAGATGTCAATATCCTCTGTTCGGAATGTAATTAAAAAATGGCAGTCATCAGGAACAGTGGAAGTTAAAGCAAGATCTGGAAGACCAAGAAAAATATCAGACAGAACAGCTCGCAGGATTGTGAGAAAAACAATTCAAAACCCACATTTGCCTGCACGATCCTTCCAGAAAGATCTGGCAGACACTGGAGTTGTGGTACACTATTCCACTATAAAGAGATACTTGTACAAATATGGTCTTCATGGAAGAGTCATCAGAAGAAAACCTCTTCTACGTCCTCACCACAAAAATCATCGTTTGAACTTTGCAAATGAACATATAGACAAGCCTGATGCATTTTGGAAACAAGTTCTGTGGACCGATGAGGTTAAAATTGAACTTTTTGGCCGGAATGAGCAAAGGTACGTTTGGAGAAGAAGGGGCACAGAATTGAATGAAAAGAACCTCTGTCCAACTGTTAAGCATGGGGTTGGATCAATCATGCTTTGGGGTTGTGTTGCAGCCAGTGGCACAGGGAACATCTCACGAGTAGAAGGAAAAATGGATTCAATAAAATTTCAGCAAATTTTGGATGGTAACTTGATGCCATCTGTGAAAAAGCTGAAGTTGAAGAGAGGATGACTTCTACAAATGGATAATGATCCTAAACACACCTCAAAATCCACAGGGGATTACATCAAGAGGCGTAAACTGAAGGTTTTGCCATGGCCTTCACAATCTCCTGACCTCAACATAATTGAAAATCTATGGATAGACCTTAAAAGAGCAGTGCGTGACAGACAGCCCAGAAATCTCAAAGAACTGGAAGACTTTTGTAAGGAAGAATGGGAAAAGATACCTCAAACAAGAATTGAAAGACTCTTGGCTGGCTACAAAAAGCGTTTACAAGCTGCGATACTTGCCAAAGGGGGCAGTACAAGATATTAACTCTGCAGGGTGCCCAAACTTTTGCAGACGCCATTTTTTTGTTTTCTGTTATTTTGAAAGTGTAAATGATGGAAATAAAATCTAACTTTTGTTGACATATTATAAGAATGTCTAATCTGTAATTTGATGCCTTTTGGAGATTTTTCCATCTTTCCTTGGCTTCTTTATGCACATTAATACAATTTTTTAGATGGGGTGCCCAAACTTTCGATCCCCACTGTATATTTGAAAATTGATCAGTTGAGACCCTAAAATGCCAGACAATGATATGATGTATGGCAGTGATCAGGACGTTGGTATGAGGTATGCTGGTGATCTGAATGCTGGTATGGTGGTGATCAGGATGCTGGTATGGGATATGGCAGTGATCAGGATGCTGGTATGGCATATGGGGTGATCAGGATGCTGGTATGGGATATTATGGTGATCAGGATACTGGTATGGCATATGGGGTGATCAGGATGCTGGTATGGTGGTGATCAGGATACTGGTACGGCATATGGGGTGATCAGGACACTGGTATGGGGTATGGTGGTGATCAGGAAACTGGTATGGGGTATGGTGGTGATTAGGACACTTGTATGGCATATGAAGTCATCAAAACGCTGTTATGGGGTATGGCAGTGATCAGGATGCTGATATGGCATATGAGGTGATCAGAACACTGGTATGGGGTATGGCGGGAATCAGGATGCTGGTAGAGCATATGGGGTAATCAGAACACTGGTATGGGGTATGGCGGGAATCAGGATGCTGGTATGGCATATGGGGTGACCAGAACACTGGTATGGGGTATGGCAGGGATCAGGATGCAGGTATGAGTTAAGGTGGTGATCAGAATGCTGGTATGAGGTATGGTGGTGATCAGAACACTGGTATAGCATATGACAGTGATAAGAGCACTGGTATGGCATATAGCAGTGATCAAGGTGCTGGTATGGAGTATGGAAGTGATCAGGACACTGGTATGGCGGTAATCAGAAAATTGGTATGGTGTATGGCGGTGTTATTGTGAACACTGGGACAGGTGACAGGGGCTGACTGCATTGTTTATTGGTATTACACTGGGGGCAGTGATTAGGGACACTGTGGGAAGGCTGGCACTGCAGTCTGTGAGTGTACATGCAGCCAGTCAGGCTGCTGTACACTTACAGGCTACAGCAGCTGACCAGTGTAAGAGCAGAGGGAATAGATGTTTACTTTCTATTTCAATTGATTACCATGTGATTGCTGTGATTTGACACAGCAATCACATTGGTAAAACACAATGTGATCACCCAGACTCAGCGGTATTGTATCCCCTGCAATCATTAAGGAAATCTAAGTAATTTCTTAAATGCAATAATGTTCAGATCACCATGTTTGTACCTTTTTTGTTTGTATTCCCTTGCTGTCATGTGATCATGATGCCCCTCCGTTCATAGTGTATGGGTAGTTGCTGGGTCTGTCTGCTTAGGCCCAGGAATGTCACTTTTGGTGATGTACTTACTCCTCTAGATGGGAGGAGCTGCATTGCACTCCACTCAGACCTATTGGAAAACATGTGACATCATGGATGAGGCAGGGCCAGATATGATGAGGGTGGGGCCAGGCGGGACTAGGAGGGATGGGGCTGTCCTGCTTGCCCAAACCCTGTGTCAGGTATGGACTCAGCACTGGTGGTGGGACTCGCCTGCCGTGTGGGCTGCAGTACCAGAGCTGACCAGCGGGTGCTCTCAGCACTGGTGGTGGGACTCACCTGCCGTGTGGGCTGCAGTACCAGAGCTGACCAGCGGGTGCTCTTAGCAGCCAGAAGCTCACAATCAGCCAAACCTGGGGCTGATTGCAGAAAGGTGTATATAAGGCATGACCAGGCCTGTGCTCTGGGCCTTGGTGTATGGTTTCCCATGAGCCTCTGTACCTAGTATCTTGAGTTCCTGCTTCGTTGCTCACCCGGCTTGATCCTGACCTCTGCTGACCGTCTCCTGTTGAACCCCTGGCTTGCCTGACCATCCTTCTGCCTGATCCCCTGTACCGCGCTGTCCGTGAGTTACTGAACCCGGCTTGTGACCTTGACCATTCTCTGCCTGCTCCTTTTGGTACCTTGCTGCCCGCACGTTGCTGACTTGGCCCGTCTGACCACGCTAACTACTCTGCCATCCATCCATCCTGCACGGATCCAGCCGTACCTGCACATACCTCTGGCGGATCCCTCTACCACTAGCAGGTGTACTCAGGGGCCGCGACCTGGTTCCTGTCTGCTCCAAGTCCATCCCCACCATCAGGGGCCCTGGTGAATAAGCAGACTGGGACTTAGACTCCGCGCCCTGGGGAATCTTGTCCTGGGGACCACTAGAGGTGCCACCAAACGGTCATTACAGAACCCTACGGCCGGCCTGACCGTTTCACCTCTCCAGCCCTGACTGCACCTGTGTTCCTGCACCTACTAAGATTAGTGAAAGGTTGGTTTGTTCACTGTGCGTTTATATATATATATCTGGGTGGCTAATAATAAACTGTATTATACTGTACCTGAGACCTGCGTTTCCCTGTGTCAGTCCACACCTTTCTGGTCATTCCTAGATTCCTGACACCCTGACAGCAGTACCCGGAAGTGACTGTGAGCAACCACATTAAACTGCACAGGCACACCGTTGTTGGTGAAAGAGAGGATTGTTGACTGTCTAGATTAGACTGGTTTTTCCAATCAGTTATTCAACAATTCCAGCAAGTTTATCATATTATACATATAAATAAAAGATGTTTTTATTTTTTCGTGCTTGTGCACATTTTTGTGCACGAAAAGCATTAGAGAGGAGCCCAGCTGCTGACGTCACGCCGCACAGGCCACGAGGAAGGCTGGCGGCCATATTTATTATTGTTAGCCAGATGTGAGTGCACTTGATTTATCGTTCACATTCCTTGAAATATTAATAAAAATACTGCACTATCAAAGATTATTTTTCTGGCTCATTATTCAACGAGCCCTTAAGGTGGAGTCCTGCAAATACACCCGCTATATGCCCATGATTGGTCTCTAACATGACATGATGCCCCTGGAACCTGTGAGTGAGGTCTGCTGATCACCTGACGTGCTGACGTGTGCCAGATTCGTAATATACCCATTCGGATCCAGATGACCATGACGGGATTCATATATACAAATGCGCTTTTATATTGCACTTCTGGTTAGTGCAATATTATGCAAAATCTTCCAGCTACTGAGTCACGGATTTCACTTATATTCATTTATCTATCATCTTTTGCATTTGGACTTGATTATGTCTTACATTGATCACTGAATGTCACTTTAATCACTTTATGTTTATGTTCACCATATCAATGCGTCATAATTAGACGATACCACTATATTGTATCACTTAAAGCGCTCCTTAGCGCCTACACTTTTATATATATTTATATATTTTTCACTTTTAATATCTGTTCTCAGAGATGCATTTTTGTATTACATACTGCCACATTTGGTGTCACTTTTTGGGGGGAGCAGGTACCTGGTTTTGACAGGTACTTGTTCTCACTTCCACCACGATCTTCGGCCCCTCCTACACATTACAGGTCCCAGAAGACTGCAGGACCAATCACAAAGTGCAGCGCTGCTCATGCATGCACAGTAGGAATCTGACCAATCACAGCAGGTCACATGACAGTTGCATACAATGGATGGCTTCATTCATGCCATCAATTGTATACAAGTGTGTCTAGCTGTGAATGGTCACAGCAATCACATGCACAAGCTGGGCCAATCACAGCCCAGCTGTGTCATGTGTCTAGCCGTGGCCAAATCACAGCTAAGCACAAAAAAAAAACAAACCCTGAATGAATCGATGTCATTCAGGTAAATGCTTGCTTATAGCAAAGTAATTATTTGCTATAAGCAAATTGTGTAAAAAAAAAAATACTGATCACTTCCCCAAAGTAGTCAAAAATAACATCTTAAAAAAAATAAAAAAAATGTAATAAAAAATTAAAAATAATAATAAAAAAAAAAAAAAATTATATATATTTTTTTCGTACTGTCACCAGTCAGTGTCCTTGATCACCGCCATGCCAGTTATATGATGACGCTGTATTGCACTGGTGACAGTAGTTAAAAAATAATAGTGAAAATAATTTTTTTAAATTTTTTCATTTTCCGAAAAATTATGACAAAAAAAAATACAACTTCAAAAAACTCGCCATGCCTCTTATGAAGTACGTCGGACTGTCTACTTTGCAAAAAGGGGCCATTTGGGGGATAACTGTACTGTTCTGACATTCTTGGACCTCAAAAAATTAGATTGGCTGTCAGTACTTCAGGATTGATCAATATTTAGATATATCCCATAGTTTATGAACTCTAACTTTCCTACAAACTAAATAATACATCCTAATTTGGGTTATTTTCACCAAAGACATGTAGTAGAATACATTTTGGCCTAAATTTATGAAGAACAATTATTTATTTATAAACTTTTATAACAGAAACAAAGAAAAATGTGTTTATTTTTCAAAAGTTTTGGTCTTTTTTTGTTAATTTAGCAAAAAATAAAAACCCCAGCCGTGATTAAATGCCACCAAAAGAAAGCTCTCGTTGTGTGAAGAAAATGATAAAATTTTAGTTTGGGTACAGTGTTGTATGACCGCGCAATTGTCATTCAAAGTGTGAGAGCTCTGAAACCTGAAGAATGGCCTGGGCAGTAAGGGGGTAAAAGTGCCCGGTATGGAAGCGGTTAAGATTCTGGCACCTGCACCTGAAGCTGATTACGAAATTGGCTCAGGTGAGGATATCGCCGGACACCTGGACAGTTTCCTTATATTAAAAGTCAGCAGCTACAGCAGGGCCCGGAACTCTGCTTTAAGCATATATTTCCCTTGCAAGCCAAAATTCTCCCCAAACAAAAATTCCCCCTCCTCCTAGTACAAATACCCCCCCCCCCCGCTGAAATACCCCTTCCCAGCACAAATCTTTGACCCCCAGGGTTTCCTTACCCACCCCTCATCTCCTCTTTGCTGGAAGGAGATGGGGATAGGTAAGGAAGCCATGCACAGTCCCAATCTGACAGTTCTGATGCTAAAGTGCTGCAGTGGCAGAAGGAGGAGCTGGAGGGGAGAGAGCACAGACTGCGCCTTCTCCCGGCTCTCTTCTGCTCATTTGATTCCACTTGTCATTTCCTTCACTAAACTGACAGGAGTAGTGCTGCTCTTGTCAGCTTGCAGTGGCAGGAACTCTTCAATTCCCCCCCATATCTCTGTAATGGATTACATACAGCAAAACGCGGTATCCATAAGACATATGGTGAACCCTAAATATTTTATTTTCTCTGATGGTTGCACTTCTCTGAATGTCTAATTAAATGAAAAAAATGTTAAGATAAAATGATATCACACAAAGCAGATGTGTGATCAGATTGTTTGCCTTGTAATAATTCTCCTTGCTGGCAATACAAGACATTAATGTGATCCATATTGAAAAACATGGAGCCAGAGCTTTTCCCCTTGTCGCTGTCATCTGTAACAGATAACATGAAACTGGAAGATAGCCAGTTATGTTGTCAGCGTTAAACCTGTCAGCGCTCCCGCTTTTATTACAGTTGTGCTATTATCAGCAGAGAAACCCTTCTATACACAAGAGAGGAAAACATCTGATAGTGACACAGGTGACATACTGTACATCTGTACATACTGTCTTACAATGACTCACACATTCTTTAGCCTAATACTGATGAATGTGTCACTGTACTGGCATTTAAAGTCTTATCTTCATGAGAAAGATTAATAACCACAAGTAACATACATCTTCTCAAAAACCTAATAGAGGCATTAAAAACGTCTAAGGTATGATCGGACTGCTTATGTGTGGAATGTATATATTTCATGTATCAGTTACAGGATATTTATCCCCTCCTTTCACATTGCTTTCCCAAGTGAACTAAGACAAAAAAAATTCAGTTTAGTATATATACAGCCACAGCTGTAATGGTCTGTATTCTTAGAAGGTATAAAATCAAACCCAAGGATTTAGAGCAGGGCCCCCTGACTATAGCCTGCTGCAAGATTTTATCAGGCCTTCTAAAGTAAGATAGGCTGTGATGGGGACTCTGATGTAAGGGGGGACTCTGATGGGGATTTTGGGGGGAACTTGGATGGGTACTCTGATGTCAGGGTGGCTCTGATGGGGACTCTGATGTAAGGGGGACTCTAATGGGCTCAGGTTTATTTGGAAGTTCTTTGATTTGTGAGGTTTTTTCTCTGTTGTTCTAAATCATATCATTAAACTCCTTAGTAAAACGTACCTATCATTCATTTAAATGTTATTCATTAATTTATAAAACCGATTTTTTTTCATCTCACAATTATTTGTAAACGTGACCCTTTAACCAAAACGTTTGGAGATCTCTGATTTAGAGGCAAATTCAATGCCTACACCAAGCTTTTACTTATTTATTTACTTAACTATTTTAGCAGGCTCTGATGACCCTTGACTTTCCCTTCCCCTTCTACCCCTTTCCTCCCCATCCCCTACTTCTCTTTTTCTTCTTTCCTCCTCTACAAACCTTCTCCTCTTATTTTCCCTTTTTCTTTCAGACTTATTCGCCTGCCAGTGCCTCATTTTCTCATTTTATTTTGCTTTTTCATTTGGGTTTTGATCCCAAAGTCCTCCTATTCAAGGTCTTGTAGGAAGAGCCTTCCTTTTCTTTTCTCGTATACACTGTTTCAGATCACCTCATCAGCTATTACTGTATGACATGTATCTATGTAAAGTCTTTGTTGTTTTTATAATGATTAAGGAATTGATACCTTGTTCTATTAATGCCTTATGATTATGCCTTATGAGAATTATTATGATACCATGATTGATCACTGTGCTTTGTATTTGTTATTCAAATTGTAATTTTGGCCCTGGAAGCTCTCTGATTTCATATACTGTAATTACAGTTGGAATTGTTGAGCCTGTACTATATAATTTTGCTTCAATACAAATTTTTGGTAATAGAAATCAAACTCAAGGAGCCTATGGGTGGTGAAATATGGTTGTTTGTTAGGAAATAAATTCAACTAAATCAAACGTTATTGCATCATTTGCTCAATAGGTGTAAGGTTTGTGTTCGAATATCAAACTCCTAGGTGGAAACTTCACTGGTTTGCAACCAGAGAAAAGGAACAACCTATAATGCAATACACAGCCTTTTGTCCTGGTCAGTCATAAAAGCCAGTAATTTGAAGAAAATAGATAACCAATCAGGCTTTATATTAAAAAAATAAGAAATGGCTCACAGCACCCATATTGTCAACGTTCATTACTTAGGAGCTTCAGTACCCCATGATTTGGCCCTGCTCGCCCCCCTCCTCTGAAACTGCCATGTTTAAAAATCCAGCATGTGTGCATATGTGCCGAAGGGTTCTTCCCAGCCTTCAGTACCCAGCAGAGATCTACAGCACATGTACTGGCACATCATGATGGGGAGGGGGGGGTCCCACACATGTACAGGCACCCCTGAGATCTGGGACCTCATACCGTCATTGTCTTCACACTTATGCGGGAAGACCATCGTGCATGCACATATGTGTTACAGCTCTCCGGTGGCTCCCTAAGCCTTGTGGCACGTTTGCACACAATCGTAATCCGGCAGCATGCAAGCACCTTCATTGCCAGGAGAGAACGTCATTCTCGCCTAAACAAAAAAGATGAAAGTGCTACACCAGAAGAGTCAATAACACATGCACACATAAAAAAAACACTTTTTATAATCTAACTGTGTAAGAGGGGGTGCTTAAATGGGAGAAGGTCCAATCAAGATCTATGATATTAAGATCCATGATAGCTGAAAGCTCACAATCATACAAGGTTTATCAAACTGCAGGTAAGTAGGTAAATTCTAAGACTGTTTCTCCTGGTCTCCTACATGTATCAACAAGCCACATTTTATGAGACAAAGAAGGAAAAAAAACATTAGGCAAAACTGTCTGGCCAGAAAGACCTGTAGGTGACACCATCAAATAAAGTGCCAAATTTAAACTTGGCCTTGGATCAACACCAGCTGCAGGAAACCTTTACTACAAATGGAAAACCTTTTTAAAGAATTTGTTTCATTTCTGACATGAAAATGGCTGGAATACAAGCGTTTTATATTTGTTGTATAGTTAGTAAAAACGTGTGCTTTATCATGATCTGCTGCAGCCAGCAGATTTTAATTTATCTTGTAAATTACTGGGATTCCTTCAATGAGGGCAGAGAGTTCTTTTTTAAGACGCGTGCATTTTTGTGGGTAACTCCAACCCCTCTGCAATCAGTGGTAGCTGACTCAGTTTAAATACACAAAGCAGCTGGCCAAATAGTCATCACATGCAATGATCAAATAATCTCACAGCAGGCTGCTTCAATCAAGCACTTCATTGTATCCCAAAGACAACATAACAAATAAAAATTAAATTAAATCAAAAAGGTGCTTACAGTTAAAGTGTAAGAAATCCCTAACTAAAAATGTTCCCTCCCCCTCCTCCCACCTATCCTACCAAACCTGTACAAAAAAGATCTATATACTAAGGAAGTGCTTGATAACAGCTCTGAATTCCGTAAGCCATGATATCACCCAGAGGCTCCCATGGCCCAGCAGTTGTTAGTGCTCCCTCCTCCCCCCTGCAGCAGCCGCTCACTGACAGAGGTAAGCCAGAGCTGCAGGTTCACAAGACTGCATGGATGTGGATTAATAATAGGTAAGTACACACATCTTTTTTTTATATAGCTTAGGAAGGATAGGTAGGAAGAGGGGGGAGAGAACATTTTTAAGAATAGTTATAGGTGGGCTCTTCTACTTTAACTTCTATATCTCCATCCTTCCACTGTAAGTGACCTGCAAATTAACCCCTTCTCCTCCTTATTCCTCCACATATGACCTGTGTATCTAGTGCACCATTACCAGTCTCCATGTTTTAACCCCCTCCATAGCAGCATGTTTTTTTAATTCTCCAAAAATTCTAGTAAAATATGAGGTCACCTTAGGTTGTCTGCGTTCAAAAAAGTCCTTGCCTTTTTTATTTACTATGTTTTGTAATACAAAGTAAGTGAAATTGTCTTTTTTCCTTTCTAAAGTAAAAAAAAAAAAAAAAAAAACCTCACAAAAACAAATCTCCATCTGTCTCAAAAAAATTTATATAAAATTCATTTGGGTACAGTGTTGCATGACAGGACAATTTCCAGTCAAACTCCAGTCAAACTATCACAGCACTAAAAACTGCAAAATAGCCTAGTAATAAAGGGGTATTACATGCTCATACTGCAGTGAATAATAGAGATAATATCTGTATAATATACAGTATAGATATAATACATAAAAAGTATATTATAATATATTTATGTTCACATTTCTTATTTGCTATTTTGCAGAGGCAAAAGCTACAGGTAAAAGGACAATTTCTCCTTTACAATAAAGTACAGCAGATTAGTGGGACATTCCTCAAATCGAATTCCTTCTACCAACCTTGAAAGCACTTATCTATGTACAGTATATTTATAATCTCAGTTATCAAATATGCTTATATATTTCAGATAAATTTGGTTTTCCATACTTCCGAAGCAGTACGTACAGTACCTGTCATTCACATATATCAACAATCATTTCAGATCAAAAAAGCTCATACGGCGAAACAAACACGTTTAACCTTGTGTTAAAGGTACACTATATACAGATAAAAAAGGCACAATTTACTGTAGTTCTGTAATCAGGAATACATCATTAAAGTGATATTAAACCCTCAGTTTTTAAACACTTTCAGCAGCTGATGTAATCATAAGGCTCGATTCACACTGGTGCAATGTCTGATGAGTCGCACATAGTTGCATGACAAAGGAAATCTCAATATGTTCAACGGTGCCGGTTCACATCAATGCGACTCTGTGCAGTGCAGTTTTGAAGGTTCCTCTGCTTCTTTGGTGTGATTTGGCTTCATAGAATATGCTAGCCATAGTGAAGTTGCATCACGGTCGGATTAAACGACTGCACTGAAAGTCGCATCGGAACTGAGTCGCAGCTTCTTTATCTTTTAATTCTTGCCTATGTTTCAGTTTAAGCAGCTGCCATGATCACTACCCTGGGGTTCCTTTCTCTTGCAGCATCCTATGGTGCAACCCTTGCATGCAGGAACTAGGGTTGGGTCTCCCAGCGCTGTGTACATCATTAGGAACATGGGATCCCATAGCTTAGGGCTGGCTATACATTAGTCTTTTTTTTTTTTTGTTCAACCAGCAGGTTGAATTAAATAAATTGATTTGATTCCCCCATCAACATATTCAATGTGGATGGGGGAATCTCTCCTGCTGTACTATTGGATTCTGATGGTGATGAAGAATACACCGATTAGCACTTCTGGCTATAGCTGGTGGCAAGAACATTTTCCAACAGGCTGTCCATACATGGATATAAATTCAGCCAGTCCCAGCTGAACTGGCCGCATTTTGATCCATGTATGGCTGGTTTAGGAAGGAAAGGCACTCCCCCGTTACTCCCTCCTTCCCTCCCATCTCCAAGTAACAGACCTACTGGAGACTGCACTCAGGGCTGTTAGAAACCACAGGTCCCCATACAATCAACCTGACAGGGCCCCTCCCCCAAAAAATACAGTTTGTTATGTTTCAGTTATGAATGAACTCAGTGAATAATCAGTAACGATTACTCATTGTGTTCATTCAGGAAAGGAAGCTGCTGGAAAAGTGTGTCCCCCACTCTCTATTCTAAAGGATCATATTGTGTGCTTGCAGCTGCTGGTGGGAAGGAGAGGAGAAGCCGACACCACTGTGAGGGTGGGGGCACACAGGGAAACATGGTGCACAGGGAGGGTGATGGGGAGGTAGGGGGGCAATTACTGGAACCGATCCCCTGTATGACTCTCTCTGCAGCAGCTCAAAGCCAGCCGGAGGGAGAGAAGAAACCAGCTTTCAGCTGCTGCAGAGAGAGCCATTCAGGGGATCAGTTCCAGTAGTTCCCCTCCCGTTGGGCTGATAAAACCCTCCCTGCCAACCTTTGATTCACCCAGCTGCCTGGGCCCCCCCTGCTGGTCTGGGCCCTGTACAGGAGGACAGGTGGTACCCCCTTATCCACGGCCCTGACTGCACTACTGCACTGTCCACCACTGTCCATGTACTGTGGAAGATTAAATATGGTGAATGCAGGGTCCTGGGTTTATTAACACTTTAATACAACTAATATATTTATTTTAATGCAGGCAGTGTAAAAACTGAATTTGCCTTTATATCAGCCTCTTGCAGTTTAATGTAAAATAGTCAATATCTTAAAAATCCCATGCAGTGGTTAGATGGCAATACAGAGGCAGCTGCTAGCAATAAAACACAAAGAAATGTGTATCAATGAAGAAATTAGATTCACTGTGCTGCTGTGGTAATACTGTGAGAGTCTGGAGGTACTACTTATAAAAGTTTTATGAAATACTACAATGCACTAACACAGACATGTTGAAGATAGGTAGGTATTATTGACACATGGTGCATTGTAGTATTTCATAAAACTTTTATTAGTACCTCCAAACTCTCACAGTATTAGCATGGCAGCGCCACAAATCTAATTTCTTTAATGTAAAACAGAGCAGCACAAGGAAGCAGTCAGGTGTGTGCAGTGCAATCAGCCATGCTGATAGGAGGAGAGAGCAGAGTGACAGAGAGATGAACTCAAGCTGTTCCCTTATCAAGGTTAGTTAACTTTGCAAAGGTAATGCTCACTTACATTACTAAATAAGTCCTGCTGTCTTTAATGATGATAATAACAATAATAATATTGCTAAAACTTCCTTCACTTTGAGAACTGTACAGAATGAATGAGGCATTTGACCATGTGATTGGAGCCACTTTGAGCTGCATGCAGGCAGCCTATGTAAGTGCATGAACATGCAGTGGCTGTATGGACACAACCTTACAATCCTATTTGGCAGGCGTGCAGGGGTGGGTGTGCAGACCTGAATGCATGCTCTCTGTGTTCAAAAGCATGCCCCTGCACACCTACCAAATTAGGATGTGCGACTGTGTCTTTACAGCCACTGCATGTGACTCATTCCTACTATACGGGTCTCAGTGCCCATGTGAATGAGGATTAATATGTTTATTAATAATAATGACAGCAATCATTATCATAATAATAAATTGTTTAGAGGGCACTTTAGATACAAGTCTAGTTAAGTTGTTCTTCAAGTTAATCGCTTCCCGACCGCTCTATAGCAGAATTACTGCTACAGGGCAGCAGGGCTGTGCAAAATTATATATATATATATATATATATATATATATATATATAATATATGTGTGTGTGATTTTGTATTTCCAGGTAGGGGGCACACGCACCACCATTGGCGGCTACAGCTATCGATCACTGGGTCCCAGCCGAAGATTGCTGAGGAACACTGACAGAGGAGAGGTCTATATGTAATCAATACAGATCTCTCCCCTGTCAGCACCAGCACGCTGCTTTGTATTACTCTATATCAATACAATACAAAGCAGCGTGCTTACACAGTAAAGCACACACAGACAAAATAGTAAAACAGCACACAGTTAACCCTTTGATTGCCCCAGATGTTAACCCCTTCCTGCTCAGTGCCATTAGTACAGTATCAGTGCTTTTTATTAGCACTGATCACTGTATTAGTGTCAGTGGGGATGTCAGTGGCAGTAAGTCGCTGATCGCCGCCATTACTGGTATAAAAATAAATAAATAAAAATTGGCAGTATATTTACCGCCATTTGTAGACACTATAGTTTTCATGTAAACCAATTAGTTTACACGTATCTGGATTTTTGTTAGCAAAGACATGTAGCAAATACTTTTTGGCCTAAATTTATGACGAAATTTGACGTTTTACATTTTTTTTTTTACTTGATATGTTTTATAACAAGAAGTAAAAATTGTTTTTTTTTCAAAATTGTCGGTCTTTTTTCGTTTATAGCGCAAAAAAACGCAGAGGTGATCAAATACCACCGAAAGAAAGCTCCGTTTGTGGGAAAAAAGGACATACATTTCTTTTGGGTGCAGCGTTGCATGAACATTGCAAAAAATGGCCTGGTCAGGAATGGGGGCAAATGCTCTGGAGGGCAAGTGGTTAAGAAACCGAATTGATAAACATGGTATCTACATAATGATAGAAATAAATAAATATTTGCCATTGCAACATACTTTTAACACAAGGACACCAAGTCCTCAAGCTATTTATTAAGCTCAAAGGACTGTTTTCTTAAAGGTCAAAATGAGCAGCTTGTAATTGGTGAGTTCAATTCCTGACTTAATAACAGGAAACTGAAGCTAGAATTATCAAGTGTGACACAGAGATTGTGTCCTTGTGCTTCTAAACATAAATGTCCAGTATACAGATTTGTTGCAAGCATTGCTTTAGATCGTCTGTACACTTTCTAAAATAGACATTCCCCCTTGAGAAAATGGTATTCTTGGCATAGTTTTTTTTAAAGCAACTTTATATAGCAGAGTCAACTTTAACTGAACTCTGGGCAAAAAAATGTTAATTTAAACATATTTTTAATTTAAAAATTAGTTTTAAAAAATTCATTTAAAAATATTCCTCAATAGTCACAAAGGATATAAATCCACTGTGTGTGCAACAAATGTCTTTGTAACCCCAGATATAACCTTGTTAATATACCAGTGACATCATCACTGTGCTCTACATAGCCTATGCTGAGAGCAGAGCTGTGGTAGGGACCTAGCAGGCTTTACCCACTGAAGGTGTAGAAAGTAAATGAATAAACCTCCCAGTAATGCTATTACTAGGCTGCAGCTAGGGGGAGCCCTAATGATTTGTAGTGACTTCAGGAGACTAATACCGACAAGCTCTTATTAAATTCAGAATGAAAAGTGAGGAACCTGTGTTTTGTGATCTCATCTTTGATACAGCTTAGCAACACTTGGTTTATGTTACCTTTGTTCAATTTTCTGTTTGTTCTGACATTCACTTTCTCTGTTTAGTATCGTGTTTGTTAGTAATGGTAATTCTCAAGTTCAAACTGATGTGCTTTTCCATGTGACCTATGCTGCCACTATAAAGAAAGTAATTATCTGCATAACGTAATCCATCTCTGTTTAACACATTAAACTTGGAATGAGCAAGTTAGCAACATGTATTTTGTGCCATACTCTGCTACAGATACTGCAGGTTGTATCTTTGTCATACCTCACACTCAGATAACCAATAATCCTGAAACATTGGTTGTCCATAGAAAGCTAAAGGAGAGGGTGGAGACAAGACCAGTCACCCTGCACAAGAAGAGAGAGCAGAAGTGATTGGTCTTTGTTACAGAGGCAAAGTTTCACACTTGAATACTGAACAGATCTAGATTTTAAAAACCTAGAACATAATAAGCATACACAGCAAAGTACAAACAGGATACACAAAAATGAATCTACTCAACACAGAATCTGCAAAGCAGAGAGCTTACAAAGTATGCACAGCACAGAACCTACACAGCATAGAGTGCACACAAAATATACAGCACACAGCATGCACAGAATAGAATGCACATAGCACACACAAAATACACAACACATTTAACACCTTCCTGTCTGGCCTATTGTAACATGACAGCCGCGCAGGATCCCTATTATTCTGAAGGACGAAGCCGATGACTGATCACTGTACCGTACCGCTGCTGGTACCATGTGATCACTGTGACCAATCACAGCAGTTCACGTGACACTTGAAAACAATGAATGTCTTCCTTTCATGCCATTCATTGCTTACAATTGTGTTGTTAGCTGTGATTGGTCACAATGATCACATGGTACAGACAGGGCCAATCCCAGCCCATCTATATCAATGTGGTCAGCTGTGGCCAATCACAGCTAATCACAACAATAACTAATGAATTAATCAGTTACATTCAGTAAAAATGGTTGTTTATAGTAGTGCAATTCACTGGTATAAGCAATCATAATGTGTAAAGAAAAATTAAATCCGGATAACTTGCCCAGAGTAGTACAATGTTACTATGGTAACATTGTACTGCTCTGGTCACAGGAGTAAAAAAATAATAAAAAAATGTTTACAAAGTAATTAAAAAAATTTAAATGAACTGATTTTTACATTTAGTAAACCTTTGCAGGTCCCAGAAGCCTGGGGCCCATTCACAAAGCACAGCGCACTTTGCGTATCTGCAACAGGAAACCAGCTGTGAAGCCACCAGGCTCCACTTCTGGTTTCCCTTACTGAAGATGTCAGCGCCAGCACCCAAAGCTGATTGAAGAATCAGCTTGGGTGAGGACATCACTGGACCCCTGGACAGGTAAGTTCCCTTACATTAAAAGTCAGCAGCTACAGTATTTGTAGCTGCTGACTTTTAATTTTTGAGGGGAGCCTGGATCTCTGCTTTAAAGTGAAGTTTCTTCTTTGAGCCTTTTAAACGTGCTCCAGAAATATCTAAGACAATTAAAATATTCTGCTTCAAGATGTACTACAGCACAAATTACAAATACAACGTGCTGCTAATTTAACACCAAAAATCACAAAATATTGCACGCCTACTGTACTTTGTAGCATTAGAGTGAAAATGTGATTGACGCAGCCAATGTTATCATCAGTGATGAACAGAAGAAAAGAAAGCAGAAGGTGCACACAAAATAAAGTGGCGCCAAAATCATGAAAGCACTAAATCTTGGACAATCACTCAGTGTTCTTTGGTGGGGTAAAGTTCTTCTGTTGTTAGAAATGTTCTTCATTGTGGAGACAAAGGCATTGACTAAATGCCTTAATTTTCATATAAACACATACAAGGTTCTGGCCTTAGGCTTGTGTATACAAAATTGTAATCTGGGGCTAATGGGAACCTATGTTCCAAGGCTGCTTTTTATACCCAGTCAGGTCATCGAATAACACAATTTTCCTGTACCCAAAATCCCTTTTAGGAAGCCTTTCATAAACCTGAGCTATGTAAACTCAGCATATGATAAAAAGGCAAGTGTTATATCCATCAAAGTGATCAGTAGACACAGAACTACAGAACTATGAGCTGCTGGGACTTTTCTTGATCTTCTCCATCAATGGACAGTCCTTGGAGATGCAGATAGTCATTGGTGTTATGACACAGTAAATGCAGGGTGCCATGGTGGTGCCGTTTAGGGGTGGGCCCATTAACTAAACTAAACCTTTCCAAAACCGAGCTCCTAGTTTTCCCCCCAGACCGCGCCCCCCCCCTCCTGACTTATCCATCACGTCCAGCAATGTCACCATCAGTCCCACCCAGCAGGCCAGAGTACTAGGTGTCATCCTAGACTCCAACCTGTCTTTCCAACCCCAGGTCCAATCACTAACAAACTCATGTAGACTCCACTTCCGCAATATCTCCAAAATACATTCGTTCCTAACCCCGGAAACTACTAAGCAACTCATCCACTCCCTTATCATATCACGACTTGACTACTGCAACTCTCTCCTCACCAGCTTATGTCACCACAGGCTATCCCCGCTTCAGTCTATCCTGAATACTGCGGCCAGACTCATCCACCTTACTAACCACTCTGTATCCACCCCCCCTTCTACCAATCCCTCCACTGGCTTCCGATTGCCCAACAGATCAAATTCAAAATGCTAACCTTGACGTACAAAGCTGTTCATAACACTGCCCCAAACTACATCACTGACCTGATATCCAAATACCACCCAAAACGTACTTTCTGCTCCTCACAAGACCTCCTACTCTCTAGTTCCCTGATCTCCTCCTCCCATACCCATCTCCAGGACTTCTCCAGGGCTTCCCCCATCCTCTGGAACTCCCTACCCCAATCCATCAGACTATCACCTACCCTCCTCTCCTTTAGATGCACTCTGAAGACCCATCTCTTCAGGGAAGCCTACCCCACCCTCAGCTAATTGCGGATCTCCTCCACTCTTCCTACCACTCCATCCCCCACAGCTATCTTCTCCTGTACCACTATCCCTCCCTCCTAGATTGTAAGCTCCAAGGAGCATGGCCCTCGAACCCCTCGTGTATCGAATTGTATTGTTACTGTACTGTCTCGTGTACTGCCTCCCATTGTAGTGTACAGCGCTGAGCAAACCGTTGGCGCTATATAAATACTGTATAATAATAATTAACTCCTGCAGTCACAGTCAATGGTGTATTTAGGATTTGTGCTGCCCTAGCCAACACAAAAATTGGATGACCCCCCCCCCCCTTCCCCGGCAGAGAGAACCTACCACCAACCAACACCAGCCCCCCCCCCACCTCCGCGGAGAGAGCCTGACACTGACCAACCCCTCCCACCCAAAAGAGCCTTCCACTAACACCCCCACTTCCCCCCCTGGTGACAGCAAGACACTCACCTTCACAGCTCTGGCCATCCCCAGGAACAACAGTTGGGCCCAGCATACACCATCAAGCAGCCCACAGACTCTTGGATCCCACCTTGTCCCCATATCCTTCCTTCTGGGGGGGGGCAGTGCTGCCCCCCTAAAAAAATGCCACCCTAGGCAAATGTCTTGTTTGCCTTGTGGTAAATACGCCCCTGGTCACAGTAATGTTTTCAGCGATGCCGGGTGTCAAAAGACTGAGTACATCTTTTGGCAGAATAGAAATACTGAGATGGTAAACTTGGGAATAAGAGTGCATATTTCAACCTGAATTTTTGTTTTTTTAACACCTGCAAGGGGAAAAATGTATTTCTTAAAAAATATGCCAGGACTTAAACAGGAAAAAACAAGATTTCAATATAATTTTGCTTCCTTTACCTCCCGATTTACTAATTATTTTGACATGTGGTTTTCACTAAAAGCAGTAGTAAACTCTACTTAAAGAACTATATATATATATATAATATATATATATATAATTTTTTTTTTTTTTTTTTTAACAATATGTTCAGTATAACATACCCAGGTTTGGGACGGATTTACTTTAAAGATACAGTCAACAGTGACAATGAATCTAAATGCTATCTGTAGACTAGGCACTCAGCTACTACATAATAATAAAAATAACCAAAAATTGTGCAGCACTGTTTGTGTATAAACTAGATATAGTGAATACACCCAAATATAATCTAAAATACATAACCAGTCAAATATTATCACAAAAAATTGTAAATCAAAATTACAAAAATATATAAGTGCAGGCCCAAAGTCCAAACAGGTGCCAACTTAATTCTGTGTCAGTTATCAAATCAAAAAACTGTGATCCCAAACCGAATATAAAAACTCTACCAGGTGCCAACCTGCTCACCTCTTTCCAGAGACCTCTAATGTTATATGAGGCCTAAGAGCACATTAATGAAGCCCCAGGCAATTTCTATCTTCATATGCAGGATGGTATGAAACCAGCACATGAAGGGTTAACAGGAGAAACCCTTTACAGGGCATACATGCAATAGATAAACAAACACCAAAAAAAATAGAGCTCTCTGTTTTATTAAAAAGACAACTAAACAGTGCTCTAAAAACATTTACAAAATAAAATACATAGGTCACTTTAAGAGAGAGAATCATCCATCTAAGCAGATCCAGTACTCATCTGCCCAGCCACAGACCACCAACTTTGTATAGTCGCAGAGATCGCCAACCAAAAGATGCCAGTAACTTCAGAGCTTGTCAGCTGAAAGGCGCTGGCAACTGCGGAGATCCACAGCCAAAAGGGGGCTGGTGAAATGACAGTGTCCGTGAAGCTCCGCCCCTAATATCTAATATTTCGTATTCCTTGGCCAGGGTCCACTTCATAAGCCAATATGCCTTATATACCATAAACATATTAAAAACCTCCACTACTCTTTGGATATGTTGAACTATATGTTCCCTTAAAGTGTTACTAAACCCACAACAGTAAAATTAGTCTGTATAAGCAGTAAAGCATGCTTGTTATACTCACTGTGGAACCTAAGGGGTTAATCCCCTGCACTATGTAAAAAGGATGTTTGATCCTGTCTTCTCTGATCCTCCCCTGCTTCTACTGTCCCCAATGAATCTCCTGATAGACCAGAGCCTTTAGCCTTGAGGGAAAGTGGCACATGCTCAGTTTGGTGTGTATTGCTAGATATTTTTTTTTTCTTGGGAGAGTGCATGTGATCAGCACAGGGCCGATCAACACTGTCCAGACAGAGGGTCAGGGGTTATGTAGCCTCATAAGACAATCAGGGGAGAATGAAAACTCCTACAAGCTTTAACCAGTGCTCTGCTGGACACCGATAGAAGTCACAAGGTATGTAGCAGTTTATATTTACTAAAATAATTGCATTTCCATGTTCTGTGTACTGTGGGAGTACTGTGAATGCAGGGTCCTGGGTTGAGTAACACTTAAACAATGTAACATTAAAGTGTTACTAAACCCAAACAGTAAAATTAGAAGCTAGCACCATTGGAATGTTTTAAACTGTATGCACTTGGAAAATTTTATTTATTGAGCTCAATGTGTTAAGCTAAAAAACGCTGCAGATTTAAAATGTTATGAAACCCAAAACAGTAAAATCAGTCTGTATGTGCAGTAAAGCATGCTTGTCATACTCACTGTGGAAGCTAAGGGGTTAATCTTCTGCATTGTGTAAAAAGGCCGTTTGATCCTGTTTTCTCTGCTCCCCCTCTTGTTCAAATGTCCATGTCTTATCTCTTGATAAGACAGACTGAACCCATAGCCACATGCACATGCACAGTTTAGTGTGTATTGCTAGAGGGTTTTTTTTTTCTTAAGAGAGTGCATGTGATCAGCACAGGGTCAAACAGCACTGTCCAGACAAAGGTCAGGGGTTTTGCTTCCTCCTAGAGCAGAAAGAAAACTACTCCTACAAGTTTTAACCAGTGCCCTGCTGAAGTCACAAGACTGCTCTAACTGCTGATGAGAAAACATATTTAGCAGTTCATATTGACTAAAATTATAGCAGTTCCATGTTGTGTGTACTGTGGGAGATCAGATATAGTGAATGCAGGATCCTGAGTTTAGTAACACTTTAACATTAAAGTATATTGTGAGAAAAGATATAACATCATGGACTAATATAGATCAATGAAATCTTTTGACACTTGAAGTGTATCATAATAATTATTGCGAAGCAAATTGCCGATGTCAAGACATAAAAGTGTACTCTTCAAACCCAGTGACTTGTGTGAAGATGTGTATTGATCTTTGGGAAGTAAAAGCTTCTGTAGTAAACGCTGATTATTTTCTGTCATCAGCTTTGTGATTCATCAAGGCCTCGTCTCGACAACTGCTTTAATACATACATTTCTTGCAGTACACATCCCTCATGAGAACAATTAGGCAATTGTTTTCATGTATACTGTCTGCTGCGGATGTGAAATGAATTTTCTTTAAATTAGAAGGCTTCATGGCCACAGCAATATATCTCTATGACCAATTTACAGATCTGGTCATACATTTATATGTGTAAATTTAAACTTGCGTCAGACATATCTGTCATAAAAGACGTTAAGTACTAACAGGTGTTTTCAGATCAGAATTAGAGATTTCACAGGGAATTGAAAGTACGTCTGTCACACAAACTGTTTCTAATCCAAGCATGTTCATTAATAGAAAGCACTTCTCCACTTATATCCTTGAGAACATATTGATAGCAGTTGCTCATTATAGCTTAAAGAAGTCCAGATTTCTGAGACACATGCTGCTCAGTAAAACCTAAATGCAGCCATTAATATCCCTTTATGTCAGAGGGTCAACTTGTACTATTTTTGGTCAGACTTTTAGAAAGCTGAATAATAGATTTGCAGATTAATTCTCTATAATAAAGATGCATTTGTAAATGATAACTACAAACAAGTTATTCATACAACTTCCTGGCTCCATCTGTACCAGTGTCATAGTGTATGACACTTGCCACATGTCACAAACAATGTATCATTTACGTTACCCTACAGCTGCTAATGACCTTTAGCCTCAAGTGGTCAATAAATGTGCAACAGCATTATATGCATTCACTGAGTGCCTCCATCATGAATCAGCTTTCACCGAAAATGACAGATGAATATTCAGTGCTTAAAGGATTGCTTATGCTCACAGAATCTCAAAAGAAGTTCTTCAAATGCATGGTATTCACACAGCTACATATCCTTATTGACTGATCAGTAAAATGTTATAGCAAAATAGCAAAAATGGTGTATATATTACAGTTTACCAATCCTTAGATGTGGAGACTGCATTCATTTTCTTATTTTAGCCTCTGTTTTCTTTGTTTTCACCTGGTGATTTGTCCAGTAACACACTTCCTGTCTTAGGGTGTCCCTACACTGGATGGAGGAGCACTGGAGACATCATATGACAGCAGCATTGTCAGTCTGGAGAGAGGGGAGTGTTAGACTAACAGATTTAGATGGGACTAAGAAATTAAAGCCGAACTACAGCTAACAATTTGTGATGGGCCAAACACCCTGCTGTACAGTTCACGGTTGAACATTCAAACATAACAAAAATGCAAACACAAACTTTGAACAGAGAGGAGAATCCACTAAGCAGTATCTTGCTGCATCTGAGTATGCGGTAAGATACCACACAGCTACTAAACACATTCTTTATTTTTCTGAATGTAAAAAGAATTGCCTGCATTGCCCGGCAATTAAAGTATTAAAAAAAAAGTGTGCCCCCCCATCCATACCAAGCCCTTTGGGATCTGGTATGGATTTTGAGGGATACCCCCATGCTAAATTTAAAAAGAAAATGGCATGGGGGTTCCACCCAAAATCCATACCAGACCCTTATCTGAGCATGCAGCCAAGCAGGCCAGGAAAGGGGGGGGGGGGAAAGAGTGAGCGCCCCCCCCTCCTCCTGAACCGTACCAGGCCACATGTCACAAAGCACCTTGTCCCAATGTTGATGGGGACAAAGGCCTATTCCCCAAAATCATAGCCGGTGGTTGTGGGGGTTTGCGATCCCGGGGCTTATCAGAATCTGGAAGCCCCGTTTAGCAAATGGGCCCCCAAATCCCGGCCACATGGTACCGCTATTCATTCACAAAATAAAGTGTAGTGTAAAAAATTACAGTAGACAGGCTTTGACCAGTCCTTTATTAAAAAAAAAATTTAAAAAACTGTCCCCCGAAGTAGATCCAACATCAATCACGATGCCTGACGCTGACCCAAAAAAAGAAACAAAAAAAACCACTCTGCTCTTGACACTGGCTCCTGCCGTCTGACAGCTGCGCCAGAATGAGAGTTTTTAAATAGTGCGATAACAGCCCCCTGTGATGTCATCATGCACTGTGATTGACCAAAGCATTGCACCTGACCTGTGTCAGGGCACAGTGCATTGTGCAGTGAACAGTCTGCCGAATGCCCTTACTGTTCATGTGTTCGCAGAACACAAGACCGGCCGATGTTCTAGTCGAACTAACGTTCGAGTCGAATATATAGCCCAACACTACTAACAATTTCTAATTTTTCCCATTTTGGGATAAATGCTTTACATAAATGAATATAAGCTGACCATTGTACGCACCCTTGTCAGTGTTTGTCTCAACCTTCTAACTGCCACTTTTGCTTGACAACTTGGTCTGTTAAAGTAAGTTGGAAAATAACAAATGTACTAGCTGGATCACCAGGTGAAAATAAAGAATAATTAAAAAAAAAAACTTAAAAAAAGAAAACCAATGCAGCCACCACATATAAGAATTGGTAAGCTACAATATAATGCATTTTTGTTTTGGGTCTAATATCGCTTTAGAAGAGAATTATAGCCAAAGCTTTTTTGGCTATACTTCTCCTATGGATCACAGGAGTGCAGTTAGTTCTGCACTCCTGTGAACCATTTTCAGCCATCAGCAGGTTGAAGCCCGCTGTCGGCTGTCATCACAGAGCCGGTTCAGGCACTGAAAAGATCCCGACCATATGGTCGAGATTCACCCAGAACCCTGGAACGGCACCTGGCTCAGCCTCTCAACAATCTGCTGTGACACCGCTGCATCTCCACAGCCCAGCGCTCCAGTGAGTGCTGGAGGTGCTGAGCAGAGAGCTAGAGACTGACAGTCAGCTCTCTGCTCAGAGCAGAGGGGGAGAACTGAGCAATCATGGTGTTTGATTGCTTAATTCTCCGTGCAGAGGCAGAGTGGGGCAGATTCTGCATTGGATCGATGCTGCATCCACCTAGGTGAGTATGTTTTTTTTAAAGAGCCCATAATTCTCTTTTAAGCTTTTTCTTTATACTTGTCATCGAAACTTATATAAATCAGAACTACACTGCATCTGAGCACCACAAACCAAAAACTATACTAGATTCATTTTTAATATTCAAAGCAATCTCACCCATCTCCATGCTTTATTTTGCTGAGAAATCACTTTGAAAAACACCCTCCTAGCATTTCTATCTGTGGTCATCTTGAGTAAGGGCAAAAGATTAATCTAGCATTTACTTGCTGGAATCAGTCTGCCCTTAGCTCAGCCATGCGGGAAGGAGGGTGTGCTTAGCTAAGAAAACCCCTCCTTTCATACTGAAGACTCCTGGGATGTATGACATCATTTGCCTGGGATTGAGAGAATGACGTTCCGCTTTAAGCTCCAAACAAGCAGCTACATAAAATATACTGTATATGAACTGTTTTACTTTCCAAAGGAATATTAATTGTGCACAACCAGTTTTGTGCTCTATACACACCAGGATCTTAGAGTAATATATGTGTCAGTCACCAGTTATATTTTCGTGACATAAGAGAAAAGGAAACAAAAAGCCCTATACAATGATGCACATCATTTTATAAAAGTAAGATTACTATAATAAAGTATTTTTTTTTACTTTCATATACTGTATTAACTGTATAGTTTACATTTACAAGGGCTTTGAAAGATTAATGATTCATTCTTTGCACACATCCGACAAAGTTGAAGCAAAAACCCTTTAGCTGAGAACAGATGAATTGCTGTTTTGACAGAGGTCAGTCTGATGTTCTAAAAGCTGCTTTGGAGAGAAAACAATCCTCTTCCATTACTCTGGGATGTTGCAGAAAATCTGAGTCTAGCCTTTTTATTTCCTGATAGACTACCAACATTCATACACTGCTAGTTTTTTTTTTTTTTTTTTTGGCGGACTGAATGAAATAACCTAAGGGATTCCTCCATCCATATAAATAAGATGGATGAAGGAATCCCCCCACCAATGACACAACGGGAACGTGGCACAGCTGTGGGGATATCCATAGAAGATGGGATTGACATATCACCTGTGTGTATGTATATATACAGGGCTGCCAGGTTCAGTGTAACATGCATGAAATACATACATTGTTGGTGCATTGTATTCTGACAGCAGCACCAGCAGCTGATTGGCTGTAATCGCTGATTGATAACATTTTCTAATATGTCTCTTCGATAGAAGTCAATCAATCAACCTCTGTTAAGCAGGGACTGACACACACTTTAGTTGGAAATTTAGTTGGTCCCTACAGTACCATTAGAATTTCAACCAGTTTAAGGTTTTAGTTGGAGGTAAGTAAAAATAGGAGGTTGAGGTGCGGCTTTACTAAGATTTCCTAAATTAAATATGTAAGTTGTCATTGCTGACCTATACTTGAAAATGTTAGTTTCCTGGCTGTTATGCTGGTCCTTTGGCTTCAGACCATTCTCAGTTCACTGACACGAAAAACAAGTACTCGTATCAGGAAAGTCAGAGTAAAGATGTTATCTACATGCTTGGCGAAACAAAACAAAAAGCGCACCAACCTTGCGCATTACCTCAGTAACCAAATTTTATTCAATACAAAATGATACTCACAAACAGCGAAGTTCAAGCATGTAAGTCCTCAAAGGGACTTGAACATTAAGCAACCTGCGTGTGTCCCATCATAGGGGTAGACACTCAGAACAGTTGACGCGTTTCGAAGGGCATCCCTTCTTCTTCAGAGCTTTGAGGACTAACATGCTTGAATTACTTCGCTGTTTGTGAGTATCATTTTGTATTGAATAAAATTTGGTTACTGAGGTAATGCGCAAGGTTGGTGCGCTTTTTGTTTTGTTTCCCTTTGCAGTACTGGTCGGGCTTCCCCAGCCTTGTTTGGACCTGCACAACCCTATATGCACAGGTGGTCAAATTTTTCCAGTTCTGGTTCCATCTATCCGCCACCTATCTGGGTCTCAGAGCACAGGAGAGTTCATTTCTGGTTCTAATCTACATGCTTGGGTCAGAGATTCGAAGAAGTGAAGTAAAAAGCCTTTGAAAAATAAACACTCAGCCATGTTTTTTCTATAGACGTTATCCTTTAAACTCTTTCTGATAAAGTGACCTTAGAATGTATGTCATTTCCATATGACTGCGCCATAAGTAAATGACAGATCCACTGGTTGGATTCACTGGTTTGGCAGAGTGAAAGATAATTATGTGCTATCATTGCTCCATAAATAATGGATGTAATTATACTACACAAGTCCACACGAAGTCATTCATATTTAAAGTTTTACGTTTATACTAAGATGCCCACAATCTGGCCTATCTTATGAAGGCCATAGACGGGTCGAACATCGGCCGATTTTTCGAACGATAAACGAAAAATTGGTTGTTCGTTTGGCCAACGTTACCTCCAACGATTAAAAAAATCGGCCGACTAAATCATTAAGTTCACCCCATAACTTCTGTCCCTTGCAGGTCACGGCTCATGCGCAGATTTTTTATCATTAAAACGATCGGCCGATTTGGCCATCATTGCCGGGAAAATTGTCCGATCGTCCAAATCGGCCACAAATTTTCCAACATGACCGAAAATCTCAAAGTGCAAAAAACCTGAAAAACGACTGACCAATTAACCCACTAACAGTGCGAAAATCGGCCAATTTTTTTTCGGACGAAAAATTGGCCGATTTTCGAACTGTCTATGGCTGGCATTAGTGTCTGTCTTGTGAGCAAATCATACATGGAGGGTATGAAGAGACATACCTTCATATCAAGTATATGGCTAAACACAGAATGAGAATCATTGCTTTCTGTAGTAACGAGTATCTAAACATGGAGATACCTGTAATACTATTAAGTTTTAGTAACTAGAGGTTTTCATTCTACTACTGGTCCCTGTTCCTTGTGTGCCTAACCATACTAGTGGCCACCCCTGTACCTATACCACTATTGTTGATTGGCAGCGGATTACCTAAAGCAAAACTCCAGGCAAATAATAACAAGCTAAATATAGGTGGCCAGTTAACCCTGATTTTCCCCACCATACATTTTTTTCTGCCCCTTTAAATACCCAGTCTGATGGCCAGCATCATTCAACCCACTTGCTCTGAATCTATTTCATCCTGTATTAGATCTAGAAAGGAGAAGCAGAACAGTAAAAAGCTCATCTCTATATCCCTCTGCTCTCTCCTCCTATCAGCATGCTTCTTTTCAGCACATATACTCATTGGATCCTTCTACTGCCTCATCCTCCCACACTGCCTGGCATCTGTTGATTTCACCTTCATTGAAGGTGGGACAAAGAAGGATTGGCAATCCACCAAGCTAGGGAGCTCTTTGCTTGGCTTGGAAGAAGCATAGGGCAGTCAAGTTATGAAAAGTGTTTCTCCAAGGCCAACAGAATGTTGTGTTGGAAGGGCCTTGAATGAAAATGAGTGAAGTGAGCCATGTAGTCAGAACTCTCATAGAGAATCTCACTGAGGGATGTCTTTTGGATCCTAAGGCCTGAGCATGAGAGAGAAAATCCTGTTTACTAGAAGACAATCCTTTGCTTGGGCTGTGCCGAGGATGAGGTGTAGATATTTCAGTCAAATGGAAAGCTGGATAGAAGACTTTTAGAAGTTGATTACCCAACTTAAAGCCTGAAGAATCTGCATAGTCTTTCGGATGCTCAGTCTCGAGGGAGATGAATCCTTTAGAAGAAGGTTGTCTACATACCTAGTACCTGGTGGTGACCTGAATGCCCTCAGTTCTTTGTGAATACTCTGGGTATACAGGATAGGCTAGACAGCAGTGTGACAAATTGGAAGTTTTTGTCTCCTACAGCAAAGAGCAGAAAGTGTTGATAAGGTGAATAAACGGGAATATGGAAGTAGGCCTCTTAAATATCTACTGATGCCAAAGATTCCCCTTGTCTCAAAGAGGCAATAACTGACCTTGCAGTTTCCATGCGAAACTTGTGGACGACCTTGTGGATGAGATTTTAAGTGTAGAAACTTCTCCATGAGGGAAAAGAGGTCCATCACTTACAGGACACTAGTAAAAAATTGAGGACTTGTGGACTGGTGTAGGGTAATAGGGGTACATTAAGGAGGCGAGTGTGTTGAAAGTTTTAGTGTTCAGTCACCTGAAGGTAGCAGCCTACAGTGTATCCCAGGATCTATGAATATCTAGCCTGTGTACAGTTAAGATTAAAAAAATGAATGGGGGAGGGGATGAAGTTCCTCTTTAAAGTGGTAGTAAACTTAATAAATGTAAAATCCACTGACAGGCAAGGCTTTTATAACAAAAGAGACCCTAGAGGTCTCTTCTGTCATAAGCCTCCCCCTGCATGCCAGCGGTTAATGTGATCTGAGTCGCACATGCGCAGCTCACACCACACTTACAGCAATAGCTCTGCATGCTATTGCAACGTGATGTCACTGCTGCCCAGCCATTCAAGTGGCAAACCTGGAAGGAAGATGGAAGCGCCTGGGAGCCGTGACAGCGCAGCGCTGAAGGGTTTTATTTGTAGATGACCTTGTCATAATGTACTAGTATGCAAAGCATATTAGTATATTGTGACTTAATCCTGCAAGGGGACACCTTTTTTTAGTTTCCTACCAGAACTTTACTACTGCTTTAATAATTTGAATACATATATGTGTTTTCCCACTCATGGGTTTTGCATTTCTCTTCTACCTGTCTTGGAAGTCACATATCATTGCTACACTTCTTAGTCAGGCATGTGACACCAAGGTTTTATAGATTCCTGTGTCACCTGTCTGCTCACTGGACAATGAATTACCATTGTTATTGCAATGATTTCTAAACCACTGACTCCTTGAAATATGAGCACTTGCATTTTTTTTTTTTTACTAGAAAAAATAAAACTACACGCTGTTATTTACTGCTATGTCAGTCCTAAACTCATAGCTTCCTTGCCATCTCCATTCTACTCCCCTGATCATATTTACTCCATTCATTTTTGGTTCCATCTTCCAGTATAAATAAAGAATCCCCCCACCACTGAGCCAAGGGGCAGTGAAGAAAAGCTAGAGACGTGGCTTAGTCTATTTCTAAAGCGTTTGATGAAATATAATGTAATTCCCTACGTATGTTTCACATTCCAGAAGGCCACATGCTGAGCTAATAAACTCTCCGTGGAGCATGGATCCTGACTCTTAACGGCACATATGGCGAGTTCCAGCCATTACTTCAGGACAGCTGCTATGTGTTAAGATTAGAAATTGGAGACAGTCCTGTGGCCACCACTCAATGGCTTTATTTTTTGCCTCATGCCAAAGGCTCCCAAAATATGTTATTCATAAAAGTGCAAACATCCAGTATTTGTGACTCACAAATATTTCCAGGCCAAATGCAATTTGAACTGTATAAACACAAACAGGCAAACATAAACATGACTTGGTCAGACAACAACAAAGTAATGACTCCCATCCTGCAGACACAAAGCAGAAGTGGAGGGCATTGTGTGTCTCTGCTAATCACTACTAGGTTTCCTGTTAACTCCGCTCTGAAACAGGCTCTGGTTTAGTGCAGAATAGATACTTCTAGCGGTCTGCAAACCTTCAGCAGTATACTTATTACACAGATCTGGAAAGGCAATGAAACGATTTATACCAAGTGGAGGGGGAGGCCTAACATATACTTTGCGTAAATCCCTAAACCTGACCATACACTGTACAATCTTCTTTAGATCTACCGTATACCATGTGCTGCAAGGGCCTTTCTCATTTGATACTAACTGAATAGAGTGTATAGGTGTGTCCTTTTATTACATAGTTTTGGTGACCATACGGTAGTGCGATGGCCTCCCTGCCTGATAAAATGGAATCGGTTGTTTAGATTTTCCCTCCTATCAAATAGTTTTGTTACTCCTAATTCCACTTTCACACAAAGGGTCTAATCAGGTCCGCTAGTTGGTTTTTCAGGCGGACCTGATCGGACCCTCTATTCACCCCTAAGGACCGGCAGGTATAAATAGACTTGTGTCCATTTACACCTGCCTACCATCAATCCAATCAGGTCCTGCTAAAAAAAAAAAAAAAGTAAGGGGATCCATCCCGCTCTATTTAGGTGGATCAGATTAGAGGGCAATTGAGTGTAAACTGCCAGCAAAGTTTGTTTACACCTGGCTGCCCATAGTTTAGAGTGGGCTCAGTCTATGTCCGTTCTGCATAAACTGGGTGGACCTGGACCTGTCCAACAATGAACAGATCTTCTGATCAAATTGGAGTCTGCCCCGTGTGATGGGGCCCAAGGGTCGCCATACATGTTACCATCTGACCATACCATCTTTGCAGGATAAATTTTAGTTGTACAAAACCTGTGCAATATGTAAACCATCCAATCAATTTGTATCCAATCAGGCAAGCTCTTGCACTGCTTAGTTGTTGGTAGTTCTAAAGAAGATTGTACAGTCAAATGTTATTGTGTGTGGTGAGTTTAAAGGAGGTTATAGAAAGACAGTACAATAAAATTGTAAAGGCATGTATGGCCAATTTTAACCTGACTGAGCAATTGAATGGATCTTGCACTGGTCAGCATGGCAACACATAAAGCAGAACTAACCAAGCCAAAACTAAAGGAACCTAAAAAAACTAAAGCCACTTTTTCAATTTGGATAGAGTAAGGGAGGGTTATGACCCCTGCATTTTTTTGCCATTTGGTCCCATTCGTGCGATTTCCCTTTACTTCTTGTCCCACAGTTAAAACAGGAGGTAGGAGGAAAATGCCTTCAAAGTCACATAAATCCTTTGTCATCATCATGGACACCAGAACTGGTATCCTCTTTGGAAGATTTCTCCTCTATTGCTGTTCTGGTGACAACTAGGTCATTCCAAACTTAGGTGCAAAATGAACCAAGAAGCAAGCCGTAACTCTGGCCAAATCTGCAACCAGTCAGCCATGGCCTGGGTATTCCTTACCCTGCAGCCACGGGGATGCACATGACGTCATTGACTTAATATGACCATATGGCCACATTTGGACAATGTGATTGGCCAAATATGCCCATGTGACCACATTAGGTCAATGATGTCACCAGAATCCCAACCTATTTGTTACATGTGGCTGTGGGGCTGGGAATGCCCTGGCCACAGGAGTGACAGTTTGCTTTCAGGTCCTGGCCCAAATCCATATTTGCACCGTGTTCATGCCTAATGATAACTCAAAATGTGGGATTTTTTTTTCAATCTGGTTAGGATTCCAGTCCCTCTCCACCCTATCTAAAAAAAAACCAAACTTTTTTTATCTAAAAC
This sequence comes from Staurois parvus, assembly GCF_062004578.1. Classification (NCBI taxonomy): domain Eukaryota; kingdom Metazoa; phylum Chordata; class Amphibia; order Anura; family Ranidae; genus Staurois; species Staurois parvus. Next base: position 485,972 of record NW_028318113.1, read on the forward strand.
AAAAGCTGCAGAGGCACTTTTAGCAAGTCATCTATAGAGTAGGCTGGTGCTTCTTTACTCGATAAAGAACTTGAAACAATGATTACATTTACAACAATGAGTCAAAACCCCCTCCCTCCCTGATACATAAAAATTGGGATATTTGAGATTTGTGTGAAGTTGCAGGGCAGCATATTGTTCTAAATGAGAGCTATTAGAGACTAAATGAAGCTAAAAAGTGATAGTTGGCAGCTTTCCTGCTATGGGATTAGTGGCGCAGTCAGCACGGTACTGGAAAATATTACTCTCTGCCATATCCCTGTTATTTTAATGTTTTCAGTTCTGAACGCTCCTGAAACCTCAACATACTTACAATCATCATTATACAGGATTTATATAGCACCAACAGTTTTCACAGTGCTTTATCCATGGTTATTCTATAACAGGGGTCTCCAAAATTTCTAAACAAAGGGTCAGTTTATTGTCCTTCAGACCTTAGGCTTAGGGGGACCGGACTGTAGCCAGTAAGAATAGAACATTTTTTCTGGCATCAGTGGGAGTAAACAGCATCCCATCTTTGGTATTAGTGGGAGGAATAGTGTCCCATTGTTTATGTCAGTGGCAGGAATTATGCCCCATTGTTATTGTCAATGGGCAGAATAGTGTCTCAAATCAGTTGGAACAATAATGCCCCAAGCGCTGGAGAGAGTTAAGCAAAGGGTCACATCTGGCCCCCGGGCCACAGTTTGGAGACCACTGTTCTATAACATAACTAAAATAAAGCAACTCTTAATTTATATTTATCAATACATTAAAGTCCCTAGCAGCACCGTTTCTCTCCTAACTGACCAGATTTCTGGCTTGTACAAGGAATCAGACAACTGCACATAGATATTTTCCAGCATACTGGGTCTGATTTCAATTATTAAAGACTACCGATCCATCCAGATAATCATTGGTACTTGTTTGTTTCCTACCAGGGTTAGCACAGAAAAATATTTGTGTTTTCCTTCTGACACAAGTTCACATAACATTTCTGCAGGATTCAAAACACAGTCCATGGAATACATAAAGAATGTCCCAGATACTCTTAGAAATGTCTCCCTCCTATGCACCAAATGGCGCAAAAGGTGACAAATTAAATTACACGTTGGAAACATTTACATGATTTTGTCACAAATATGCCTGACAATCAATACAAATTACTTCAGCATCGCATTGGATGTATTTCCATTTTTTTGTTACCTTCGATGTGACGGTACTGTGCACCCAGGTCCATGCACCTATCCCTGCCTACTTGTTAAACTCAGTTGTGTGGTCAGGGTCAGTACGGTAACGTGTGTCCATTCACTAATGTGGGCTGCCTGCACGCAGCTCACCACAAGTACAAAAACATAAACACATGGCTCTTCGCGCTACATAGGGTTAGCACCCATCTGAATGAGCCATTAGGTTTCAAAGGAATTGCATGAAAAATGCCTTAAAATTGTGCATAACACGTTTTTCACACAATTTCTTGTCTCTCCTGCTAGAAACTAGCTTTCCATTGGCTAAAACAAAAACACTCAATCCCAAAAATTTGTGTACAAATATAAAAATGCTTTGAAGAAGCTCAAATGTGAACCTAGCCCATAGGTGCTCAACCTGTGGCCCTTCAGCTGTTGCAGAACTACAAGTCCCATGAGGCACTGCAAGGCTGACAGTTACAAGCATGACTCCCAAAGGCATGAGGGGACTTGTAGTTCTGCAACAGCTGGTTGAACACCCATGAAGGCAAGGTTCACACTGTTGCAGGTTGGACGCCTTGCATATGCATGTGCACCACAGCCTGTCCATTTGAATAGGATTCTGTACCTGTGGGGATGCAGCGAAAAAGTCCCTTTTTTTTAAATGGGGCTGCATAGAACATGCTTTGTCACCATGTGGTTTCATGTACCTGAAAATGTGCCGTGTTTTCTGATGAGAATTAATGGCACCTCCACATCTGCAAAATAGCAGCGTGTTCTGGCTGTAGGGTGCCTGCGGTGCGGACACATGCAATTTACATGCATTCCCATACCCGCTAGAGTGAAAACCTTGCCGAAAGGGCTCATTCTCACTATGTACAGTGACCTGCATTTTCCTGCACTGGATAATGGTTGCACTGAAATTGTTTTCTATGTGCCCCGCTCACACCACAATGCTGGTGCGTTGTGCGGTGCGGAAAAATGCAGGATGTCTTAATTTTTCTGCATCGCACTGGATGTTACCACTGTGCTGTGACATGAATGTAGTGTCACTATGACACTTCAAAACTGAAAAAAAACAAAAAAACAAAAAAAAAACGGTGTGATGCGCTGAAATGTGCTGGATCCGACACCGCACTAGCCTGTGCAGTAAAAACGCTGCGCATTAACACAGACTAGTGTGAACGTAGATGTATAAGGGCAATTGCTGAAGACATGTCTAAACTTCAGTAAAAAGTCTAAAGTTAATTTTCTATGCAGATCGATGAAATGCAGAACTTTAAATACTATACCAATGAATCTGGGTCCCCAGACACCTATATTATAATCCCCCCTGCCCCCCAACACCACTTCCATCTGTTTCCGATGACAGGACCCTGAGTGGCATACATGTGAAGACAGCAGAGGAGCTGACAATCCATGTGTCCTACATCCTGCAGGATCTATTGGAATACAAAGTTGGTACAGTGTTCCATTCCCGCAGTAAGAAGTCAGCGCAGATCTCCGGAGGGATCCCATAGTGAGCGGTACTCCTCTCTAAGGACTTACCTGATGGAGGTGAGTAGGTTCTCCTCCGCCATGGTCCGGGGTGGGGTGTACGAATGGTACCCAGTGAGGACCACACTGGCCGATTCATTGATCTCCATTGTAGAAGGAGTCCCGGAGCATGGCTTCCTCCCCGCAGCCCTTTGTGATCAGACTGGGGTGAGAGCAGGACAGGAGGAAACACCGCCCCCACCCCGAGCCCAGCCACTCTCTGCGCTCCTCCGACTGACTGCATGGAGGGTGTACAGGAACACTGACAGGACACGACAGCTCGGCATACACAGGGTTATCTTCTTTCTGACTCTTCTTTCATGTCTTCTCTGTGGATTTCTTTTCATCCGCAATCATCAGTTTACTTAAAGCGGAACTGAAGATAAAAATAAAATAACACTGACAGGTAGGATTTGTTTGTATGAGCACTGACAGCTGGGGGGGGGGGGGGGGTCATTCGACAGGTAAGTCTGCCAAATTGTGCTAATACTGTGTGCTGTGCATACTAGTACACAGGACCAGTGCTAGACTGTTGTGCACCCTAGGCAAGACAAGCTCCTAGCACCCCCCCCAAAAAAAAATAGATGTTCAGCTGTAGTTCTACTATACCCCTCCTAACACACATCCTCTTTCCCCGCAAATTTTCCACCTTCCTAGCACAACCCCTTCCTTCCCAGCCAAATCCCCCCTTCTAGCACAAATCCCCCCCTCTTAGCACAACCCCTTCCAATCCCCCCTCCTAGCGCAATTTCCCCCCCATCCCACTCCTAATACAAATTCCCTAATTCCCCTCTCCTATCACAAATTCCCCCCCAATTCCTTCTCCTAGCACAAATTCCCCCTAAATCCCTCCTCCTAGCACACCCAGTCCAAATTACCCTTACCAGCACAAATCCTTCCTCCCCACCCAAATCCCCCCTCCTAGCACAAATCCCCCCCTCGTAGTGCAACCTCTCCCAATCCCCCCTCCTAGCGCAATCCCGCCATCCCCCTCCTAACACAAATCTCCCCAATCCCCCTCTCCTAGTACAAATACCCCCCCCCTACCATTCCCTCTTGTAGCACAAATACCCCCCCCCCCCAATTCCCTCTCCTCCCACATGGAAGAAATATATATTTGAAATATATTCTCCCCAAATATATTATTATCATTATTATTATACAGGATTTATATAGCGCCAACAGTTTGCTCAGCGCTTTACAATATAACGGGAGACAATACAGCAACAATACAGTTCAATACAAGAGGGTTAGGAGGGCCCTGCTCCTTGGAGCTTACAATCTAGGATAAATATATTGACGTATATGTGAAATGCTACAATTTTGGCCATTTGAAATGCGTTTTTTATATATTACAAAATATATAAAAAATATTTTTAAAAATATATCTTTTTTAAATATATTCTTCAGATTTTTTTAACATATTAAAATGTCATTGTAACATATATTTTCACATATATGTCAATGCATTCCAAAAATATAGATTTGTATTTTTAAAGACATAAAGTATATTTGAAATGTATTTTTAAAAATATTTTTCATATATTTTGTAATAAAAACGCATTTGAATATTTGTGTGTGTGTGTGTGTGTGTATATATATATATTTTTTTTTAAATATATATTGAATATGGCCAAAATTGTAGCATTTCAAATATATGTAAATATATTTGGAAAGAATATTTTAAAAATATATTTCAAATATATTTTTTTCTTCCATATGCGCTAGCACCAATCCCCCCTCTCCTAATGCAACCCCCTCCAAGTTACCCTTCCCAGCACAAATCCTTCCTCGCCACCCACATCCCCCCTCCTAGCACAACCCCCCCCATTCCCCTTCTAACAAAAACCACCCCAATCCACCTCTCCTAGTACAAATTCCCCCCTAATTCCCTCTGCTATCACAAATTTATTTTATTTATTTATTTATTTATTGAGTTTATATAGCGCCAAAGGGTTTGCTCAGCGCTGTACAATAGAGGGGGGGACAATACATGAAACAGTACAGTAACATCAAGCAGCACACAAGGGGTAAGAGGGGCCTACTCTTTCGAGCTTACAATCTAGGAGGGAGGGGGTAGAGGTACAGGAGGAAATGGCTGTGGGGGATGGAGTGGTAGGAGGAGGGAAGGGCAGCGGCTGTTAGGTGAGGGTGGGGTAGGCTTCCCTGAAGAGGTGGGTTTTCAGGGAGCGCCTGAAGGTGAGGAGGGAAGGTGACAGTCTGATGGATTGGGGTAGTGAGTTTCAGAGGATGGGGGAGGACCTGGAGAAGTCTTGCAGTCATGCGTGGGAGGAGGAGACCAGGGAGCAAGATAGAAGGAGGTCCTGTGTAGAGCGAAGGGTACGGGTAGGGTGGTACCTGGGAATCAGGTCGGTGAGGTAGTTAGGGGCAGTGTTGTGAATGGCCTTATAGGTCAGAGTGGGCAGTTTGAATTTAATGCGTTGGGCAATCGGGAGCCAGTGGAGGGAGAGGCAGAGGGGGGTGGCAGAGGTGGAGCGGCTGGTGAGGTGGATGAGTCTGGCAGCTGAGTTCAGGATGGTCTGAAGCGGGGAGAGTTTGCACTGGGGTAGGCCGGTGAGGAGGGAGTTGCAGTAGTCAAGGCGTGAGATAATCAGGGAGTGTACGAGTAGTTTAGTGGTGTCTGGGGTAAGGAAGGAGCGTATCTTGGCGATGTTCCGGAGGTGGAGCCTGCATGTATTTGTAAGTGATTTGACATGAGGTTGAAAGGAAAGGTTTGAGTCCAGAATGACGCCAAGGACCTTGGCTTGCTGGGCGGGATTGATGGTGGTGTTGTTGGTAGTGATGGAAAGGATGGGGGGGGGCACGGGAAGGGGGAAAGACGAGAAGCTCGGTTTTGGAGAGGTTGAGCTTGAGGAAATGGAGCGACATCCAGTCAGAGATGTCGTTTAGGAGGTGAGTGATGCGGGCGGAGAATGTGGGGGTGAGGTGAGGGGTGGATAGGTAGATTTGAGTATCATCAGCGTAGAGGTGGTAGTTGAAGCCGTGGGAGTGTATGAGTTTGCCAAGGGAGGAGGTGTAGATGGAGAAGAGAAGGGGTCCAAGGACAGAGCCCTGGGGGACCCCAACAGAGAGGGGGAGGAAAGAGGAGGTGGCGCCGTTGTAGGAAACGCTGAAGGAGCGTTGGGATAGATAGGACGAGAACCAGGAGAGAGCGGTGTCTCTGATTTCTAATCCTCTCTCCTAGAACAAACCCCCCCCCTCCACACACACTAAACATGCTAGTAAGAGCTATCGTGTCATCGCTCCACTGACAGGAGAAGAGCATAGCCCGCACCTTTCGCCTGTTTCCTACCATTTCTCCTTTGCAGGCTTCATTGCTCCAGGCTGTTTGTCCTAGCTGTGAGTGTGGGGGTGAGGGAAAGCACTCAGCAGCCAGGCACAGCGTCCATGGAAAGACTGGCCGGGGGGGGGATGGGCCAAGGGCGGACTGACAACTCATGGGGCCCCCGGGCAATAGGGGATCATGGGGCCCCTGTGTCCTTGCCCAAACTCAAAAAGCCTATGAAAAAGGTACCAGGGGCATTTCATTGGGCCCCCTACTGACCCCGGGCCCTCGGGCAGTGCCCAAGCTTCCAAATGTTCAGTCCCCCCTTGGGATGGGCATAGCCCTCCACAGCATTCCCCTAGATACAGCCGTGGCAGAGAGTAGGGAAACCAGTGGCTATGCCCTAGGCGGCAGTGTGTTCTAGGCAGCTGCCTAGCTTGCCTAGTGGTAGCACTAGCCCTGCTAGTACATTATGGGGAACAGCTCCTGGGGGCCCATTAAAAAGAAACAAAAAATAGCAAAGTAACCCATCATTCCTGAAAAAGATAAAAGGTGAATTAGGTCTTCTTTCATGGTCCCTCGGCCACATTCTAAAGACATTTTTAAAATAAAAATTTTTATTACATACTGTAACTTACTTTAGACCCCGTGATGGCATCATTCGTTGCTCCTCTGTGCAACACAGGTAGATCATGGTGGCGGTGTATGTGGGGGGGGGGTAGTAGGGTGCCATGTGTAGCTTCCTGAAAACACCACAGTACCCCGCCTCAGTACTCCATCCCTTAATTCCCCTTAGTACAGAGCTCTCCCACCCCCAGTCCCCCTCGTATAGGCCCCTCAACCCAAATCTCTCCTCCACTCCCAGTACAGAGCTCTCCTCCCCCGTCCCCCATCTCTCTCAGTATAGACCCCCCCAGGGCATATCTCTCCTCCCCTTCATGTACAAAGCTCCCCTCTCCACCCCCCTAAGCCTACTCCACCCATTCCCATGCAGAGCTCTCCTCCTGCAAACACCCCTCAGTACAGGTATACCGTAGCCTAAATCCGTACCTCCTAAGTATGAACACAACTACCCCCCCCCATCCGCCAAACCCTCTTATCCCTTCCCACTGCAGAGCTCTATTCCCTGCCCCCTAAATCCCCTTCAGTACAGCACCCCCCCTCCCAGTCTAAATCTCCCCCAATACAGAGATCTCCTCCTCCTAATCCCCCTCAGACTGGATCCACCCCAGACCAAATCCTCCAAATACATAGCTCTCCTCCTCCTAATCCCCCTCAGACTGGATCCACCCCAGACCAAATCCCCACCTCCTGCCTGTCCCCCAAATCCCCCTCAATGCACACCCCTCTCAGCCCAAACCTCTCCTCCCTCCAATTCCCCCCCCCACTCCAACACAGAGCTCTAATCCACCAAACCCATCCAGTACACACTTCTCCTCAACCCCCCCCCCCCTTCCCTGTACAAATCTCTTTGCTGGTGCTAGTGGTGCCCATGATGCTGGATGTCTTTCATTCAGGAAATGAACTAGGCACTATCTGTGCTGCAGTTTCTTATACACAATGACAGAAGCTCACAGTGTGCAGTAGAATCAGGAATTTCACGCACAACTGTGCACTCCTTAGGCAACATATATACTGGAACTACTGAGGATGATATTTCTACTGGCAGAAGAAAAACATTCAACACGGTAAAAAGGTGTGCAAACACAGTACTGCGCTTAGCCATGTTTACCTGTGTTTAGCGCTTGGACATTATTCATTTCATTGGCCAGAGTAATTGCCATTGAGTGCTAAACATGGCTAACACTAGTGCGTTTACATGCATGTTTGCCACGTTTGGCTTTTTTGGCCAAAATGTTCCTCTCCTCATCTGCATTCAGGAGAGGGACTTTAACTGCCACTAAACTCTGCTGCTGCTAAACTCTGACAAAAGCCTATGTATGCATGGCTAGTTGAGTTCAGGGGCTTTGGCAAAAAAAAAGCCAAAAGCTCCTAAACTCACATTTAGGAGCAGCAGTTTACATGAGGCTTACAGTAAGGCTGGAGTTCAACTTTAAAGGGTAAGTTCACCTTTCGTAACATGTTACATATTACACTTGTATTCAGGGTGTAACATGTAACATGTTATAACCCGGCATGGCCCCTGCTCCTCCCCGCTCTCCATTTTGACAGCTAGTGGTGGATCTTCTCCTCCCCACTAGCTGACACAATTTAAAAAAAATGTGGCCAGGCGGGCTCACTGTGTTCTGTGAATGAATGAACTACAAATCCCCACGGCCTTAGCAGCTGTCAGCTTGTAGTTCTCAATGAACTGCCACAGTGCTGTGGAGCGCCGTGTCAGTACATCCCGTATCGGCAAGTAGATATACTGACAGGTCTGCAGGAGACTTTTATGGCACCAGCCATCTACTGATCACTGGTGCAATGCTTTAGGGGTTCCAGAACCAAAAAATAAAATAAATGCACATTTTACCTGCAAAAAAATGTGCAATTAGTATTCTTTGTAAAAAGGTAAACTTATCCTTTAACCACTTCCTGTCCGGCCCATGTACATATACGGCCGGATGGGAGAAGTGCAGGAGCAGAAGGCCGTTTATAAACGTCCTCCTGCTTCCCTGCCTGTGCGCACTCACTGGGAACGCGCGGCACTGCGATCCGGTGCCCGCTGTGTACTCTGGACACAGCGGAACACCGATCACTGTACGGAACCTCTGTGTGAGGTCCTGATCATGTGATCACTGATTGGCCAATCAGTGATAATATGAATAGTAGTAAACAAGATGTCACTTCTGACATCATTGCTTACTACTAGTGAAATCTGTGAATGATTACAGAGGTCACATGGTACAAGGCTATTTTCAACAGTCTTGTACCATGTGACAAGCTGTGACCAATCACAGCTCTCACAGTATTGCTCAATGGCTGCAAGAAAGCAGCCAGAGAAAAGGAGAAATTATTGCTTTTACATCCTTTATGGGTGTAAAAGCAATCAGTGTAAAAAAAAAAATCATCATCCCGCACAAGTAGTACAGTGTCACTATGGTGACACTGTGCTACTAGGGTGACAGTATGTTAAAAAAACATAAATAATAATATAAAAAAAATAAAAATGTACAAACGTTTTTTGAAAAATTATAATTTTTGGTTATAAACTAATTTGGGTTATTTTGTTGTTTACTAAAAAGATAGCTGAATACATTGTGGCCGGATTTATGAAGAAAGATTATTTGAAAAATGTTATAAGTAAAACACTTTTTTTTTTCCAAAATGTTTGGACCTTTTCCATTTATATAGCAAAAAAAAAAAATCCCAGTGGTCAATAAATACCACCAAAATAAATTTTTATCTGTCTCAAAAAAATGCTAAAAATTCATATGGGTACAGTGTTTCATGACCGCGCAATTGTCATTCAAAGTGTGATAGCACTAAAAGCTGAAAATTGGCCTGGACAGGAATTGGGTGAAAGTGTCTGGACTTGAAGTGGTTAAACAAAAGGAAGCCTATAAAAGGTAACAATGACTACATGCTACCTATGCCACCGATCTTTGCTCCATTACAGAGCTGGTGCAGTCTGCAGAATCTCCTGCATATGACAGTTCTGAGCTCTGCGTTTCTTCCTATTAACCTGTATGGCAGGCTAGATGATGCAATTTTCTTCCCTGCAACCACGGCCCTGGAGCTGCCCTCACTGATGGGCTTAATTGTAGACAGAGTGGAGAGTTCTGTATGATTAAGCCCCTCGGGAAATCTCTTCATCACCCATTTCTGCTGTGAAGGACAAGGGGCGGTGAGTGTTTGGATTGTTGCTGCTTTTTCTGTGTTGTCCAACAATGTAAGTATGTAATGTATGTTCCATATCTGGCCAACCCCATGGAAGATAAAATGACTGTAGTAATAATCACTAATACAGTGATATACACGAGCTTCTGCATCCCTTGATGAGTGGCTGCCCTGCTGTTTAGTGAATACAGGAGGTGGCGGGACACAATCGCCATTCAGAAAACACTTTGTATTTGTTAAGTGACACTGCCCCGCCTCTTACCTTGTCTAATAAGCAAGCACTTGGCATTCAGGCTAGGTTCACACTACTGCGGTGCGCTACATCGCATGTGATTCCCACAGGAACCACACCCCATTTCTGTGCAAATCACATGGGATTTGTGTGCGGTGCAATTGGAGCCATACATTATGTATGGCTCTAACCACACGGCACCTGCACCAAAAAGGTGCCGGACCCCTTTTGGGTCCACACTAGAATTGGATTGCATGGGTATTCACACCTATGAGATCTGATTCTGCACATTGCACTGCGTTTTGCAGACCACTTTCAGAATGTTGTTAAATTAAAATACACACCCGCAGTGGTTCACATGAACGGGTCGCGATTCTTATGTGGTGCGGAATTTGCACAGAAAACGCTGCAAATTCTGCACCGCATCAGTGTGAACCCAGGCTTAAGGTGGTAGTAAACAATCTTTGTTCATTAACTGCAAGGTGGTTCTCTCGTTCTGGGAGGATGTCATATGATGTCCTACCTCTCTAACCGCGTGTGCGAGCAGCGTGGCGATCGGTGGTGCGCTGTGTCCCTGGGACACAGCGGATCACCGATCAACGAAAAGAGCCGAAGACGTCTGCTCTGTCATGTGATCAGCTGTATCCAATCACAGCTGATCGTATGTAAATAAAGAAATGCCGGTTATCGGCGTTTCTGTCCTCAGAAGCTGTAATGCTGACAGCTCGAGAGGAGAGGAGAGCCGGTAATTGCATTACTCAGAGGGGACATCTACACTGATCATCAGGGCACTGATCATCAGTGTAGCCCCAGAAGCGCCACCTGTCAGTGCCCATCAATGCCACCTGTCATTGCCCATCAGTGCCACCTGCCAGTGCCCATCAATGCCACATATCAGTGCCTACCAGTGCATATCAATGCCACATATCAGTGCCCATCTGAGCTGCCTTTCAGTACCACCTATCAGTGCTGCCAATCATTGCCACCTATCAGTGCCCATCAGTGCTGCCCATCAGTGCCAGTCAGTACCACCTATGAGTGCCAGTCAGTGCCACCTATCAGTGCCATGAGTTCTGCCTTTCAGTGCCCATCAGTGATACCTGTCAATGCCCATCAGTGCCACCTACCAGTGCCTCCTCATCAGTGCCCATCAGTGCTGCCTATCAGTGCCCATCACTGCAGCCTCATTAGCGCAAATCAGTGAAGGAGAAAAATCACTTATTTACAAAATTTTATAACAGAAACTAAGAAGAAACATTTTTTTTTTAAAAACAAACACTATCAGCAACATAGAAATACATACAGCAAATCAAAATGTATATAAAAAGCGCCTAAATAATTTAACACATAAAAATATTATGCAAAGAGTGTGCTGAAACACCACTAAAGTGAACGTAAAGTGCCTGTGTAAATAAATGTGACAGTTCAAATAATGTTCGAACCGGGGAACATCAAATTAGAAGTCTCCACTGATGTCTTCACAATGTAGCAAACCAAGCGTGAAATATCCTCAGTGCAAATCCTCCACCAATATGCGTTCACCAGAAGTTATGATTTTTAGCCTAGTAAAACACTCCAGCCACAAAGGACCTCCACAGAGCGCTCTTCAGAGTGGATAAGACCACAGCCAGAGATTAACCCTGTATGGAAATTGCTCACCACAGGGAGCCCAGGATACAGTATATAGAGTAGTATTTATTATTGAATAGGTCAAACAGTTAAAATCAGACCATAGAAACCATGTGGAATAAACAAAAACAACAAATCTGCGGCCGAACTTACTAAGATGGCCACTGCTCTGAGGCCAGACATGGCGGTATGACATCAGCACATAAGGCCCCTCCCGATGCGTTTCTTATACACGCATGTCTTCAGGGGATACGCCTACCTTAAAATTTTAAATCTTATCTCAAGGGATGGCTTTCAATAGATTACAACAAGGTAGCTGCTCTGCTGCGCACAAAACCCTGACCCAGGTGTTCAGTCATAATCCCGCAGATGGTAGCTTTGCCCCATTGGCTCCTCAGCCAAGCACATACACCACATCTTAACCTGCAGTTCCTCTCGTACTGAGCAGGATTACTATTGCGACAACACATTACTAGTAGGGTAAAACTAACCTGTCTAAACCCAATTCAAAACCCACGCACATTTCCAATATAAATCCTGTATAATAATAATAATAATACTATTATGATAACAAGGCCACATAGTGATTTTATTATGTTGCAAGGATTTGCCCCAGCTTGATCAAAGATGAGAGCCACCATAATAACAAGGTCACTTATCTGAGTTGGTGCTTAGATTAAAGTGGTTGCAAAGGCTGAAGGTTTTTACCTTTATGCATTCTGCTTCTGTGCGCTGCTCCCCCCACAGACCCCCTTTATACTCACCTGAGCCCCCTCTCGATCCAGCGATGTACACAATAGCCTCGGCTGTCCCGGTTCTCTCTCTCCTCATTGGCTCCTATTGCTGTCAATCACAGCCAGTGAGCTAATCAGGAGGGAGCAGGGGCTTGACTGAGCCACTGCTGTATGTGTCTTATGGACGCATAGAATGGGGCACAGGAGTGCGCAGACACCAGTGCCCCTACAGCAAGCTGTTTGATATTGGGGACGCTGGTCAAGTGGGAGGAGCCAGGAGTGCTAGGAGGGAACCTGAGAAAAAAAGTATTGGGGCTGCTCTGTGCAAAACCATTACACAGAGCTGCAAGTATAAAAAAAACCAAAAAAACCCCTTTAGAATCACTTTAAGTGCTTGGATTCATCTGTAAAGGATCTTCTAGCCTCCCCAAATTATGTAAGAAGCCAAAGGAAACATTGTTTTAAAAAAGAGAGTTGTTTTTCAGTTGGCAAATTATATTTGCTATGAATACATCCTGCTGCTGGACACCCACTGTTAGGGACAGCAAATGCAAAGGTTAGCAAGACTTTCCTGATTGCAATTGCCAACTTCTTGATATGCTAGCGATCCAACGTGTTTCAAATTTTGGAATTAACTTCTTTTTCAGTGAAGTTGGGTGCTGACACATTGGAAAGCATTCGGTTCTATTACGCAGATGTATTATTTTGAGATTCCTTACTTTGCAGGTTGGCACTACATCCCTGAGGAAGAAGTTACTTCCAACATTTAAAAAGATGATGGATGTCCCATCCCATTAAGCAAGCTGTAACCATGAACTTTATGGCTGTGCAGCAAAGAATGGTCTTGGGAGTACCACCTAGCATGTATATAACACTCACTGTAAATGTATTCTTGCCTTGTTAACAAAATTAGCATTTTAAAAACTTTTTATCATGTTTAAATGGTGCTTTTAAGTGTTTTTAATTAAAATGATAATTTTATACAAAACTGTTTATTGATTATTTGGTTGCCTTCAAAGTCCCATCAGATGATTCAAATACAATCTGAGTAAACTATATTTTTGGGGACACAGCAAATAGCAGCATAATAGTCTGGGGGGAGGGAATGTGTTAGTTATACTAGCAGATTTAAATCCCCTACAAAACTCAAGCCAAACTCCAGCTCACACTTTATGAGCAGTTACAGCAAACAGTTTTTCCCTTTGAGATAAAGGTTTTACATAAATAAATAAAGATTATTATGTTAAGCACCCCTGCTAGTGTTAAATGGTTTGTCTCAACCATGTAAACTGAAACAAACTTACTGGATGGATCACCAGATGAAAATAGAAGAAAGAAAGGCTAAAAAAGAAAATGAATATGGCTGTCACATCTAAGAAATGGTATGTTGCAATGTAATAAATGTTTGCTTTTGGGTTTATTACTGCTTCAAAGTGTTATTAAAAACACCAAAACAACATATAGTGCTGTAGATGGGGCTACGAATGATGGTACATGTAGTCCAGACAAGGGCAGTCATGTGACCTTTTCTGTAAGGTGTACATGGCATACTCAAAGACTGAAGAAGCGCTGATTGATACAAAGACATTGACTTTCAGGACTAGAAGGTGTAAGTTTGGCACATATTTACCACTCTATCTGCCAAACAAGGCACTTTAGATACATATATGATTCGACACAATCTTGACTCCACAACACCACAAACTTTTTCCAATCCTCCTACGACCATGAATTGAGCATTATTAATTTAACTTCTGTTTCTCTTTACCCTGATGAGTTATAACTTTCGAAATCGGGACTTAACTTCTGCCCTTCAAAAAATATCGATCGGTATGAAACTGTCAAAGACCTTTATCTTTTTGCCAGAAATCTAACCTACAAATACATTTTGATTCAGACAGAAGCAAAAGTAGATTAGAGAAGGAACTCATGGCCTGCGTGATCCGATTCCACTTTTGGAGGAAAATAACGAGCAAGATTCCAATACATCGGAGGACTTATACAGCTTCAAAACAAATCAAATCTTGTTATAAAACCAGCAGATAATGGAGGCAATATTGTAATAAGACCCAATACGAAAAAATGTGTTACAATATTCTTAACAACAAACAATGGTATAAACCTTTTCCAGAAGACCTAGTGTCCCACTTTAACAATGAGTTCAAACAACTGATTGGTGCTGCATTTATGGACACTCCAATTAACAAAGACACCTACAACTACTTAAATGTCCAATATCCATGAGAGGCTACTTTTTTTTTGATTCCAAAAATACGCAAAAATCTTTTGTCACCCTCTCGTAGACCCATTATAGTGGGCATTGGGTCAATTACAGAAAATGTCAGTCGATTTATCTTTTTTTTTTCTAATGTGTCATGTCACGAGTCTCCCTGTATGACAGTAATACTTTGGACTTACTTAGACAAATTGATTGTCTGACTGTTCCCCCCGACTCCCTGCTTCTGACTAATGATGTGGTGGCTTTGTACTCTAGCATCCCTCACGAGCAGGGAGTCGGGGACATACGTACCTTCCTGATGGAACAGGATCATGCGCTGTGGGCATTCAATTAATTAATTTTATGTTTACTATTTTTTATTCTTACGCACAATTTTTTCACCTTTGCTGGTTCTCACTACCTCCAGGTGCAGGGCATAGCAATGGGCACATCCTATGTGAACCTGTACCTGGGGGGATGGGAACGGGACATTTTTTCTGATGACTCCTACAGTCAATTTCTGAGCCATGCCTTGTGCTGGTTCAGATATATTGACGATATCCTGGTCATTTGGACCGGCACCATTGATAATTTAAATGCTTTCATGGCCCATCTCAGTTACAACAAATGCAGTCTTCAATTTACTATGAATTATCATCGGGAATCCATATCTTTTTTTAGATCTTCAAATCTTCAAAGACAGTGACAACTGTCTAGCCACCAAGTTATACTGTAAAGATATAGCTGGCAACACCATCTTGCACGCTTATAGTGCCCACCCCCATTCTCGTTTGCAGTATACCTTATGCACAGAATTTATGCCTTCAGCGGAACTGTACCCATTTACATGACTTCAAAATGCAGGCAGCCCAGCTACGGGACCGCCTTTTGCAAAGAGGTTACAGTAAATTCCTCCTACGGAGGACCTATAATCAAGCTTTGGGCACAACTAGAACTTCTTTACTTTACCAAATGTGAACTAGTAAATCTTGTCAGTCCACGGTTAAGTTCATTACTAGATATTCGTCTCAGTATACACCACAACAACCTGCAATGTCCTCTAGGTATGGAGTATTTAAATGTGGCCATTGCTCTCACTGCCCCTGGGTATATGGTGGCAATTTTTTTCCATCTCCCTAATAGTGAAACATTCACCCCAAGTTTCCACGCTGATTTTGAAATGCGAGGTATGATATACCTAATGTTGTGTCCATGTGGAGTTTATTACATTACAAAACCATACGCCAATTTTGACACGAATTCATGATTACATATACTACTCCAGTAATGGCAAAATGCTAACCTCGGTTAGTAGACATTTACTGTAGGACTTTACCACAAGTTTGATACCACATACTGTATGTACAATTTTTGGTCTTGGAAGTGATTAGTCCAGATCCATGTGGCGGTAACTGGGACAAAAACAATCCTTCCAAAAGATACAATATGGATTGAGCATCTCAGTGCTACCAAAACCCCCTGGATAAATTAAATTCTCTCTTAGAAACCTTTTCTCTGAGATTGTTGTACATATGCTACTGTGTCATGAGACACTTGTATGGCTTATTTTCATCTACACTTATCTAGTAGCTCTCATAGATATGTACCTAGATTTACAATATTCTCAATAATATGGTCTCCAGGTTCAATTAGATTTAAGCCAATGATGGCCTTATCGGCTCCATTCTATTATCTAAGGCTAGGTTCACTCCTATGCAGTTTGCGTTTGATCTGTTTCTGCAGTGCTTTTTGTGGTCTGTTGCTAGGCAGGTTAACAAAAATCATTAAAAATGCATAAAAAATGCAGCAAAAATGTACCACATGCTTTTCTGCAGCATTTCCATTGAAGTCTATAGAACCAAAAATTATACTTTTTTGAGTTGAAAAAAGTCCCTGACCCTTTCCAAAAACGCATCAGGTGAAAACGCGGAGATGTGAACATGTCCCATAGGAAATCATGTTAAATGGACAATAGTGTGTTTCTGCAAAACGCTGCGGATAACACTCAGGTGTTAACCTAGGGTAAGTCTTGATAGCTTTTATGGTCCATCTGACCACTTCAAGTGCAATAGATTATGTGTGTTTTCTTTCTTTTCTTTCTCTTTGATATATATGTTGTACTTTAATGTATATCACATTCATCATTGACATTTTTTGGGAGATTTGTCCGGGCTATTTCTTTTCTGGATATGCAGTCAGAAAGGCTGACGCATCATGCGGTGTTGGTGGACATGGCCCCCAACAGGAGGCATGTGTATTCCTGCCCGCTGATGTGGCATCTACCATGGGAGATCCAGGAGTTGTCCTTTCCCCTGTTGGCCTCCCCGTAAATGCGCTGGTTGGCGTGGTGCTGGCTTCCAGTCCCAAAAGCCTCCTCTTCGGGTTGCCGGTTAGTGCAAATGCGCTGTGCTTGTGAGCACGTGCCATGTTCTGGCTGGGCCACGTAACGTCACACGATGGTGTCCACGTGTGTGCGCGCCCCAGTCGGGGCTATTTTAGGACAGCTGGATGACGGCACCATCACACTCTACTCCAGGTACTGGCCTGGTCAGGCAGTACAGCACATATGAGGATCACATTTTTTCCAGGTACATCTCATAGATATTTCAGATGCATTGTCAATCTCGTTATATGATAGTTGTTGACACCATTAGTGGGAATATTACTTTCTTTTTTCTTTGTCCTAGAGATATCTATTTTTCTGGTGGCATTGCGGGCCTTATCCAAAGCAAACTTTAACTTTTTGAGGGGATCATCCATCTATGTTTTCTTTCCCAGCTTGGCTTTATACTATATAGCTCACTAGCCCTTACTCTGGGCAATCATTTATCTTCAGGTAAACAATATAAATAAATATATATATATATACCAAAAACAAATAGTTCCCATATTTGAAAATATCCACTATATAGTTATCTTTTTATAGTTAATTCGATGGTTATATGATACTCAGTATACAATTTAGTAATACCTATAGCCTTATTGGCTATTTTGGTACATTTTACCCATATTATAGACTTATATAGATCAATAAACATATATTAATACATTTCACCATATGGTGCATCTTTACCTGTTTATCCATTCCTTACTTCTACCTTTACAATACCTCCTACAGCCTCCAGATAGCCTCCGTATTCAGATATTTTGGCCTGGCGGATCAAATCCTTTTGT
Organism: Staurois parvus; assembly: GCF_062004578.1. Classification (NCBI taxonomy): domain Eukaryota; kingdom Metazoa; phylum Chordata; class Amphibia; order Anura; family Ranidae; genus Staurois; species Staurois parvus. Next base: position 503,766 of record NW_028318113.1, read on the forward strand.
CTGCTATTACTGTTACTCGATTATATTGGGTATGCACGTAATTGTAAGTAATGCCAATTTTTGTATTCTGGTCTTCATTGGCCTGTAGTCCTTTCTTTTTGTTTTGATGATTAAAGTTGTATACTTTTCTTATCAGATGCACTCAACTGACTCCTGAGGAAGTGACTTGTTGTTGTGAAACATGTCGAGCAAATAATTCTTTGGAACAAAGGTTACTCCCCAACAAGACCTATTATCTCTTCTATACTGGTAGCCCCATGGGACACACATAATCCAACATTCTCTCTTTATATGGGGGTGTCTCATTCCAATACTATTTTCTGATTCATATTATAATCTGGTACTCAATATTGTGATTTATAAGGAACTATTTACTGTGATGCATGATTGTGTATATACCTTCTGGTTTTAACCATTCGATTGTAATAAAGATTTTAATTTTAAAAACATTTGTTGTAAGGTTACGTGCCTACAAAGTCCAACTTGCATGTTTTTTTAATCTATATTGCATTTAGGACGTGGCACATATTGCAACTTTTTGGTTTCCATAGTACTGCCCTATGGTAACATCCCTAATTACTATTTAGGCACATACAGTATTTAGATGAAATTTTGATGACTTTTTTTATTGAGTAATGTTTTCTTGGTGGATCTGCATACATTTTTATATAAAAGAGGGCTTAATACTACTTTAAGTAAAACTGCAAAATGTTGCCTTTTAGAGCTTATAAGGTGGCTATTGTATAAAAATGTCAGTGGCTTATAGAGCTTTGTAAGTCAGGGATAACTAATGCATCCCACAATCTGTCCAACAATATAGAAAATAATTTGCATAATTTACCATTATTTTAATTCATTGTCAATGTCTTCAGGTAATATTTGCTTTTTCTCCTTTTTCCGTTAGAGAACTAACATCCAAAAAGATTAATGTCCTTGCCTTATCTCTGTTAAAGCTGGAATTACAAATCAATCTCAGCATATCTGACACTATATCACTTGCACTGCTGGAAAGCTAATGCTATGCAATACTGAAGGTTATTATATGACTAGCAAAAGAGGTGTGAAAAGGCCATGGAAATCAGCTACTCTTTTTGTTCCTTTATCAGAGGAGGACAATGGCACAGAATAATAGCTGCAGAAGTCTGCAATAGATTATGCTTTCAGAATTCATATTCTCTGCTGGTTATTTTAATGTTTTGCTTTAAATTCTGTAAATTGTAAAATGTACGTACCGAGGTGGCCTGTTAAACTAAGTACCTTGGAAGAAGAAGCATTACAACGTTGGGCTTTATATATATCACATGAGTTTGATTAATTATTAGTCATTTAAAATGGTACTTTGTTGTCCTTATGAGCCCAGTTTTGATACTTTAAATTTCTGTAAATAATGTGTTTCCCCATGCAGTTATAGTGATATGTGTAGTGTTCATATATATATATATATATATATATATATGTTCTTTATATATTATTCTTCTCATATTATATTATTCATAAAGTAAAAACAATATTCCTCCAGCTAAATATGCAAAATAATATTTCTTATCTGCTAGGTACAGCAACCAACTGGTGTTGCACTCCTCGCTGAGCTGACCTACTGCTATGCTTTTAAAGGCATTTAATATATACAAAAAGACCTGGATAGCAGAAGATAAAATCACATGTATGCATACCACAATCCGCCTCTTTTTGGGTTGTCCTCAAGTGCAACTGGCCACTCCCCCCTGCCATGTGCCCTCATAGCATAAACAAACAATGCCAACATTAACATTTTTGTACAAAACAGCATGGGGGTCCACCCCAATCCTTACCAGATCCTTTGGGTCTGGTATGGATTTTAAGGGGAATCCCACTCCAAAATGTAAAAAAAATCCATAACAGACCCTTATCCAAGCATGCAGCCTGGCAGGTCACTAAAGGGGTGGACCGACCGAGCAAGCACCCCCCTCCTGAACCATACCAGGCCACATGCCCTCAACATGGGGGGTGCTATGGGGCAGGGGGTGCTTCCCCTCCAAAGCACCTTGTCCCCATCAAAATGGGTCACTTCCCCATAAATCTGGGCAGTGGTTGTGGGGGGTCTGTGGGTGGGGGACTTATCGGAATCTGGAATCCCCCTTTAATATGGAGACCCCCAGATCCCACCCCCACATGTGAGTGAATATTTTTTTTTTGAGGGGGTGGGGTTATAAGCAGCAGTGGTCATCGTGGTTGATGCTGGATTTACTTCGGTGGACATTGGTTCTGGGTTTTTAATGTTTGGTTTTTTTTTTTATAAAAGGTTTGTCAAAAACTGTCTCTTTGATTTTATTTATTTTTACATTTTGCTTTTAGTGTACCCTGTATTCATTCACATGAGGGAGGTGGGATCTGGAGGCCCACTTGTTAAAGGGGGCTTCTAGATTCTGATAAGCCCACCCCACCTGCAGACCCCCACAACCACTGCCCAGGGTTGTGGGGAAGAGATCCTTGTCCCAAAGCATCCCCCATGTTGAGGGCATGTGGCCTGCTATGGCTCAGGAAGGGGGCGCTTCCTTTTAAAATCCATGGATTGAGGTGGGACTCCCAAGCTGTTTTTTGTTTTAATTTGTAATTTCAGCATTGTTTGTTTACATTCTGCTGTCAGCGGGGAATCCCGCTAACAGCAGATGAGTCATCGTTGTTAAGGACGCCTTGGCTGGCAGGCTGCCGCACTCCTTAACAGTCAGCTATTCTTTCTTTTTTTTTTTTTAATTTAAATATTTGTTACATTTTTCATATTAATACAAATACCCATTAGGGGAGACAATTCACATAAAAATAGACATGTATAACATTTCTACATTTCCCCTTCTAAAAACTCTTTTCTTTCCCAACCCACCCCCACCCTTCCCGCCCCCCCCCCCCCTCCCCCCCCTCTGCAGGCTCTAACCCATTCGTGTCTCTCGAGGCTTATTGACTTTTAGGTAACGTCCTGGTTTATAGTTTTCTATATTTCTCTTTCAATCCTGCTTTTTCCCACTTTTCCCATCTCGTAAGATATACTCCCATTCTATCTCTGCATATGGTATGATTTTTCCATTCTACCAATCTGATTTACTCTGTTGATCCAGTCTTCCTCCTTCGGTACCTCAGTTTTCTGCCAAAACTTGGGTATCAAACCTTTTGTCGCATTTAAGTAGTACCAAACGCCTGACTCTTTGTATTTATTTACTGATGACTCCACATTATGTAGGAGGCACGTCGTTGGGTCTAACCCTATGTCAATTCCAGTTATTTCTTCGATCAATTTGACTATTATCTTCCAGAAAGCTTGGATTTTCGGACATTCCCACCATATGTGAAACACTGTGCCTATCTCACCACATCCTCTCCAACACATTTTTGAATTTTCCCCATTCATCTTGTGCTCAACACTCGGTGTAATGTGCCATCGTGTCACACACTTATAGTTAATCTCAACCTCTCTCATACTAACGTTTTCGTGTATCAGCCTAAATATCTTTCTCTGTTTATCCTCGTCAAACACTACTTCCCTATCCCTTTCCCATTTTGTTATAAAAATTAGCTTTGTATCTATATAGCTTTGTATCTATAGATTTCCGAAATACCGTGTTTCCCATCCCTTCGTGTTTCTAACAACCTTTCAAACAAATTCCATTCCTGTTTTAATCTCAGGGGTTTCGGGAGATTTCCAATAAAACATTTCAGTTGATGGTATTTCCATTCATCTATTCTGTTGAAGATATCTCCCTTCTTATCAATTAATTCTTTAAGTGGTCTCAATTCCCCCTCCACCAAAACGTCTCTCAATTGGATATCTTCCTTTCTAAACCATCTCCCTGATATCTCATCCTTTCCCGGAGGAAAGTACTCAGTATTTGTAAGAGGCATTAATATAGAATTAAATTCCCATTTCATATTTTTGTGTAAGTTGTCCCATACCCTTAAAACATTTAAAGTGTAGGTACTTGTGCTTTCTTTAATTCCTCTAAACTGTGCTGGAACCCATATCATCTTACTCAATCTAATTCCACTAAGATCATTTTCAATTTTTACCCAACTTTTCCCCTTATGGTTAAATGTCCAGTCATATATTCTTGCTAAGACCACTGCTTTATAGTATCTCTTGACATCTGGCAGACCCATTCCCCCTTTCTCTTTAATCCTACTTAATGTTTCATATGATATTCTAGGTTTTTTATTCTTCCATATATATCTTGTTAACATTTTTTTTATTATCTTAAAGAAGGCCTCTGGAGTTTTAATTGGTACCATTTGAAATCTATACAATATTTTAGGTATAATTACCATTTTGACTAGGTTTATACGTCCTATCCAGGATGGGTTTCCTCCTTCTAATGTTTTTAATTCTTCCCTGATCTCGTTTATCAAAGAAATATAGTTTAATCTGCTTAGATGAGACAGTGAGTTTTATTCCTAGGTATTTTATATCTTTTTCTCTCCATATAAAGGGGAATTCTTTTTGTAGTTTTTCTTTTTCGATCTTTGGTATATTAATATTCAGGATCTCTGTTTTCGTTGGGTTGATTTTTAGATTTGATAATTCACCGTACTCCTTCAGAATCTTCATTATATTTGGGAGTGTTATTCGGGGATTCCCCACATAGAACAACAAGTCGTCCGCAAAGGCCGCTACTTTATGTTCTATAGTTTCTATCTGAATTCCCTTTACCGCTCCACTGTTCCTTATTATTGACAACGGAGGTTTGAGTGATAACACATATAATAAAGGGGACAGTGGGCAGCCCTGTCTTGTTCCATTAGACATTCCAATGGGGTTTGATCTCTCCCCATTTACCGTAATGATTGCGGTGGGCTCCCTATATAATTTACTTATCCACTCACGCATTCTATCTCCTATCCTCAGCGCTTTTAAGTTGTCCATCATAAAGCCCCAGTCCACTCTATCAAATGCCTTCTCCGCATCAATTGACAAGAGCACCACCGGGGCTTTCCCTTTTCTACTTTTCTGAATAAGCATCAGGGTTCTCAAGCCGTTATCTCTACCCTCTCTCCCTGGTACAAAGCCCATCTGATCTCCATGGATCCAATCAGGCATTAGATCTTTCAACCTGTTTGCTAGGACCTTTGCGTACAGTTTGGTATCCGTGTTCAATAATGAAATTGGTCCATAGCTGGAGCACTGAGAGGGATCTTTTCCCTCCTTGTGAATAAGTACTACATGGGCCTGTAAAGATTCTCTCCTCACCTCCATCCCACCTCCCAGAGCGTTCATATACTCCTTCAGCTTGGGTAACAGTACTTCACTATATTTCTTATAGTACTTAACTGTGTAACCATCCGGGCCTGGGCTTTTCCCTCCCCCTGTACCTCTCAATGCTGCCTTAATTTCTTCATGGGAAATTTCCCTGTCCAACGCGTTCAGCTGTGCTTCACTTAGTTTTGGTAGTCCCGCATTTTTTAAATATATCATCCTTTTTTCATTAATTCCCTCTTGAGCGTCTTTTGGAGAGCCTTGGGGACTAATGTTATATAACTTTCTGTAATATTCCGTGAACACTTTAATAATCTCTTTAGTTGAGTGGGCCAACTCCCCCTTAGGGCTTTTTATCTTCTCTATATAGTTCCTATTTTTCTTTTTATTCAAAGCTCTCATTAAGTATTTCCCTGGTCTATCTGCCCATCTATATCTCTCATTTAAGACTTTGTTATATACTCTGCTCTTCTCCTCTTCCATCAACCTCTAGCTCATCTTTTTTATCCATTAACTTCTGTCTTGTATCTTTTGTTATTTTCTTCTTATGGATCTGCTCCAAGTCCAGTATTTCTTTTAGAAGCCCACTGACCCTCTCTCTTCTTTCTTTTTTCTTCCTTGCTCCTGCCGCAATCAAGATTCCTCTTATAAATACCTTATGACTTTCCCAAACTGTAGCTATCGATACTTCCTCTGTTTCGTTCTCCTTAAAATATACCTTAATCTCTTTCTCAATTTTCTGAGCTATATCCTCATCCAGAAGAAGAGCCTTATTTAGCCTCCACCCTAAGCCTCCAGTCCATCTTCTTCCCCATCCCATTTTCATTACGACAGGAGCATGGTCAGAGAACGTTCTTGTCTCTATTTCAATTTTAACCAGAAGTTCTATAAGTTGATGGTCTATTAAGATGTAATCTAATCTCGAGTATGTCTCGTGTGCATTAGAGAAGAAGGAATAGTCTCTATCTTTCATATGCATTATTCTCCAGGTGTCCACTAATTGATACTCGTAAATCACTTTTTTCAAAGCTCTCAGGGACCTACCCCCCTCTCTTTGCACAGAAGAAGTAGCGTCCTTTTGTGGGTCCATACAGAAATTTAAATCTCCTGCTACTATCAAACGCCCTTTTTTAAATTCCATTAATTTTTTCAACAGACCCTTCATATACATCTCTGGATTCTTATTGGGGCAGTATATATTGGCTAATGTACACTCAATCCCCTGAAGTTTACCTTTCAAGAATAAAAATCTCCCCTCCGAATCGGTCCTTCTATCCTCCAACTCAAATCTCATATTCTTTGCCAATCCTATTGCGAACCCTTTTGCTCTTTTAATTGGAGAGTCTGCGTAATACCATGTTGGATAATATTTAGATTTCAATTTCACATTTGCCTCTATCTCAAAGTGTGTCTCCTGTAAAAATACCACTGATGTTGCCCTATGATGTAACTCCTTGAACAACTTAAATCTTTTCCCTGGACAACTCAACCCATTCACATTATAGGTTATGAACTGTATTTCTTCCATCCTTATTAATTTGCTCTATCTCTCTTCCAAATTGCCTCTTCCTCTTTATCCCTACTATCATGCAGAGTGTTGACCCATAACCCAATGACCCCTCCCCTTCCTCCACCCCAACCCCCATCCCCCCTCCCTGCCCCCTCCTATCTCCCTCCCCCCTTTCCCCCTACCCCTTTTTAGGCTTGTAAAGTGCCTACTAATCATTTGTGGGATCATTCCCACCCTTGATTTAAGACTTTGGGGTTGACCTCCGCCCATGGACGGCTCACCTCTCCTCCATCCTCCCCAGTTTCCCTCTCTCTAAAAATTTGACTCATTTGAAAAAAGAAATCAATCCGGAAGAAATACCCTATTTTCAGAAGGGGGTGAGTGGGAGATGAAGAGAATGGAAGGGAAAAAAAAAAAATCAAAGTCTCTATTTCTCCCCTCACTCTCTCCCTCGCCCCAAACCCCCCCCCCCCTTCCTCCCCTAACCCGCAGCCAGTCCTCTTTTCTTATATCTTCTAATTCTCCTTTTTCTTCTTCCCATCCTTCTATTTCTATTCTTTGCAAGTCCAATCTCTCACAAAAGTCTCTCAGTTACTCTGGAAATCTCAGATAGGCTGTAACTCCGTTTCTCCATCCAATTAGGCATTCTGGGGTTCCCCATCTATACTGCACATTCTGCTTTCTCATTTGTTCCAATAAAGGTCTCAGGGATCTTCTTCTCCATAGGGTCTCTGATGTTAAGTCCGCATAGATTTGGATATCTAAATCTCTATATTTAATTATTGATCTTCCTTTAATCTTCCTCCAAATCTTAACTTTGTCCCCAAATTTTTGAAATTGAACAACTGTATCTCTCGGTCTCTCCTTCCCCGTGATCTGTTTGAACTTTCCTATTCTGAACACTCCATCCAGTTTAATCCCTTCTAATTCCGCTCTGTCCATTATGGAGTTTAGAATTTTACTAACTAGTTCATACAGTGATTCCCCTTTTACAGACTCTGGGATTCCTCGTACCCTAAGATTACTCCTTCTTTCTTTATTCTCTTGAACCTCCATCCTATAAAGAAGTTTTTTCTGAATAAAGTCCATATTTGTTATCTTCCTTTCTAGTTTAACAATGGTTTGGGCCTGATTCTTAACTTTCTCCTCTGTTTCCTCCACTCTCAGCAACAGGTGCCCCAAATCATTCCAAATAGATGTCATTTCTTGCTTTATCATTTTCTCCAAACTTTGAAACATTTCTATCATCTCTTTCTTATTTGGTACATGTAGTTCACCCTCAGATTCTTTTTTCTCCAGCCTTTCCACCGTTTGTTGACTACAGCTGCTATTCATGTCCAGTGATAATCTAGGGCTACTTCCCAAACTGATTTCCATTTCACCTTTTTCACTAGCAAATTGGGGCCTTTCTGGAGTAATATTTCCTTGAGTAGTATATTTCTTGATCGTACCTGTTTGGGACCCTTTGAGCCCTGCTCCTTTAATTCCTTTATTCTTCATGTCCTCTATGGGTCTTGTTTTCTTCTATGATCCCTTATACAAGTGTATGTCATATGTCTGTGGCTTGTTAACCCAGCCTTGCCTTACTATTTTTCCTTTTACTTTACTTTTCTGTGTCTCCTTATTCCTCTTCTCTTCTCCACCTCTTCTTGACCCTTGGGAATCCCCCCCTCCTCTCCTTCACCTTTTTCCTCCTCTCTGCCACAGGAGATTATAGTACACACAAAATTCCAGTATATAGAAAGCCCCAGCCGCTCTCACTCACCCTTCTCTTTCCTTGTCAGAGGCTCTGGTCATCGGGTAGAGGGCTTTTCTCAGTCCTAGGGGGATTCCTCCGGGTCTCCTTTGGCTTTTCGGTCACTTGGGGGTCATCACAAGGCAACAGGCTGGTTCTCCTAAATTTCCTGGGTCTAGAGCCAGTCTGCACGCCGGGGAGCGAGGCCAGGAGTGAGCCGGCACTTCCCTCTCTCCTCGGGATGCCGGCCGGTCTCACCTCCTCCCAGAGATCCTCTGCAGCTAGTCACGTGGTCCCGCCGCGTCTCCTCGTCTCCCGGCTGACCAGGCTCCTGCCTCTCTTCTCGGGCCGCTCAAATCCCCTGCTCTCCGACCTCTCCTCCTCGGCCCACCTAACTCCGGTGAGTCTGCCCCTTCATGTTTTTGCTTCAGAGGGTCCCTGGGAAGGACGGGAAGCGGAGCCTAGCTGAGTGCTAGTGCCTCACGCTCTCCTCGGCCGCCATGTTCGGGCTCCTCCCCTCCCCCCTCAACAATCAGCTATTCTTCATAATGAATTCAAATGGATTCAATATTTTTGATTCCAATTTGATTCGAATATCTCGAATACATCGGAAAAAATTCCAAATCCGGTCAAAAACAAATAAACTACACAAATTTCACTACGAATGCATTGAAACGAAAACAGTAATTTACCAAAACAAATTTTTTTGCTCTGCACATGTCTAAGATAAACCATTGACCATGCAAATGACCTTAGGTCAGGTGCTGCTTTGGGCAGCCACAGCACAAATGCACTGTGAGAGCCATGATTGGCCAAAGTCACAGTGACTTTGGCCAATCATGGCTCATGGCTAAATCCACACCCCACACTATATAAGGCTGATTACACTGCAGCCCTATGCAGTGTGTTGCTGGACACTGCCAAAGACAGAGGGGAGAAAACTCTCGACAAAAAAAATAAATAAAAAAAATAAAACAAAAAACACATTAAAAAAAGAAACAGCGTGGGTTTCCCTCCAATCCATACCAGTCCCTTGGTCTGGTAGGAAAGTTAGGAGGGACCCCACAGTAAAAAGTAAAAAAAAAAGTGTTTGGGGTTCCCCCTAAAAGCCATATCAGGCCCTTTAGGCCTGGTAGGGCTTTTAAGGGGAGTCCCACACCCCAACAATAGGGAAAAAAAGTGTGGGGTCCCCCCTAAATTTCTACCAGACCCTTGATCCAAGCACAGGCCTGGCAGGGCTGGAAAGAGGGGAAAAATATGTGTCCCCCCTTCCCTACAGCTTTTCAAACCAGGTGCCCTTGACATTGGGATAAAGGCCTCTTCCCCACAACCCTTACTCAGTGGTTGTGGGAGTCTGCGGGCAGGGGGGTAATTAGCATCAGGGTACCCCTTTAAATAAGGGGGCACTCTGATGCTGCCCCCCTTGTGAATGAGTAAGGAGTATTTGTACCTCTACCTATTCACTAAAGAATTGAATTTATAATAAATAAAGACGCCAGGCTTTTGAAAAATTCCTTTAATTGAACAAAAAACAGAACAGTTTTTTACAAGTCTTTCATAAAGAAAGAGGCAAAAAAAAAAAAAAATGGTTCCATTGATTTAATCCATCGTCAAATATGGCATCCAGCATTGTCCTGACGACTCGCCAAAATTAGAAAACAAAACGCCGCCCGCCGACCCTTCCGCACCCACCGAGCACTCGCCGCAATATGACAGGTCTGACAGTTGCCGATCAGATGTGAACAATTGGATGGAGCTAGCAGTGATGTCGGCGATGGCGTCACCTTTAACCACGCCAATTTTTTAATTTTTTTTAAATTAAAGGACTTGTCAAAAACTGTTGTTTTATTTTTTGACACTGTCCCAATGCCGAGGGCAAGTGGCCTGGGGCACTCAATCGTCACCACCTTTCCTGCCCTGCCAGGCATCTACTCGGATCAAGGGTCTGTTAGGAATTTAGGGGGGACCTCACGCTTTTTTTCCCCCATTTTTTTTCATTTTTTCTGTGGGGTGTTTCCTAACGTTTCTACCAGACCTAAATGGTCTGGTATGGATTGGGGGGGGGACCCAACATTGTTTCGTTTTTGTTTTTTCTGTAAATGTAATTTTTTTTTAATGTCAGTCCAGGCTCTATACATTGTACAGATGTGCAACTTTGCAGGTAGTTTAAGGGGACCCCCAGGCATAATATTTAAAGGAATTTTTTTTACCTTATGAAATGAAAAATGACTGCTCCTTTAAAAACGGTACTTTCTGAAATTTAGTTTTTTCACTGATTCATGTCCATCAGGGCAGTACTCAAGTCCCCATACCCCTTTTATGGCCAATAACTTGCATGTAAGCTTTCAAAATGGGTACTTTTGAATTTACAACTTCGAGTCCCCTAGACTTGCATTGAGTTTGAAGTTCGCGGTCGACTGTTCATTAGGTGTGAGTGTTCGACCGCGAACCGAACTCTAGAATGTTCGGCCCATCACTATTCACCATTAGTATTAATTTTGAATGCTTTTGCTTTTTTATTTTCAACTGGTGATCCTACTATTAACACACATTCAGCCTTAGAGAGGCAATGCTTACTCACCACTAGGAGCAATGCTAGGAGCATGGTATAAAAAGAAGGTATTGGTTCACAAGATTTCTGGCAGGATCGATAGGTATCTGACACAAATAGTATTTTTAACAGACCAGATGTGAGAATGTCATTGTTACAGTTTACATACATTTTGTGATGATTTCTCTGAGCTATTGGCATCCAAAGATATAACTAAAGGTAGTATGGGGTTAAGGTCTGTTCCAGGAGGGTTACTAACAAGTATTTGCCAATTCAGCATGTACCCTTCTTTGTCCCTACATAGGTGCCCTTTCTGTCTTTAATATATTTGGGAGGCAGAGCCAATATAAAAGGTTAAGTAATGTGATGGAGGACTACTTCAAAGAAAAGTGAATACACTTAGTAATTTGTGTATAGATCAAGTACAAAAAGCGATGCCTTATATGGGTTACATAAGCTTGGCCCCACAACCACATCCAGGTTAGCCTTTACTTATCACATTAAAACATATTAAAGACAAAATGGGGAATTTAATTATGGCTGCACAGTCTGCTAGTACTGCCTGTACTTTCCATTAGGCAGCTGGCCAGTATGTATCTTAAATACATAATTTTAAATTCTTTCCAAGTAAATTCATATAATAAAACATGGGTTTTACATTGCCTTTTTATGTAAAATATGCTCCATTCATAAAGGTATGGCTAAAGACACAGTAATTACCATACAGCCACAAAATATATTGAAAATGAAAAAAAAAATGCAGGGAAGGTTTGATGCTGCTTGGTGACACCCCAGTTCTTAGTAGGAACAGGTTGATAAAAATGCTCGAAAAATGAAAAGCGTGTCAGGTGCTAAAATACATTTAATTACTCAATCCACAAAGAAATGAAAGGTCTATAATTTTTATTGTATTTTAATTGATATAGACAGAATATCCACCAAAAATCAAGAAAAAACATGATGCAAATGTTATAAATTGAGTTGCAGTTCAGTGAGTAAATAAGTATTTGATCCCCTACCAACCAAAAATAATTCTGGCTCCCACAGATTGGTGCTCAAGTGGTACATACATTAGCCCTGTCAATTTAAGAAGGTGCTCCTAATGACAACTCATTATGTGTACAAAAGACACCTATTCACAGAATCTCTTTCTTCCATTCAAACCTCACCACCATAGGCAAGACCAAGGAGCTGTCAAAGAACATCAGCGACAAGATTGTAGACCTGAACAAGGCTGGAATGGGCTACAAGACCATCAGCAAAAAGCTTGGGGAGAAGGAGACAACTGTTGGATTGATTATTCACAAATGGAAGGAATACAAAATACCCTTTACTTACCCTCAGTCTGGAGCTCCATGCAAGATGTCGCCTCATTGAGTAAGGATGATCATGAAAAAAGTGAGGGATCAGCCTAGAACTACATGGGAGGAGTTTGTGAATGATCTCAAGGCAGTTGGGACCACAGTCACCAAATAAACCACTGGTAACACAATGCGCCGCCATGGCTTGAAATCCTGCAGCGCCCGCAAGGTCCCCTTCCTCAAGAATCTACATGGACAGGCCTGTTTGAAGTTTGCCAATGAACATCTAAATGATTCAGAGAAGATTTTGGAGAAAGTGCTGTGGTCAGATGAGACGAAAATTGAGCTCTTTGGCATTAACTCGACTCACTGTGTTTGGAAGAAGAAAAATGCTGACTATGACCTTACGAACACCATCCCTACCATCCCTACAGTCAAGCACGGAGGTGGAAACATTATGCTTTGGGGCTGTTTCTCTGCTAAAGTTACAGGCTGACTTTGCCTCATTGAGTGGCCAATGAATGGGACCATGTATTGTAAAATCTTGGATGAGAACCTTCTTCCCCCAACCAGAACACTGAAGACGGTTCGTGGATGGGTCTTCCAGCATGAGAATGACCCAAAACATATTGACAAGACAACAAAGGAGTGGCTCAAGAAGAGGCACATTAAGGTCATGGAGTGGCCAAACCAGTCTCCAGATCTTAATCCTATAGAAAATTGATGGAGGTAGCTGAAACTTCAGCCAGGAAACCTTAAGGATTTAGCCCTGGTTCACATATATGCGGCCGTGCGGGCCGTGTTTTGCATGGACATGAGAGCCCATTCATTTGAATGGACTTCTGTGCCCCGTGACATGCAGAGAAGAAGTCCCTGCACTTCTTCTGAAAACACAGCCCGCATGGGAACCTCGGTTCTCAGTATGGTTGCGTTTTCCAGTGCGGGTGGCATACCATTAGAACTAATGGCAACCGCCTGCGGGTCCGCATTCCTCTGTGCGGGTGGTACAGCTGCGCGGATTTTCGTGTGGATCTGCAGTGGCACCACCCGCACAGATGTGAACCTAGCCTTAGAAAAGATCTGTAAAGAAAAGTGGATCAAAATTCCTCCTGAGATATGTGCATACCTGGTAACCAGCTACAAGAAACATCTTACCTCTGTTCTTGCCAACAAGGGTTTCTCCACCAAGTACTAATTCATGTTTTGCTTGGGGATCAAATACTTATTTTACTCACTGAACTGCAACTCAATTTAAAACATTTCTATCATGTTTTTTTCTGGGTTTTTTGTTGATATTCTCTCTCTGTTATTTATAATCCACCTATGATAAAATATATAGACCCTTCATTTCTTTGTATGTGGGCAAACGTACAAAATCTGCAGGGGATCAAATAATTGTTTTCCCCACTGTAGTGCAGAAGCTTGCCCTCCCCCTGCCATTTGCACATTTCTACTAACCAATAAGACAGGTTATCATAGCAGAAAGCCAATAGGGATGTGTAGGTTGTGGGGTTTAGCACTACCCAAAATGTTTTTGAACTTTTCATGCTATATTATGTTCAGACATTCACTTTCTTTTTTGTTTTTTAATGACAGAGTCTAAATTCCAATTGGTCTACTATAGTTCCTTTAAAAACAAGCACATGCAAGTGGAATTTCCAAGCCTTATAATTTTATTCCCTGTTTTATACAAACAATATTTTCTCCATCTACGGGCTATGCATATTCTAAAATATTCATGGTTTATTTATCTGAATGTTTCAGGCATTTCTGAATGTATTAGATTACTATTTCACAGGATTAGAATGCTTTGCAGTTTTGCTTATACTGATTATGGTGCCCCTATGTTCCGAAAATGTTAGCTATCTTTGTTTTATCTGTGTTTGCTAGTAACATTCTTTCACCTAGTAATTTATCTTTTTCAGAGAAAACAAATACTGTACTTCCTTGATGTATTATAAATCAGACACCTGGTATGAGCCTGCAAAAAGTGTAACTTCACACATTATAGGGAAACACGTAACACTTAGTTTACATCTGGAAAAATTTACAATATAAACCCCTTTGTAAATTATATTTTTATTAATTTAAAAGTATAATACACTTACAGAAATTACATTACAGATGTTAGAGAGGCCAAAACAAAAAACATAAAGAAAACTTAATCTCAATATCACACAAATATAAACATATTAACAAATCATAAAAAAGGAGGTAAAGTATAAGGCTTTATGTAACCTTGTTCTATTACATTCTGTTAATAGGACAGAGATAAAGTCTATAAAGAGTCACATTCATGAGCTATATTGACACTATAAATTATTTCAGAGAAAGAAATGTGAGAGTACACAGTATTATTACCATATATACCTTAACTCGCTTATGGAGTAAGTGACTCAACAAACTTATTCTATGATTACATACAGCAGTACATGACTGCAAGTCCCTAGGTTCTAATGTGGGGTGAATTCAATCATTCAATATGCTGGGACAGGCGGCGTACTGACTCTCTATAGGACTAAATAGAGATTGCGGCTTACATGCATGGGAGGAGCTAGAGCTGACTGTCAAATGTTTTAGATAAAAATATATGTCACATTAAGCAGAACACAGAGGGGTTTATTTATTAAAGGTAAATATACTGTGCGCTGCACGTGCATCGCAAGTGAGCCTGCAAGTGCACTTCAAGTGCTCTGCAAGTGCAGTTATTTTATATCTGAGGGGGAGCTCTGAAATGAAGTGAAGCTCTGCTGATTTCTTTCATCCATCCATATGCAAGCAGAAATGCTGTTTTTTTATTGCATGTTTCACTCAGATCTAGAGCAACTGCACTTTTACTGCACTTGCAGTGCACTTCCAAGTGCACTTGAGTGGTCTTGCAGTGCGCAGCCTCTTTGCCTTTATTAAATCAACCGCAGAATGTTGTTTGCCATAGCAGCCCAACACCTGCTTGTAGTGCAGCTACGCTTTAAACAATTAAAACCAACACAGAGATCAGATTGAACAAATGTATTTAAAAAGTGATTCTAGCAATCCGCTTGTAATTTAAATTAATATGAGTATACACACATAAAAATAATAAGAAATGTATTATTTTCTATAAAACACAGCATAAATACTGCTTTTCAAAAATGTGCAAAAGGTCAAACTGTTAACTGGTCTCTACTGTATTAGTGAAGAGTGTCTGGAAGTAAACTTAAAACATGATCCATTTTGTATCCCCACTAAAGACTAGACATACATGAAGATTCTATAGTTGTTTGCCAGATGGCAAGGAATTAAATGATAACTGTATTAGACCAAATAAAACAATGTAAACAGATCATTTGTTTACTGGATTTAATGGAACAGCATAGAAACCAAAGCCAAAAGCAATAGTTTTCTGTGATTTTTGCCAAATTAAACATTACAGTTATCTATCTAGACCACAATCAATGTAATCAGAACGTAAACTATCCACAACAATGTGGCAACGTTTGTCTGTTGTTTATACACTTGAATTGGTCTTTATACATTATCTCATTTTGTGATTTCATAAAAATGAAATCACAAAATGAGATAATGTACCATAAATCTCACCATTTAGTCAGTAAAAATCATTACCTACCTTCAGGCAATTTATTATTTTTTTTGTATTTTGCTCTTGATGTCTCAGAGACATCTGACACCAGAACCGGGAATGAAGGGAAATGAATCCCCAGTTGGGATACAGACAGTAATAAAAACCTTAGTATAGACCTTAAAGGATAAGTTTATTTATCTATTTGTTTATTGATTGATTGATTTATTTCATATACCGGTGAAACTCGAAAAATTAGAATATCGTGCAAAAGTTCATTTATTTCAGTAATGCAACTTAAAAGGTGAAACTAATATATGAGATAGACTCATTACATGCAAAGCAAGATAGTTCAAGCCGTGATTTGTCATAATTGTGATGATTATGGCTTACAGCTCATGAAAACTCCAAATCCACAATCTAAGAAAATTAGACTATTACATGCAATCAATAAAACAAGGATTGTACATAGAACAATATCAGACCTCTGAAAAGTATAAGCATGCATATGTACACAGTACTTGGTTTGGGCCCCTTTTGCAGCAATTACTGCCTCAATGCGGTGTGGCATGGAAGCTATCAGCCTGTGGCACTGCTGAGGTGTTATTGAAGATCAGGATGCTTCAATAGCGGCCTTCAGCTCTTCTGCATTGTTCGGTCTCATCTCTCATCTTTCTCTTGGCAATGCCCCATAGATTCTCTATGAGGTTCAGGTCAGGCGAGTTTGCTGGACAATCAAGCACAGTAATCTCACGGTCATTGAACCAGGTTTTGGTGCTTTTGGCAGTGTGGGCAGGTGCCAAGTCCTGATGGAAAATGAAGTCAGCATCCCCATAAAGCTTGTCTGTGGAAGGAAGCATGAAGTGCTCCAAATTTCCTGGTAGACGGCTGTGTTGACCCTGGACTTAATGAAGCACAGTGGACCAACACCAGCAGATGACATGGCTCCCCAAATCAACACACTGTGGAAACTCAACGACTGTGGAAACTTCAAACTGGACTTCAAGCATCTTTGCAGTGTGTGCCTCTCCATTCTTCCTCCATACTCTGGGTCCTTGGTTTCCAAATGAGATGCCAAAGTTGCTCTCATCAGAAAATAGGACTTGGGACCACTGAGCAACAGACCAGCTCTGTTTTTCTTTAGCCCAGGTAAGATGCTTCTCACGTTGTTTGTTGTTCAGGAGCGGCTTGACAAGAGGAATACGACATTTGAAGCCCATGTCCAGCATCCGTCTGTGGCTCTTGATGCACTGACTCCAGCCTCAGTTCACTCCTTGTGAAAGTCCCCAACACTTTTGAATGGCCTTTTCCTGACAATCCTCTCCAGGCTGCGGTCATCCCTGCTGCTTGTGCACCTGTCAGAAAGCGCGACGGCGCAGGGATCTGCGCATTCGCAGAACGCCAATGCGTCCTAATCCGCTGGCGCTAGGACCTGGGTGGCGGCGGATGCGCACTCGCATTTGCGGACGCACGCCTGGCACCAATTCCGGTGCAGGGCGCCCTTTTTAAACCGGCCCTGCACAGAAACTTGTTGCCGTATGGTCTAATTATCCTGTTTATGTTCCTGTGTATCTGCTGATTGACTTGTTGCCGACCCTGCTTGATCCTGATCTCTGCTGACTATCTCCTGCTCTGACCCCTGGCTCGTTTGACTTCTCTCCTGGATATTCCCTATTGATCTGAATTCCTGTTACCGAACCCGGCGAGTGACATGACTACTCTTTGCCTGCTGCCTTGTACTACGCTGACCCCACTGTTACCGAACCGACCCGTCTGACCACGCTGACTCTGCCATCCATCCATCCTGCACGGATCCGGGTATCACTGCTCAGGCCTTTCCGCCTCTTCACGTCAGGCTCTCTACCTGTATATAACTCTGGCGGATCCCTCTACCACAGGCGGGGGTGTACTCAGGGGCCACGACCTGGTCATGGTCTGCTCCAATCCCCACAATCAGGGGTCCAGGGTGCCTGGGCACCATGATTGAAAAAGGTTGAGTTATGCAGTATATTCCAACAGTATGAGCAGACAGAAGATAACAAGACCAGTGATAACAACAATCAGCACAGAATATATGTAATGGTAAGGGGTACTGGAGTGTGCTAGAGGGTTTATTGATGCTGGCAGCATAGGGATCTATTGTTGCTGCATGGGGATCTATATTTACATGGGGATCTATTGTTGCTGGGGGTTATGTTGCTGCTGGGTGGGGATCTGTTGTTGCTATGGAGTCTTATGTTATGGGGGCATTTGTTGCTGGGAGAGATCTACTGCTGAGAGAGGGGTTTATTGATGCTTGCTGCTGGGAGATCTGTTGTTGCCTCCAGGGGTTCTTGTTGTTGGGGTGGATCTATTGTTGCTGTGGGGTCTATTGTGGCTGAGTGGGGGGGTCTCTTGTTGTTGGCTGCAGGGGATTTATTTCACTGCTTTTCTTGTTATCATTAACAAATTCCATACTAATTACTTGGCACTATACAATTATACTTGGTTCTGTATTCTCTAAAAGGGACAGTACTGGGAGCTGGGTAGGGGGTGAAACCAAGGAACAATACTTGAAGGTGGGTAGGGGGCAGAGTCAAGAGTGACTCAGGAGGACAGATTCCTACATCTATTCTCAGAGAAAAAAAGCCCTGACAACAATGTTGATGATTTTACTGCCTTACAATATCAAGCTTGCCTTTATAGAATTAGCGCAACTTAAAACTGGTACAAATAAATGACTGACCTCATATGTCTCTAAGGGAATCTATTAGTGATTTTTCTCCACTGGTGATCTTGCAACCAGCAACTTGCTGTCAAGTCTTACTCCTCATGCAAAACAAATACGGAATTGAACAAGGCAAGTTAGTTCCCTACATAGTTCTTGCAGCAGGTGGGGCAATCTCAGAACTCAGATGCAAAGATCTCATTGTAGATGACCCCACAGAAAATAGAAAATATGCAGCTATTCCACCTCCCAAACAAAATTTTCAGTACTGGGTAGACTGGCCCTTCATCCATTATAATTGCCAAAGGCTACTGAACTTCTTCATGTTATAGCCATAAAAAAAATATAAGTAACATAAACTTACCAATGAAGAATATATCTCGCTTCACGAGGGTCAGAACATCATTTCCAGGATTTGTGCTGCTTTTAGCTCTTGTTTTCTTTGAAAATGCACATGTGCTGCCAAAGAAGCATTATCCAGATTTAAACAACCAGCAAAAAGTAATAAGATGAAGGACAGTAATGCCTGGAAACTATTCTCCTGACTGGCGTAATGTTAAATCCCTGTAGATAGAAATTGCACCACTTGATTTATCGCATATTTCCAGCTATGTGGTAATGTCACTGTTTAATATATCCAAGCACTTCTCTTGGCTTTTCGATGGAAGATCAAAAAATAATGTGTTTTTTAATCTGTTACCAATGCCTAGGCGTGACAACTGCTTAGATGCAATCAGCATTTTTACATTGTGAGTTATTCATTATCAAGGATTCTAGATCTGGTTAATGTGTGCTTACTTTAACAGCCAAGAAACACACAGTTTAGAGTGATGGGTGTATTGTGCCTCTGAATTCCTGTATAATGTACATAACAAGGGAATAAACTCAAACAGTAAAAAATGATATGTGGTTTTACAACATCTAGCACCTTGTAAAACAGAAAGCTGCCTACCGTATAATATTGTCTATGTACATGTAAACCGAAACAGTGCATGTCAAGGCAAATATAAAAGTTGCAGTACATCCCTACAATACATGCACGTTTCCCATATTTTATCCCTTTGAATACCCTGCAAGTACATAAAAATGTCTGTTGATTTGTCAGAAATGCAATGAGCTTTTAAGTCCTGTCCTGGAGTTGACAATACACAGCATTTTTATGGACTGAGTGGTGTCAGCCCTCCCAGTTGTGTTTTGCTAAACTACTCACTCTCAAATCTTTACAGCATCAAGGCTAATCAATCTGTAGTCAAAGATAAGGACTGGGAGGGCTGTTTGAAATAACAAAAGAAAAAAAATAAACAAAATAACAATAGTGTACACAGAACTACTCTGAATTTCTGACAAGATCGACAGAGTTATTTTTGCACTTATCAAACAAATACAGCAAAATGTTCTCAATGGTATATTTAACAGTGAAAGTGTGGATATGCAGTGGCAGAAAAGCAAATATTAAGTAACCAGCAAATAAATAACGAAAATAAAATAAAACAAGTGACAGTAAAGCGATAGTCTTTCTGTTGTGCAGAAAAGGATATACTAAAGTAAATTTCCTTTAAGGGTAATGGATATGAACTAATAGTGAAAACAATCCAAGTAATAAGTCCATTTATATATTGCAACAAAAACTATTTCCTTGTGGTTTTTCCAGCAACTAAGAATAGAATTCACCCCTGTATATCCAGCCTCCATCACTACGCACTCACCAAATGATAAGTTGAAAAGGTAAAGCAAACAGCGCATGTACATCAATAAACCACCTAACTGTGTTAGTCTTCTGATGTCTCAGAACTATAATGATCCTTATTACCAGAGGGCAGTCATCACATTGATGTAGCTGTGTGAGGGAAGACCGCTCACCAAATGGAACCAAAAAAAGGACCATATATAGTGTTGTATTTTATTAAAATTTATATCTCTTCAATAAAAAGAGTTAAAACACACTGATACCATAACTGAGCATTAAAAGGAAAAAAAAGCCATGTTCCAGCATAGAATTACAAATAGGGAGTGCACTCAGAAAGATTGCCGCTGGTCCCACAACCAGAAGTGGCAGAGTGACATCAGCATATAGCTCCGCCCTTACTTGTCTCAAGCAAAGACACATCTTCGGGGGACACTAGCTAAACTACTCATCCACTTCAACTCTCAAATCTTTACAACATCAAGGCTAATCAATCTGTAGTCAAAGATAAGGACTGTGTTGGCTGTTTGAGATAACAAAAGATATGTACTCAGAACCACTCTGAATTTCTGACAAGGGTTATTTTTGCACTTATCAGATACAACAAAATGTTCTCAGTAGTATATTTAACAGACCAAAAGGGAGACAAAAGTTCATTGTTATGATCAGGGGCGGACTGACCATTTGGAAACTTGGGCACTGCCCGAGGGCCCGGGGTCGGTAGGGGGGCCCCATGAGATGCCCCTGGTACCTTTTTCATAGGCTTTTTGAGTTTGGGCAAGGACACAGGGGCCCCATGATCCCCTATTGCCCGGGGACCCCATGAGTTGTCAGTCCGCCCTGGGTTATGATTTACATACACTTTATACTAAACATGAAGTTGCACATGTTTTTCCAATGTAAAAAAAAAGATGAATATTTAATCCTTTTGTATGCCTGTTTTTAGTTAAATCATACCAGAAAGGTACATCAGTAAGCAGGGGCCTGATTCACCACCATCTAGCCTAGGGCCCCTCTGCTGTCCTCGTGCTCAGGGATGAGATAGGGTTCACACACACCTGTAATGTAGAGACACTCCACTGTCTTTGATCATTCACATTCTCCAGGCCTTGGCCATCAGTGAGCAGAGAGCCAGTGACTGTCAGTCTCCAGCTCTCTGCTCCTCTGGAGTGCTAGGCTGTGCAGGGGTGGCTGGCTCAGGCTTTACAGTTGGGACCTCTTCAGAACTTGGTTCTGGCTCAGTAATTACAGGAGTGCAGAGCTAAGCACACTCCTGTGATCCATAGGAGAAATATGTACAAAAGAGCTTTGGCCATACTTCTCCTTTAATAAATTTGGAGATCTTCAAAGCAAGTACATCCAGTGAAGACATAGATCAGTAAACACAAACTGCTTACCAGAAGATTATGGCACTCTATTTAACGAGTAGCCATAAGCGCTGGTGGAATTCATCCCAAAACAAAAGGCCCCAATCGGCATCAAGACCCCACTCATACAAAATAGAAATTAAAGAAAGCCCCTCTTTATTAAAACATATATTGTCTAGGTACCATAGACGTTTAATAAAAATGCAGTACAAGAAGCTCCAGCCCCTCTGGCCATCAGTCACAATGCGTTATGACGTCTGAGGGTTGTAGACTGAGTAGAGATGGATTAAAATCCCTGCTAAGTTTTTATTTCTGTCTATGTCCCTGTTAGAGAGTTTCACACTCTCTGTATGTCCTGGTGACCATTATCACAATGAAAATAAAATCCCAAAGTTTGAGAGGTCACCAAAACAGGAATAGAGGGGAACTCATCCAATGGAGACACTAGTTCCTGTGGGCATGGTGACTACTATAATTTTGAAGGGATTTCCTCTCACTGGTGCGACTATGTGAAAGGAAATTAAGGTAAATCTTCTCAAGGACATAAAAGGTAAAAAAAAAAAAACCCTCCCTTACTCTATCAAAAATGAATAAAAGGGTTTACCTTCAATTTTACTTTAAAGGGTATTTCCTGTGGCTTGCATTTTAATACTACTCTGGCATTTTGTTTTGACAAGCAGTCATCCAAATGTATAGGATTATTGGCATAGCAGGACTGCAAAGGGACAGCAGTGTACTGCAGTTATGTTGCATAACATGATAATCAAAGAGTACATAACCAGAATCCTATGACACTGCAGATAGCAATGTTTCAGGATGTCTCATAATTTACTTTGGAGTTCATCTTACTATGACGTCCAACTCTCAACTGAACAATGGTCTTTTTTTTACTCATTTACTGAGTGTATATTGAATATGTTATTAAAAGGCAGCTATACTGCCATTCTAAAATATGGTTAACAGAAAAGTGTGAGCTATTTAACATGACATTTCTCTCTCTTATAGCCAACTAAAACTAACTGTCTTCATTAGGCAATGCCTTTTAAATATATGCTCTATCAATGTGAAACTATCCAGAGCTGCAAATAAATATTATTATTAAAGTGATTATTTTAAAGTAGTATTAAACCCAAACTAAACATTTTTTATATTGCAGTTTACCAGTTCTTAGATGTAATGGCTGCATTAATTTTCTTTTGTAGGTTTTCTTTCTTTTATTTTCATCTGGTGAACCAGCCAGTAAGTCTGTTGTTTTTCAAAAACACAAGCTCTCCAGAAGAATGTATCAGTTTTACATGAATGAAACAAACCATTTAACACTGACAGGGGTACTTACAATGGTCACCTTGTATTTATTCATGTAAAACCTTTATCCCACAAGTAAAAAAACTGCTGTAACTGATGTGTGTGAGCTGGAGTTTGGCTTCGATTTGTTAGTTTATTAGTTTATCTAAATCCGCTAATAAATTTAACACTCTCATCCCCCCTCCCCATACTGACAGTGCTGCTGTCTGTTGTCCCCCCTGTGCTTCTTCATCCAGAATGGTGTCTCACTAATACATGAGATGTGTTACTGGCCAGATTACCAGGTGAAAACATAGGGAGAAGGCCTAAAAAAAGAAAGCTGATGTAGCCGCCACTTTGAATGATTGGTAAGCTGCAACCTATATTTTTGGGGTTTAATAACACTTTAAGGGGATGTAAAATCTCACCACCAAATGAATGCAAGGTAATGCAGAGGTACTGTATGTAGTTTTAATATTTTTACTTTGACATATTTAACATGATCATTTCTGGGATGCAAAATAGAACCTTATCTGTGGTTGGAGCTAGACATATCTTGACATAATCTTAGCTCTTGCACTTCCAGCTTCAATCAGTAATACACGCCCAGTCACATAAAAAACTACACATCTGCTGCATATTTTTTCTTTGCACATTTGCATGCATTTAATGCATGTTTTTATGTGTGTTTTGCATGCAGTTGATGCACGTTTGCATGCAGTTAACACATGTTTTTCTATCTGCATTTGTCCTGTGAGGTCACTCTCTTCTTCTTTCTTTGCTTGGGCTTCTATGTGCACTGGGATGCATTGCAGTGCGTTTTTGTAAGTTTACATGCTTTTGCGTGCTTTTTTTGAGTTTGTGATATGGAAAAATGCAGCAGGCTCTGCTTTTCTGACTGTACTGCAATGGTGTGAACTATGCCCATAGGAGAGCCTGGATTTTGGATTCTCTATGCAGGTGGAGTGAAGTAAAAAATGCATCCAACTGCACGTGGTGTGAAAGGGCCCTCAGGATGGCGATGCTGTCTCACCATGTTGAATCTATGGAAAAGCAATGTTTTTCACCTTAGGACAGGACTACAGAACACTAACCTCTTCTCCAAAACCCGGAGGGGACTGGGATCAATTCTAACATAACATTCAACACAGGCACTATGTTTACGAAGTTATCAACTCACAAGATTTCTGTCAGGACAAGCAGTTATTTTTTTACACTTCTTTGCAAATCCTAGCAAGTTCATTCTTAGGGTTTACATACATTTAAGTCCTCATGCACACTGGACGTTTTTACAGCTGCTGTTTTTGGATTTTGACATTTTTTTCTACAGCCAGCATGTGTCCATGCACACATAGACTGTAATCAACGTTTTTTGGCAAGGGCATTTTGTGGCTGGAAAAAAAACCCTGGACTAGTGGGTTTCTAGAGGAGTTTTTTAGCTGTAAAAATGCTCTAACGCTGAAAAACATGCTAAAATGTGGTAAATCGCGGTGAATAAGGACATTTGGGGATTTTTTTTACAAAAAAAAAAGATTGTTTTGTAAAAGAAGAAGCTAAAAAATGCAAACGTGAAAAAACGCGGCAAAATGCAGCTAAATGCTAATGCTAAAAACCGCTGAAAAACTCACATTTTTAACGTAACTTTACACAGCTAACATTACCAGAGTTATTAAAACGCCCAGTGTTCATGGAGCCTCAAAGCTGAACTGAACTATATCTGTCCACCACAAATTATAGGTACTTATATAGCGCTGCCAATTTACACAGTGCTTTCCATATATGTAGTGCCATTCTAATTAGCTAGGGAGAGCTAGAATTGTCTAATTGTCAGAGAGGAGGGCTGAGTAGCAACCCGGGTGTGATATTCAGGAGGTTAAATATGGGTCAGGGCTGAGAGGATCTGCAGGCCAGCCCCTCTGGAATTTCCCCCTGCTATAGAGCTTTGGAGGAAGGTCTACAGGCAGTGGGTGGTTCTGAGGAGTGGCTGGCTTGTACTCTTGGGGGACCATGGCCAATCCCTAACAGCAGGCTTGGAAAGGGACCAGGTCAACCCTTAAAGGTAAGAGAGCCTTTTCAGAGGCAGGAGAAGGAGGAAGAAGATAGACAAGAGAGGTTGAGTTGCAGGAGTCTGGGAGGGAGCTCAGGCTGAAAGGGGCTCGCCTCCAGGAGTGATGCTGGAGAGAGGGAAAGCTGTGGACTTCAATGGCCTCCTGAGAAAGGACCACCTGGCAGCTTGAAGGCCTGGTAGGAGCCACCAACCCAACAGCAACACAGGAGAAGGATTCAATGAGTACACATATACCCCCTGGGCCAGGAAGGGGAGAAAGCATTTGGGTGGGAAACCTAACTCACTCTGTAGCTGGGACTATTGCCATTCTAGTAGCAACTACAGAATCACCTGTCCATGGATTCCTCCATACAACTGGATTGAGGTGCATCTGGGGTTTGAGAGGTACATTGGGAGATGCTGGCTAGTGCTCCAGAAGAGGATATTTGTGCATAGGACTTGTAATATAGTTTCAGGAAGCTTGTCCTCAGTTGCCATTTTCTTGGGCATCCCATATATCCCTTACCCTATCATGTTCTAAACCCCTAATAAAACTTCAAAATAAAGCTAAAGGACTGGTTTCTGTCTCTTGGTACAAGTTTGAATGGAATGATGCCTGGCTGTGTAGGACTATAAAGGGACCCAAATCTTCAGTGACCCCTAAGGGGGTACATATATATTTGTACATTCACATAAGTCCCTAACCTTCAAGAAGCAATCTAAGGTCTGTAAATCACATTCCTCCACATACTAGGGACAATTTAGAGAGGAGCCAATTAACTTACCAGCATGTCTTTGGAGTGTGGGAGGAAACTGGAGTACCCAGAAGAAACCCACGCAAGCACAGGGAGAACATGAAGACTCCAGGCAGGTAGTCCCGTGGTTGGAATACGAGCCAATGACCATAGTGCTGCTAGGCAGAAGTGCTACCCACTTAGCCACTGTGCTGCCCAAATATAAAACTCTAATGTATATAATTCATTTTAAAATATTCAAAGCAAAGTCACCCACTCACATACATGTTTCCTTGCTTTATTTTGTCAGTAAATCGCTTTGAAAAATACCTAGCATATCTAGCTGCAGCCATTTTGAGTAAAGGCAGATGATTCATGTAGTATTTGCTTTGTGGAATACATCTGCTCTTAAATCTGGAATGCAGGCAGGAGAGTGTGCTTAGCTGAGAATGCTCCTCCTCCAGATGGAAAAAAAACAATGCCCATGAAGACTCCTGGGATGTGGGACATCATTTTGGTTTAGGGCAGAAACCAGGAAGCAACTCAAGAAATGTAAAAAAAGGTTAAAGCGAGTAAATATAATACACCTTAAATTAGTTAATGTTCATTGAGAGAGTTTAGTTAAATTTTAACTCCTATTACAGTTCTTCAACTAAACATGAGAACATGACAAGTGACATTTGATACTAGAGAAACCCACGAAAGAGCTTTGTTATACATTTAAAATTTGTAGTGTGATTCCCCTGATTTTGGATTTACTTGTCTGGCTGATATCCTGCTTGATATTTTTTTAACCTGTTAACATTATCACTAGAGATGAGCGAAGAAATGAAAAATTCGATTCGACTGATTCGGCGAATTCGTGGACAATATTCGATTCGAGTCGAATAAATTCGCTGTGAATTTAACTTAAAAAAGGGTGTTTCTAGGCTTCAGAGAGACTTAATATTAGTGCAGAACACTGTACCTTTAATTTAAATGCCCTTGGAGTCTGCTGGGGAAGAGAAATAATACTGTCAGTCAGTATGACATGCAGATGAGTGCCGTCGATCTTAGAATCACCGCACACTTCACTCATTTGGGCAGTCACGGGGCCAAAACCAGAGTGTGGAGCCACAGTGTGGCGGTGGAGGCAGCAGCAATGGGAGGCCATACAGCACCCTATGACAAAAATGGAAACCACCAGCAGTGTGAGGAGACCTGAAAGTGGCACATGGCAGAGTGTGGCGATAGAGACAGCAGCAATGGGAGGCCGTACAGGGACCCATGACACACTCTGGACCTGGCAGCAGCATGAGGAGGCGGTACAGGGGCCCATGACAGATTACGGGCCTGGCAGCAGCATGAGGAGTCGGTACAGGGGCCCATGGCAGATTACGGGCCTGGCAGCAGCAATGGGAGGCCGTACAGGGACCCATGACACACTCTGGACCTGGCAGCAGCATGGGGAGGCGGTACAGGGGCCCATGACAGATTACGGGCCTGGCAGCAGCATGAGGAGTCGGTACGGGGGCCCATGACACACTCTGGACCTGGCAGCAGCATGAGGAGGCGGTACAGGGGCGCATGACAGATTACGAGCCTGGCAGCAGCAACTTGGACAGGAGGACGTTCAGCTTCTGCACCGTCGGGTGCGTGCTCGCAAACTGTTGTCTCTTGGAAACGGATTCCAAGAAAGACTGCTGACGGAATCCGTGAAGAGGAGTAGCAGGAGAAGGAGCATCTGAACGAGCGGAATATGCCAACAAGCGACAACAGTGGCCCATGACAGATTACGGGCCTGGCAGCAGCATGAGGAGTCGGTACGGGGGCCCATGGCAGATTACGGGCCTGGCAGCAGCTATGGGAGGCCCGTAATCTGCCAGCACCCTATGACAAAAAATGGAACCCACCAGCAGTGTGAGGAGACCTGAAAGTGGCACATGGCAGAGTGTGGCGATGGAGACAGCAGCAATGGGAGGCCGTACAGGGACCCATGAGAGACTCTGGACCTGGCAGCAGCATGAGGAGGCGGTATAGGGGCCCATGGCAGATTAGGGGCCTGGCAGCAGCTATGGGAGGCCCGTAATCTGCCAGCACCCTATGACAAAAAATGGAACACACCAGCAGTGTGAGGAGACCTGAAAGTGGCACATGGCAGAGTGTGGCGATGGAGGCAGCAGCAATGGGAGGCCGTACAGGGACCCATGAGAGACTCTGGACTTGGCAGCAGCATGAGGAGGCGGTATAGGGGCCCATGGCAGATTAGGGGCCTGGCAGCAGCTATGGGAGGCCCGTAATCTGCCAGCACCCTATGACAAAAAATGGAACACACCAGCAGTGTGAGGAGACCTGAAAGTGGCACATGTTTGGGGCATGATTCATGGCGGATTTAGTCAGTTGTGTCAGGAACTGGTGGTTTGAAATCCAGACTAATCCACGCCTGATTCATTTTCACAAACGTGAGTCTCTCCACACTTTGGGTGGACAGTCGTGTCCTCCGCGGAGTTGCAATACCTCCTGCCGCACTAAACACGCGCTCCGATGCCACGCTACTGGCCGGGCATGACAGCCTTTCAAGGGCAAATTCAGCTAGTTGGGGCCAAAGGTCAAGTTTCGTTGCCCAGTAGTCAAGGGGATTGTCTACCTCGGTTGGCAGGGTGCTGTCCAAGTAGGCCTAAGCCTGTTGTTTGAGGTCCTGCTCCAGGTCCACCTGATGCTGCTGCTGCTGCTGCGGCTGGTTAGTAGTTTCCTCACTGCGCTGGTGAAGAAAGCTACTCATCATCGACTGCAGACTGAGGCAGCCGCTGCTGGTGGAGCTGCCACTGCTCCTACCACCCCACCCCTCCCCTGCTGCCATGGCAGCGGAACACGAGCGCACAGGGCCCACAGTGTCTGAGGATGGACGTTGGCGCAGACAGGCAGAGACCAGCTGACTACATAGGTGTTTTTTATAGTACGTTATTTTGGCCTCCCTCTCAGCAGGTGTGAAAAAGGCCACCATTTTTGAACGGTAGCGAGGGTCCAACAAGGTGGACAGCCAAAAGTCATCCCTCTGTCTGATGGTTATTATTCGGCTGTCGCTACGCAAGCAACCGAGCATGCTATGGGCCATTTGTGCCAAGGAATGCGAGGGACTCCCTGCCTCCATCTCCACAGCATACTGCCACGGTGCGTCTAGGTCCTCTGTCTCCTCTTCCTCCTCCTCTACCAGATGCTCCTGCTCCTCCACTCCTGTCCGCTGAGTGGAAAAACCACCCATTTCACTCAATAATTCCTGAGCACCAATGTCCTCCTCTACCTCCTCCTCTTCTTCCAGTCCTGCCCCCACAGGGGCCATGTGGCGTTGAGATCTGTGCGCCACGTCTACCGCACCCTGACCAGCCATTGTTAACAGCATTTGTTCCAGGACGTGCAACAGAGGAATGACGTCGTTCATCCCATAGTCCTGCCGACTCACGAATAGCGTGGCCTCCTCAAAGGGCCTGAGCAAGCGCAGGTGTCACGCATGAGCTGCCAATGGCTGACATCTAAGTTACACAGGGAGTACCTTTATCTGCTTTTAACATCAGGAAATCTGTGATGGCCTTTTGCTGTTCGTAAAGGCGGTCTAACATATGTAGGGTTGAATTCCACCTTGTTGCAACGTCACAGCATGAGGAGTCGGTATAGGGGCCCATGGCAGATTAGGGGCCTGGCAGCAGTTATGGGAGGCCCATAATCTGCCAGCACCCTATGACAAAAAATGGAACACACCAGCAGTGTGAGGAGACCTGAAAGTGGCACATGGCAGAGTGTGGCGATGGAGACAGCAGCAATGGGAGGCCGTACAGGGACCCATGAGAGACTCTGGACCTGGCAGCAGCATGAGGAGGCGGTATATAGGGGCCTACGGCAGATTAGGGGCCTGGCAGCAGCTATAGGAGGCCCGTAATCTGCCAGCACCCTATGTCAAAAAATTCAACACACCAGCAGTGTGTGAGGAGACCTGAAAGTGGCACATGGCAGAGTGTGGCGATGGAGACAGCAGCAATGGGAGGCCGTACAGGGACCCATGACAGACTCTGGACTTGGCAGCAGCATGAGGAGGCGGTATATAGGGGCTTATGGCAGATTAGGGGCCTGGCAGCAGCTATAGGAGGCCCGTAATCTGCCAGCACCCTATGTCAAAAAATTCAACACACCAGCAGTGTGAGGAGACCTGAAAGTGGCACATGGCAGAGTGTGGCGATGGAGACAGCAGCAATGGGAGGCCGTACAGGGACCCATGACAGACTCTGAACTTGGCAGCAGCATGAGGAGGCGGTATATAGGGGCCCATGGCAGATTAGGGGCCTGGCAGCAGCTATAGGAGGCCCGTAATCTGCCAGCACCCTATGTCAAAAAATTCAACACACCAGCAGTGTGAGGAGACCTGAAAGTGGCACATGGCAGAGTGTGGCGATGGAGACAGCAGCAATGGGAGGCCGTACAGGGACCATGACAGACTCTGGACTTGGCAGCAGCATGAGGAGGCGGTATATAGGGGCCCATGGCAGATTAGGGGCCTGGCAGCAGCTATGTGAGGCCCGTAATCTGCCTGCACCCTATGTCAAAAAATTTAACACACCAGCAGTGTGAAGAGACCTGAAAGTGGCACATGGCAGCAGAGTGTGGCGATGGAGACAGCAGCAATGGGAGGCCGTACAGGGACCATGACAGACTCTGGACTTGGCAGCAGCATGAGGAGGCGGTATATAGGGGCCCATGGCAGATTAGGGGCCTGGCAGCAGCTATGTGAGGCCCGTAATCTGCCTGCACCCTATGTCAAAAAATTAAACACACCAGCAGTGTGAAGAGACCTGAAAGTGGCACATGGCAGCAGAGTGTGGCGATGGAGACAGCAGCAATGGGAGGCCGTACAGGGACCCATGAGAGACTCTAGACTTGGCAGCAGCATGAGGAGGCGGTATATAGGGGCCCATGGCAGATTAGGGGCCTGGCAGCAGCTATGTGAGGCCCGTAATCTGCCTGCACCCTATGTCAAAAAATTTAACACACCAGCAGTGTGAAGAGACCTGAAAGTGGCACATGGCAGCAGAGTGTGGCGATGGAGACAGCAGCAATGGGAGGCCGTACAGGGACCCATGAGAGACTCTAGACTTGGCAGCAGCATGAGGAGGCGGTATATAGGGGCCCATGGCAGATTAGGGGCCTGGCAGCAGCTATGTGAGGCCCGTAATCTGCCTGCACCCTATGTCAAAAAATTAAACACACCAGCAGTGTGAAGAGACCTGAAAGTGGCACATGGCAGCAGAGTGTGGCGATGGAGACAGCAGCAATGGGAGGCCGTACAGGGACCCATGAGAGACTCTAGACTTGGCAGCAGCATGAGGAGGCGGTATATAGGGGCCCATGGCAGATTAGGGGCCTGGCAGCAGCTATGTGAGGCCCGTAATCTGCCTGCACCCTATGTCAAAAAATTAAACACACCAGCAGTGTGAAGAGACCTGAAAGTGGCACATGGCAGCAGAGTGTGGCGATGGAGACAGCAGCAATGGGAGGCCGTACAGGGACCATGACAGACTCTGGACTTGGCAGCAGCATGAGGAGGCGGTATATAGGGGCCCATGGCAGATTAGGGGCCTGGCAGCAGCTATGTGAGGCCCGTAATCTGCCTGCACCCTATGTCAAAAAATTTAACACACCAGCAGTGTGAAGAGACCTGAAAGTGGCACATGGCAGCAGAGTGTGGCGATGGAGACAGCAGCAATGGGAGGCCGTACAGGGACCATGACAGACTCTGGACTTGGCAGCAGCATGAGGAGGCGGTATATAGGGGCCCATGGCAGATTAGGGGCCTGGCAGCAGCTATGTGAGGCCCGTAATCTGCCTGCACCCTATGTCAAAAAATTAAACACACCAGCAGTGTGAAGAGACCTGAAAGTGGCACATGGCAGCAGAGTGTGGCGATGGAGACAGCAGCAATGGGAGGCCGTACAGGGACCCATGAGAGACTCTAGACTTGGCAGCAGCATGAGGAGGCGGTATATAGGGGCCCATGGCAGATTAGGGGCCTGGCAGCAGCTATGTGAGGCCCGTAATCTGCCTGCACCCTATGTCAAAAAATTTAACACACCAGCAGTGTGAAGAGACCTGAAAGTGGCACATGGCAGCAGAGTGTGGCGATGGAGACAGCAGCAATGGGAGGCCGTACAGGGACCCATGAGAGACTCTAGACTTGGCAGCAGCATGAGGAGGCGGTATATAGGGGCCCATGGCAGATTAGGGGCCTGGCAGCAGCTATGTGAGGCCCGTAATCTGCCTGCACCCTATGTCAAAAAATTAAACACACCAGCAGTGTGAAGAGACCTGAAAGTGGCACATGGCAGCAGAGTGTGGCGATGGAGACAGCAGCAATGGGAGGCCGTACAGGGACCCATGAGAGACTCTAGACTTGGCAGCAGCATGAGGAGGCGGTATATAGGGGCCCATGGCAGATTAGGGGCCTGGCAGCAGCTATGTGAGGCCCGTAATCTGCCTGCACCCTATGTCAAAAAATTTAACACACCAGCAGTGTGAAGAGACCTGAAAGTGGCACATGGCAGCAGAGTGTGGCGATGGAGACAGCAGCAATGGGAGGCCGTACAGGGACCATGACAGACTCTGGACTTGGCAGCAGCATGAGGAGGCGGTATATAGGGGCCCATGGCAGATTAGGGGCCTGGCAGCAGCTATGTGAGGCCCGTAATCTGCCTGCACCCTATGTCAAAAAATTTAACACACCAGCAGTGTGAAGAGACCTGAAAGTGGCACATGGCAGCAGAGTGTGGCGATGGAGACAGCAGCAATGGGAGGCCGTACAGGGACCATGACAGACTCTGGACTTGGCAGCAGCATGAGGAGGCGGTATATAGGGGCCCATGGCAGATTAGGGGCCTGGCAGCAGCTATGTGAGGCCCGTAATCTGCCTGCACCCTATGTCAAAAAATTAAACACACCAGCAGTGTGAAGAGACCTGAAAGTGGCACATGGCAGCAGAGTGTGGCGATGGAGACAGCAGCAATGGGAGGCCGTACAGGGACCCATGAGAGACTCTAGACTTGGCAGCAGCATGAGGAGGCGGTATATAGGGGCCCATGGCAGATTAGGGGCCTGGCAGCAGCTATGTGAGGCCCGTAATCTGCCTGCACCCTATGTCAAAAAATTAAACACACCAGCAGTGTGAAGAGACCTGAAAGTGGCACATGGCAGCAGAGTGTGGCGATGGAGACAGCAGCAATGGGAGGCCGTACAGGGACCATGAGAGACTCTGGACTTGGCAGCAGCATGAGGAGGCGGTATATAGGGGCCCATGGCAGATTAGGGGCCTGGCAGCAGCTATGTGAGGCCCGTAATCTGCCTGCACCCTATGTCAAAAAATTTAACACACCAGCAGTGTGAAGAGACCTGAAAGTGGCACATGGCAGCAGAGTGTGGCGATGGAGACAGCAGCAATGGGAGGCCATACAGGGACCATGACAGACTCTGGACTTGGCAGCAGCATGAGGAGGCGGTATATAGGGGCCCATGGCAGATTAGGGGCCTGGCAGCAGCTATGTGAGGCCCGTAATCTGCCAGCACCCTATGTCAAAAAATTCAACACACCAGCAGTGTGTGAGGAGACCTGAAAGTGGCACATGGCAGAGTGTGGCGATGGAGAAAGCAGCAATGGGAGGCCGTACAGGGACCCATGAGAGACTCTGGACCTGGCAGCAGCATGAGGAGGCGGTATATAGGGGCCCATGGCAGATTAGGGGCCTGGCAGCAGCTATGTGAGGCCCGTAATCTGCCTGCACCCTATGTCAAAAAATTAAACACACCAGCAGTGTGAAGAGACCTGAAAGTGGCACATGGCAGCAGAGTGTGGCGATGGAGACAGCAGCAATGGGAGGCCGTACAGGGACCCATGAGAGACTCTAGACTTGGCAGCAGCATGAGGAGGCGGTATATAGGGGCCCATGGCAGATTAGGGGCCTGGCAGCAGCTATGTGAGGCCCGTAATCTGCCTGCACCCTATGTCAAAAAATTAAACACACCAGCAGTGTGAAGAGACCTGAAAGTGGCACATGGCAGCAGAGTGTGGCGATGGAGACAGCAGCAATGGGAGGCCGTACAGGGACCATGACAGACTCTGGACTTGGCAGCAGCATGAGGAGGCGGTATATAGGGGCCCATGGCAGATTAGGGGCCTGGCAGCAGCTATGTGAGGCCCGTAATCTGCCTGCACCCTATGTCAAAAAATTTAACACACCAGCAGTGTGAAGAGACCTGAAAGTGGCACATGGCAGCAGAGTGTGGCGATGGAGACAGCAGCAATGGGAGGCCGTACAGGGACCATGACAGACTCTGGACTTGGCAGCAGCATGAGGAGGCGGTATATAGGGGCCCATGGCAGATTAGGGGCCTGGCAGCAGCTATGTGAGGCCCGTAATCTGCCTGCACCCTATGTCAAAAAATTAAACACACCAGCAGTGTGAAGAGACCTGAAAGTGGCACATGGCAGCAGAGTGTGGCGATGGAGACAGCAGCAATGGGAGGCCGTACAGGGACCCATGAGAGACTCTAGACTTGGCAGCAGCATGAGGAGGCGGTATATAGGGGCCCATGGCAGATTAGGGGCCTGGCAGCAGCTATGTGAGGCCCGTAATCTGCCTGCACCCTATGTCAAAAAATTTAACACACCAGCAGTGTGAAGAGACCTGAAAGTGGCACATGGCAGCAGAGTGTGGCGATGGAGACAGCAGCAATGGGAGGCCGTACAGGGACCCATGAGAGACTCTAGACTTGGCAGCAGCATGAGGAGGCGGTATATAGGGGCCCATGGCAGATTAGGGGCCTGGCAGCAGCTATGTGAGGCCCGTAATCTGCCTGCACCCTATGTCAAAAAATTAAACACACCAGCAGTGTGAAGAGACCTGAAAGTGGCACATGGCAGCAGAGTGTGGCGATGGAGACAGCAGCAATGGGAGGCCGTACAGGGACCCATGAGAGACTCTAGACTTGGCAGCAGCATGAGGAGGCGGTATATAGGGGCCCATGGCAGATTAGGGGCCTGGCAGCAGCTATGTGAGGCCCGTAATCTGCCTGCACCCTATGTCAAAAAATTTAACACACCAGCAGTGTGAAGAGACCTGAAAGTGGCACATGGCAGCAGAGTGTGGCGATGGAGACAGCAGCAATGGGAGGCCGTACAGGGACCCATGAGAGACTCTAGACTTGGCAGCAGCATGAGGAGGCGGTATATAGGGGCCCATGGCAGATTAGGGGCCTGGCAGCAGCTATGTGAGGCCCGTAATCTGCCTGCACCCTATGTCAAAAAATTAAACACACCAGCAGTGTGAAGAGACCTGAAAGTGGCACATGGCAGCAGAGTGTGGCGATGGAGACAGCAGCAATGGGAGGCCGTACAGGGACCATGACAGACTCTGGACTTGGCAGCAGCATGAGGAGGCGGTATATAGGGGCCCATGGCAGATTAGGGGCCTGGCAGCAGCTATGTGAGGCCCGTAATCTGCCTGCACCCTATGTCAAAAAATTTAACACACCAGCAGTGTGAAGAGACCTGAAAGTGGCACATGGCAGCAGAGTGTGGCGATGGAGACAGCAGCAATGGGAGGCCGTACAGGGACCATGACAGACTCTGGACTTGGCAGCAGCATGAGGAGGCGGTATATAGGGGCCCATGGCAGATTAGGGGCCTGGCAGCAGCTATGTGAGGCCCGTAATCTGCCTGCACCCTATGTCAAAAAATTAAACACACCAGCAGTGTGAAGAGACCTGAAAGTGGCACATGGCAGCAGAGTGTGGCGATGGAGACAGCAGCAATGGGAGGCCGTACAGGGACCCATGAGAGACTCTAGACTTGGCAGCAGCATGAGGAGGCGGTATATAGGGGCCCATGGCAGATTAGGGGCCTGGCAGCAGCTATGTGAGGCCCGTAATCTGCCTGCACCCTATGTCAAAAAATTTAACACACCAGCAGTGTGAAGAGACCTGAAAGTGGCACATGGCAGCAGAGTGTGGCGATGGAGACAGCAGCAATGGGAGGCCGTACAGGGACCCATGAGAGACTCTAGACTTGGCAGCAGCATGAGGAGGCGGTATATAGGGGCCCATGGCAGATTAGGGGCCTGGCAGCAGCTATGTGAGGCCCGTAATCTGCCTGCACCCTATGTCAAAAAATTAAACACACCAGCAGTGTGAAGAGACCTGAAAGTGGCACATGGCAGCAGAGTGTGGCGATGGAGACAGCAGCAATGGGAGGCCGTACAGGGACCCATGAGAGACTCTAGACTTGGCAGCAGCATGAGGAGGCGGTATATAGGGGCCCATGGCAGATTAGGGGCCTGGCAGCAGCTATGTGAGGCCCGTAATCTGCCTGCACCCTATGTCAAAAAATTTAACACACCAGCAGTGTGAAGAGACCTGAAAGTGGCACATGGCAGCAGAGTGTGGCGATGGAGACAGCAGCAATGGGAGGCCGTACAGGGACCCATGAGAGACTCTAGACTTGGCAGCAGCATGAGGAGGCGGTATATAGGGGCCCATGGCAGATTAGGGGCCTGGCAGCAGCTATGTGAGGCCCGTAATCTGCCAGCACCCTATGTCAAAAAATTTAACACACCAGCAGTGTGAAGAGACCTGAAAGTGGCACATGGCATGAGAGACTCTGGACCTGGCAGCAGCAGGAGGAGGCGGTATAGGGGCCCATGGCTGATTAGGGGCCTGGCAGCAGCTATGTGAGGCCCGTTATCTTGCAGCACCCTATGTCAAAAAATTTAACACACCAGCAGTGTGAAGAGACCTGAAAGTGGCACATGGCAGCAGAGTGTGGCGATGGAGACAGCAGCAATGGGAGGCCGTACAGGGACCCATGAGAGACTCTGGACCTGGCAGCAGCAGGAGGAGGTGGTATATAGGGGCCCATGGCAGATTAGGGGCCTGGCAGCAGCTATGTGAGGCCCGTAATCTGCCTGCACCCTATGTCAAAAAATTTAACACACCAGCAGTGTGAAGAGACCTGAAAGTGGCACATGGCAGCAGAGTGTGGCGATGGAGACAGCAGCAATGGGAGGCCGTACAGGGACCCATGAGAGACTCTAGACTTGGCAGCAGCATGAGGAGGCGGTATATAGGGGCCCATGGCAGATTAGGGGCCTGGCAGCAGCTATGTGAGGCCCGTAATCTGCCTGCACCCTATGTCAAAAAATTAAACACACCAGCAGTGTGAAGAGACCTGAAAGTGGCACATGGCAGCAGAGTGTGGCGATGGAGACAGCAGCAATGGGAGGCCGTACAGGGACCCATGAGAGACTCTAGACTTGGCAGCAGCATGAGGAGGCGGTATATAGGGGCCCATGGCAGATTAGGGGCCTGGCAGCAGCTATGTGAGGCCCGTAATCTGCCTGCACCCTATGTCAAAAAATTAAACACACCAGCAGTGTGAAGAGACCTGAAAGTGGCACATGGCAGCAGAGTGTGGCGATGGAGACAGCAGCAATGGGAGGCCGTACAGGGACCCATGAGAGACTCTAGACTTGGCAGCAGCATGAGGAGGCGGTATATAGGGGCCCATGGCAGATTAGGGGCCTGGCAGCAGCTATGTGAGGCCCGTAATCTGCCAGCACCCTATGTCAAAAAATTTAACACACCAGCAGTGTGAAGAGACCTGAAAGTGGCACATGGCATGAGAGACTCTGGACCTGGCAGCAGCAGGAGGAGGCGGTATAGGGGCCCATGGCTGATTAGGGGCCTGGCAGCAGCTATGTGAGGCCCGTTATCTTGCAGCACCCTATGTCAAAAAATTTAACACACCAGCAGTGTGAAGAGACCTGAAAGTGGCACATGGCAGCAGAGTGTGGCGATGGAGACAGCAGCAATGGGAGGCCGTACAGGGACCCATGAGAGACTCTGGACCTGGCAGCAGCAGGAGGAGGTGGTATATAGGGGCCCATGGCAGATTAGGGGCCTGGCAGCAGCTATGTGAGGCCCGTAATCTGCCTGCACCCTATGTCAAAAAATTTAACACACCAGCAGTGTGAAGAGACCTGAAAGTGGCACATGGCAGCAGAGTGTGGCGATGGAGACAGCAGCAATGGGAGGCCGTACAGGGACCCATGAGAGACTCTGGACCTGGCAGCAGCAGGAGGAGGTGGTATATAGGGGCCTATGGCAGATTAGGGGCCTGGCAGCAGCTATAGGAGGCCCGTAATCTGCCAGCACCCTATGTCAAAAAATTCAACACACCAGCAGTGTGAGGAGACCTGAAAGTGGCACATGTTTGAGGCATGATTCATGGCGGATTTAGTCAGTTGTGTCAGGAACTGGTGGTTTGAAATCCAGACTAATCCACGCCTGATTCATTTTCACAAACGTGAGTCTCTCCACACTTTGGGTGGACAGTCGTGTCCTCCGCGGAGTTACAATACCTCCTGCCGCACTAAACACGCGCTCCGATGCCACGCTACTGGCCGGGCATGACAGCCTTTCAAGGGCAAATTCAGCTAGTTGGGGCCAAAGGTCAAGTTTCGTTGCCCAGTAGTCAAGGGGATTGTCTACCTCGGTTGGCAGGGTGCTGTCCAAGTAGGCCCAAGCCTGTTGTTTGAGCTCCTGCTCCAGGTCCACCTGATGCTGCTGCTGCTGCTGCGGCTGGTTAGTAGTTTCCTCACTGCGCTGGTGAAGAAAGCTACTCATCATCGACTGCAGACTGAGGCAGCCGCTGCTGGTGGAGCTGCCACTGCTCCTACCACCCCACCCCTCCCCTGCTGCCATGCCAGCGGAACGCGAGCGCACAGGGCCCACAGTGTCTGAGGATGGACGATGGCGCACAAAGGCAGAGACCAACTGACTACATAGGTGGTTTTTATAGTACGTAATTTTGGCCTCCCTCTCAGCAGGTGTGAAAAAGGCCACCATTTTGGACCGGTAGCGAGGGTCCAACAAGGTGGACAGCCAAAAGTCATCCCTCTGTCTGATGGTTATTATTCGGCTGTCGCTACGCAAGCAACCGAGCATGCTATGGGCCATTTGTGCCAAGGAATGCGAGGGACTCCCTGCCTCCATCTCCACAGCATACTGCCACGGTGCGTCTGGGTCCTCTGTCTCCTCCTCCTCCTCCTCTACCAGATGCTCCTGCTCCTCCACTCCTGTCCGCTGAGTGGAAAAACCACCCATTTCACTCAATAATTCCTGAGCACAAATGTCCTCCTCTACCTCCTCCTCTTCTTCCTGTCCTGCCCCCACAGGGGTCATGTGGCGTTGAGATCTGTGCGCCACGTCTACCGCACCCTGACCAGCCATTGTTAACAGCATTTGTTCCAGGACGTGCAACAGAGGAATGACGTCGT
Source organism: Staurois parvus (assembly GCF_062004578.1). NCBI lineage: Eukaryota > Metazoa > Chordata > Amphibia > Anura > Ranidae > Staurois > Staurois parvus. The sequence continues at coordinate 542,809 of NW_028318113.1, forward strand.
TCATCCCATAGTCCTGCCGACTCACGAATAGCGTGGCCTCCTCAAAGGGCCTGAGCAAGCGGCAGGTGTCACGCATGAGCTGCCAATGGCTGACATCTAAGTTACACAGGGGAGTACCTTTATCCGCTTGTAACATCAGGAAATCGGTGATGGCCTTTCGCTGCTCGTAAAGGCGGTCTAACATGTGTAGGGTTGAATTCCACCTTGTTGCAACGTCGCAGATCAGGCGATGCTGTGGAATTCCGTTCTGCCGCTGCAGCTCAATGAGGGTGTTCTTTGCGGTGTAGGAATGGCTGAAATGCATGCACAGTTTACGTGACATTTTAAGGATGTCTTGCAGTGGGATGGTGGATTTTAGGAACCGCTTGACAACCAGATTGAACACGTGAGCCATGCATGGCGCATGGCACAACCTTCCTTGACGCAGAGCAGACACCATGTTCTTTCCGTTGTCAGTCAACATGGTTCCGATTTTTAGTTTGCGCGGAGACAGCCATCTGTCGATTTCTCTGTTCATTACACTCAGCAGTTCCTCCCCTGTGTGACTACGTTCGCCAAGGCATACCAGGTGCAGCACAGCGTGACACCGTTGCGCCCTGCACATGTGATATGCCGGTCGGGTAATGGGACTTGGCACGGGGGTGGCGGCTGAGGACACGGCGGAAAAAGAGGTGGTAGAGGCGGACATGCTTGCTGGACCAAGGACGTGCAAACGTGGAGGCAAAAGCGTCGTGACCTGTCCAAGTTGCTGGTGCGGCTGTGCCGGCACCACGTTCACCCAGTGGGCCGTAAATGACATGTACTGTCCCTGACCGTAGTTACAGCTCCACACGTCGGCGCTGCCGTGCACTTTGGCAGAGACCGACATGCTCAAAGACTGGCCCACCATCTCTTCTACATGTGAATGCAGGGCTGGCACTGCCTTTTGGGCAAAGAAATGACGGCTTGGCACTCTCCACCGCGGCGCGGCACAAGCCATCATTTCTCGGAAAGGTGCTGAGTCCACCAGTTGGAAAGGGAGGGACTGCAGCACCAGCAACTTGGACAGGAGGACGTTCAGCTTTTGCACCGTCGGGTGCGTGCTCGCAAACTGTTGTCTCTTGGATACGGATTCCAAGAAAGACTGTTGACGGAATCCGAGAAGAGGAGTAGCAGGAGAAGGAGCATCTGAACGAGCGGAAGATGCCAATGAGCGACAACTCCCCTCAGCAGAGGTGTTGGAGCCTTGACTGGCTGATAGAGGGCGATTGACGACGTCGGGTGACGGAGCAAGTAACGGAGCGGGTGATGGAGCGGGGGCTGGGGCAGGCAGAACCGCCGTATGTTTATCACGGTTTTCCCAGGCCACCGAATGGTGACGCTGCATATGCTGACGCAACGCTGTAGTCCCAACATGGGCCCCCTGGCCACGCTTGCATTTCTGGCCACATAGTCGACATACGGCTACGTTTACTTCCTCGGGCGGCTTGAGGAAAAATTGCCACACCACCGAGTAGGAAACTTTGCCCCCGCTACTCTTCACTGGCTGACTGCTACTTCCTCCGTGCGCACCGGCACCACTACTGGCCGTGGTGGTAGGCTGCAGTGGAGCTGGTGCTCTACTCCGTGGACGTTTGGCTCCACTGACACTGATGCGACCCTGCTGCTGTCTCCTGGGCAACCCACCGACTGTTTTGCTCGCTGCCAAGCTGCCACCCTCTTCTCCTGATGATGCGGAAGAAATTGCCTGATGACGACGAGGCTGCCAAGTGCGATCAACCTCCTCATCATCAAGTAGGGTCTCCGCCTCACTACTAGCCCCCTCGGCTGCGTCTGGGTCAGGAGACAGACCTGTCTCTAGACCGGCTACCGAGCCACTCTCCTCGCCAGTACTTGTTCGCTTGGCTGCTGAAAAGGCCGATGTCTCCCCCCGTTCCTGACCGCCCTCTGTTAGCTCTTCCTCACTGTACAGTGGGGCTGAGCCCACAGCATGCGATACTTCGCTTGGTGAGGGAACAGCAAAGGACAGGGGCAGGTAGAGGACACGTGATTTCAGTGGGCTTGGTCCCGGGCCATGCCAACTAACGGTTGTGTCTGACGTACCCACCGACCGTTGGCTGTAGGTGTCAGAGGTGACCTGGGAAGAGGAAGACGACCGAGCCAACCAATCAATGACGGCAGGGTTGTCGGTGGAGACACGACCGCTGGATGACACCGGGAGCACTGGCCTCTGGCTGCGAATACTGCTGCCTCGACCCCTTCCTCTGCTGCCACGTCTGCTCGCTCCTAAAACATTGCCTCCTCTGCCACTCCTCTGCATGTTGTCTGACATACTATTTAATTCAACGATTAGGTGTCCCTGAGTAACAATTCTCTGGCACGCAGTAACAATTCTGTCTGTCCCTGAGTATGAATTCTGTGGCCCTGAGTAACAATTCTGTGTCTGTGCGAGTAACAATTCTGTGTCTGTGCGAGTAACAATTCTGTGTCTGTGCAAGTAACAATTTTGTGTCTGTGCGAGTAACAATTCTCTGGCACTCAGTAACAATTCTGTCTGTCCCTGAGTAACAATTCTCTGGCACTCAGTAACAATTCTGTCTGTCCCTGAGTAACAATTCTCTGGCACTCAGTAACAATTCTGTCTGTCCCTGAGTAACAATTCTCTGGCACTCAGTAACAATTCTGTCTGTCCCTGAGTAACAATTCTCTGGCACTCAGTAACAATTCTGTCTGTCCCTGAGTAACAATTCTCTGGCACTCAGTAACAATTCTGTCTGTCCCTGAGTAACAATTCTCTGGCACTCAGTAACAATTCTGTCTGTCCCTGAGTATGAATTCTGTGGCCCTGAGTAACAATTCTGTGTCTGCGCGAGTAACAATTCTGTGTCTGTGCAAGTAACAATTTTGTGTCTGTGCGAGTAACAATTCTCTGGCACTCAGTAACAATTCTGTCTGTCCCTGAGTATGAATTCTGTGGCCCTGAGTAACAATTCTGTCTCTGTGCGAGTAACAATTCTGTGTCTGTGCAAGTAACAATTTTGTGTCTGTGAGAGTAACAATTCTCTGGCACTCAGTAACAATTCTGTCTGTCCCTGAGTAACAATTCTCTGGCACTCAGTAACAATTCTGTCTGTCCCTGAGTATGAATTCTGTGGCCCTGAGTAACAATTGTGTGTCTGTGCAAGTAACAATTCTGTGTCTGTGCAAGTAACAATTTTGTGTCTGTGAGAGTAACAATTCTCTGGCACTCAGTAACAATTCTGTCTGTCCCTGAGTAACAATTCTCTGGCACTCAGTAACAATTCTGTCTGTCCCTGAGTATGAATTCTGTGGCCCTGAGTAACAATTCTGTCTCTGTGCGAGTAACAATTCTGTGTCTGTGCAAGTAACAATTTTGTGTCTGTGAGAGTAACAATTCTCTGGCACTCAGTAACAATTCTGTCTGTCCCTGAGTAAGAATTCTCTGGCACTCAGTAACAATTCTGTCTGTCCCTGAGTAACAATTCTCTGGCACTCAGTAACAATTCTGTCTGTCCCTGAGTAACAATTCTGTCTGTCCCTGAGTATGAATTCTGTGGCCCTGAGTAAGAATTCTCTGGCACTCAGTAACAATTCTGTCTGTCCCTGAGTATGAATTCTGTGGCCCTGAGTAACAATTGTGTGTCTGTGCAAGTAACAATTCTGTGTCTGTGCAAGTAACAATTTTGTGTCTGTGAGAGTAACAATTCTCTGGCACTCAGTAACAATTCTGTCTGTCCCTGAGTAACAATTCTCTGGCACTCAGTAACAATTCTGTCTGTCCCTGAGTATGAATTCTGTGGCCCTGAGTAACAATTCTGTCTCTGTGCGAGTAACAATTCTGTGTCTGTGCAAGTAACAATTTTGTGTCTGTGAGAGTAACAATTCTCTGGCACTCAGTAACAATTCTGTCTGTCCCTGAGTAAGAATTCTCTGGCACTCAGTAACAATTCTGTCTGTCCCTGAGTAACAATTCTCTGGCACTCAGTAACAATTCTGTCTGTCCCTGAGTAACAATTCTGTCTGTCCCTGAGTATGAATTCTGTGGCCCTGAGTAAGAATTCTCTGGCACTCAGTAACAATTCTGTCTGTCCCTGAGTATGAATTCTGTGGCCCTGAGTAACAATTGTGTGTCTGTGCAAGTAACAATTCTGTGTCTGTGCAAGTAACAATTTTGTGTCTGTGAGAGTAACAATTCTCTGGCACTCAGTAACAATTCTGTCTGTCCCTGAGTAACAATTCTCTGGCACTCAGTAACAATTCTGTCTGTCCCTGAGTATGAATTCTGTGGCCCTGAGTAACAATTCTGTCTCTGTGCGAGTAACAATTCTGTGTCTGTGCAAGTAACAATTTTGTGTCTGTGAGAGTAACAATTCTCTGGCACTCAGTAACAATTCTGTCTGTCCCTGAGTAAGAATTCTCTGGCACTCAGTAACAATTCTGTCTGTCCCTGAGTAACAATTCTCTGGCACTCAGTAACAATTCTGTCTGTCCCTGAGTAACAATTCTGTCTGTCCCTGAGTATGAATTCTGTGGCCCTGAGTAAGAATTCTCTGGCACTCAGTAACAATTCTGTCTGTCCCTGAGTATGAATTCTGTGGCCCTGAGTAACAATTGTGTGTCTGTGCAAGTAACAATTCTGTGTCTGTGCAAGTAACAATTTTGTGTCTGTGAGAGTAACAATTCTCTGGCACTCAGTAACAATTCTGTCTGTCCCTGAGTAACAATTCTCTGGCACTCAGTAACAATTCTGTCTGTCCCTGAGTATGAATTCTGTGGCCCTGAGTAACAATTCTGTCTCTGTGCGAGTAACAATTCTGTGTCTGTGCAAGTAACAATTTTGTGTCTGTGAGAGTAACAATTCTCTGGCACTCAGTAACAATTCTGTCTGTCCCTGAGTAAGAATTCTCTGGCACTCAGTAACAATTCTGTCTGTCCCTGAGTAACAATTCTCTGGCACTCAGTAACAATTCTGTCTGTCCCTGAGTATGAATTCTGTGGCCCTGAGTAACAATTCTGTGTCTGTGCGAGTAACAATTCTGTGTCTGTGCAAGTAACAATTTTGTGTCTGTGCGAGTAACAATTCTCTGGCACTCAGTAACAATTCTGTCTGTCCCTGAGTAACAATTCTCTGGCACTCAGTAACAATTCTGTCTGTCCCTGAGTAACAATTCTCTGGCACTCAGTAACAATTCTGTCTGTCCCTGAGTAACAATTCTCTGGCACTCAGTAACAATTCTGTCTGTCCCTGAGTAACAATTCTCTGGCACTCAGTAACAATTCTGTCTGTCCCTGAGTAACAATTCTCTGGCACTCAGTAACAATTCTGTCTGTCCCTGAGTAACAATTCTGTCTGTCCCTGAGAATGAATTCTGTGGCCCTGAGTAAGAATTCTCTGGCACTCAGTAACAATTCTGTCTGTCCCTGAGTAACAATTCTCTGGCACTCAGTAACAATTCTGTCTGTCCCTGAGTAAAAATTCTGTGGCCCTAATAACGTTTCTGTGGCCCTAAGTAACAATTCTCTGGCACTGAGTAACAATTCTGTCTGTCCCTGAGTATGAATTCTGTGGCCCTAACTAGCGTTTCTTTGTCCCTAAATAACGATTCTGTGGCCCTCATTAACAAGTCTGTGTCCCTGAGTAATGGTTCTCTGTCCCTAAGTAACTTCTCTCTGTCCCCAATTCTCGTTTCTGTGGCCCTAACTCTGTCCCTGTCCCTAGTACAGAGCGGTCTGCCTCTGTTCAATGACTGCAGGCAAATGAAGATTTCCAAAATGGCCGCTATATATACCTCGACCATTACACAGTGCTGGCTGGCTGGCTGCTGATTGGCTGATGCGATCACATGTCGTTGAGGAATGCATTATGGGGCAGCGCGCCTTGTCTGCGCGCCTTCCCCGACATCCCCGCTCCGTCGCCGCACATGTCAGCCGCCATTTTCTGAAAAATTTCGATTCGCGCGTCCGAATTAGGCTGTTTTTCGGATTCGGCACGAATCGAAATTTTTCCGATATTCGACTCGAATTCCACTTCGGATACTTCGATTCGCTCATCTCTAATTATCACCTCTAAAGCTCTAATTGGCAGTATCAATGATATGGGCTGGCTCACGTCATTTTAATTTCATGATTCCCTACATTGTGATCCTCTGGCAAATAGAAATATCTAGTATATTCATGTTTATGGAAAATTATAATTTATTTATTTGGACAGTTATGTTTTCTATGTTTTCTATTTTATTTCCACAATCTTTCCAAACTATGTTGTTAGTTTCTTATCCAGGTATTGTGTTTCATATTATTTTTTTAGGGATCTACCAATACTCTTTTTTTATCGGCGAGTTCAAGTACTTATCGATATCGAGTACCGATACTTTGCGGTGCAATTTGCATCTATACAAGATGTATGCACGCAAATTGAATCACAAAGAATAGCATGTGATTTGAACAGGAATGTGATTCATGTCCAAATCGCAAGTGGTTTCCCCACTGCTCCTGTGTGAATCCTGGCTGTCATAGCTTGAGTTCACACAGGAGTGGTGCAGGGAGGTTTCCCACACTGGATAGTGGGCGTGTGGGTATGTACTGTATACTATGGTGGCAGATTCTCCATATTCTCAGTGGTAGCAGAGGAGAGAAAGCAGTGGGGGTTTGAAATCCCCACTGTTTCCGCTCCTCTCCTTGCAGGGATGACCGTTTGGGCTAGAGGGCTTTTGATCAGTCAGCACCAACACATGGATGGTGCTGACCAACCAAATGTCATCTGTTATCCCTGTAAGGAGAGGAGAGAAAGCCGCTTCACGGGTCTGGGGATTTGAAATCCCTGCAGCTTTCTCTCCTCTCCTTGCAGTGATGACAGTTTGGGCTAGACATCTTCTCATTGGTCAGCACTGTCCATGTGATGCTGCTGACCAGTGAAAAGCTCTTTAGCCTCAACTGTCATTCCTGCAAGGAGAGGAGAGAAAGTCTCGGGGATTTCAAATCCCCACTGCTTTCTCTCCTCTCCTACTGCTGAGGTTATGGAGCATCTGGCTTCGTAGTGTACATCCCCACACATCCACTCCACTCAATATGAGATGCCTGAACCACTTCTATTTGAACTCAGGCTATGACAAGCATGGGTTCATACAGGAGCAGTGGGAAACCCACATGTGATTTGGACAGGAGTCGTATTCCTTTTCAAATCGCATGCTAATCTATTCAGTGCGATTTGCATTGATGCAAAGTATCGGTTTCCGGTATCGGGAGAATTTACACGAGTACTCGTGATAATACTCGGTATCGTATTGGTGCATCCTTATTTTTTTTTTTGTTGTCATGTGTATAAAATATGAAGTAAAAAGACAGTAACAATTAGCTTCAACCCTATGTCTCAGTTCACACTACTGCTACCTGAAAGTCACACGGCTTGCAGTGTGACTTTGCCAGGCAACTTGAGTATTACTTTGAAGTGACTTTGAAGCAACTCTGAAGCAATTATGATGCAACTTTCAGGGAATGACTGGTAATCTTCCTGTAATGTTGGATCCATATCACATCAGTATAGGTGAGGTTCTGACTTGGAGGTGACTTCTATTAAAGTATATGGACACAAGTCGGATAGAAGTCACCTTGAAGTAGTAGAGGAACCTTTTCTAAAGTTGGAGCGACTTCATTAGTGCTGATTAAGACAGCTCTCATTGACTAACATGGGATTTCACATGTCATGCGACTTGGGGCCTCACAAGTCGGATCCCAGGTCGTGGTGGAGAGAACTGAGCCTAAAACTTAAAATAGCACCTAACCCCTTAAATGCTACCCACCCAAAAAAAAAATTGAATATAGATTCAACCGCCAATATCTTTGGTGATACCAATAATTATAACATGCAGGTTTTTTTTCTTTTTAAAGCAAACCTCTGCATTTGCATTTTTCATCCTATGCTAACTTTACATTGTCCAGGTTTGTGACAAATTGAATTTAAAGTGAAAATTCACCTTCACAGATCACTCCAAAATAATATATTATTTCCACAAAAAAAATGGTTCTGTCCTTGAAACTGAAGTACTTTATGTACTATATAAAATGTCACAGGCCTTGCTGCAACGTGAGACATTATGTCACACAAGCTTGTGAGGTTTTGAGTTAAAAAGTTAAACATAAGCCCAGGTTACAGTGTAAGCAAGAATTCCAATGTGAAAAGGAAATATTCAATTTCAAACATTAACAATGTACTTGCTGGAGTGCATATTTCCACACCATTATATACATGCTGTCCAACTTTCAGAGATGGTATAGAGCAGAGGTTTCCAACCTGTTATTTACCTGAGTCACATTGGAAGAAGAGAATTTGTCTTGGGCCACACATAAAATACAATAACAACAAGGATAGCAGAAAAGGTTGGGCAGATCACAAGATAACCTGTTAGCACCAACTGTTCGCAAATATGCGGCCTCTCGGCGGCTGGGCCTTGATGCCAAGAGGCCGCACATTTGCGTACCTAAAAAAAACACATGTGTCAAGAGTGCTCGCCCTGTGCGCTTCCGGCACATTTACTGGCGCTTCACAGAAATGTCCTGATTACTACTTGTGATCGGGACCTTTCCAATCATGTCACCGCTGTGACAACCAATCATGGAAGTCACATGACCCTATACCCCGACCTCCTGGCGTTACAAACCCCTAAAGGGCTGAGAGGTGCCGGTGCTAAGGGGTTAAGATCACTGATATAGATAATTTCCCTATCTGAATAATAAAACTTCATTTTTTGTAATATTTTTTATTATAAAAGTAAAAAAGGGCAAAACTAGTGTGATATTTGACACGGTTTTGATAAACTCACCAATAGCTAGTTTGATGGATGTAGTAGCAATTCTCAATGAATTCTCAAGGTGCTCATCAGATATTTTAGTTCTAATTTTGCCCTTTGTGTTCTTCAGCCTTGAAAATGGTTGCTCACAAATAGGTGTTGCCAGAAACTGATGACATGAATAAGGCGTGATTTTGAAGAGGATATTTTTCTTTGGAAAGATAACACTTATAAAAGCCCAATATAGAGACACTGTCAATCTTTTCTTCGGCTGCATGTATTCGCTAATTGTAAACACATTTTTACAAAAAATTCCAAGTTAACGATTTTGTGTTGAGCTGTATTCATAGATGTCTTGGGCTGCATGCTGCCCATGGGCTGCAGGTTGGACACCTCTGGCATACTGTAGAAGGACACCTTCAAACTATCCAGGTGATAAAGACAGTCTGCTACACAAATGCCCAGATCATGCAGAATTTGCACAAAATAGCTGCATTTTCACTGCTACTTTTCCATTATAGTATATCAATGTATTAAATGTACGTTTGAAGGGTTTGGCCCCTGTACATGAGGTGCAGCCAGGAGCTGTATTTATTACAAAGATAAATATCTTTGTTATGGTCATTTAGTTTAGCAGAATCACTTTTGCATGCTTTGTTCAACAACACACTGAATCCAAAAAATGTAAAGACATGAATAGACCTTGCCCAGGACATTAGAAGACAGAGGAGCATCAGGTATTGCACTGACTATCATTGACAATGCAATGTAATACCTTATTTGCAAAACATTTTTTATTCAGTTGACTTTTCCTGTGATGTAGTTATCCTTGACATCACCATCCGTTGACATCTACAGTATAACCAACAGGCTTTCTCATTGTTGCTTAAAGTGGTTATAAAGCCTAAACATGTTTAACCTTAATTCATTCCTTGCATTAATGTAAAAAATGCTTAGGTATCAGTATTCCCCCTCATCCCACCTTTTACGTTCCTAAGCCCTCATTCGATCCAGTGCTTTGTCCGTCTGCAGCTCCTCTCTCCCCTCACTTCCTGGTGTTTTGTGCTTTGCTAAGGCAAAGGGAGCCATTGGCTCCTGCTGATATCAATCAAAGCCAGTGACGAGAGAGATGAGTTCCACTATCTGTGTCAATAAATGCAGACAACAAGGCTTGGGAGTGAGCCCCCATGAGTGCCCCCATAGAAAGCAACTTTCTAGGGGGTCACTTAGCAGAGGGGAGGAGCCAGGAGCTCCAGCAGGGGACCCAAGAAGAGGAGGTTCGGGCCACTCTGTGCAATTCCATTGCGCAAAGCAGGTAAGTATAAACCTATTTGTTTTTTTTAAGTGCATTTATTATTATTATTATTATTATTATACAGTGTTTATATAGCGCCAAAGGGTTTGCTCAGCACTGTACATTAGTGAGGGGGACAGAACATGAGACAATACAGTACAATACAATACACGAGGGGTTCGAGGGCCCTGCTCTTTCGAGCTTACAATCTAGGAGGGAGGGGATAGTGGTACAGGAGGAAGTGGCTGTGGGGGATGGAGTAGTAGGAGGAGTGTAGAGTGTAGATCAGCAATTAGGTGAGGGTGGGGTAGGCTTCCCTGAAGAGATGGGTTTACAATTGCTTTAAGCCTGTTTCATTTGCAGCCATAAAAAGTCTATATATATACATTACACAGTGGTCAAACAAGGACTGAGGCACCTCTGGGCACTGTAGCCAAGCACTGCATACCTCCCAAACCTACTACTGTGATCATTGGATTATGTTTATAGTTCTTTTATGAGAATTAACTGCTCCACAGTGCCTGTGACTACAGAGGTCAGAAAAGGTTTGTTTTAAAGCTCATTTACTGCTTACTAACAATATGTAAATAATTCACTGTCTTCTAGCCTTGTCACAGATTCAGCTAAAAAAATTCAGCTAACTGATGAAGATGTGAACACAAAATTGATATCATGATGATATTTTGTGTATATTTTTTATAAAATGACACTATTAAATTATTTCAAGGAAATGTATTGCTTCTTTTAGTGCAAATGGGATTGTAATAGTGTAAATAAATGTATCAACATGTACATTATTTATGCTTTATAATATTCTTTTTACTGATATTGTTGGGGATGGTTATATTTTATTGTTAAAAATACAGTACTATGAATGCTGTGTTTCTCCCTTAGCAATGTGGTTTAGGTATACTTTACTGATTCTCTAGTCGCACTGCATGTCATTGGATGACTTCTGTAAATAATCTTTCACTGTAAATCACCTACATTCTACGTGTCCTTTGTTTTGCTAAAACCAATAATTCATCAAAGATACTGATTGCATTGGCTGATAAGACAGGCACTAGAGGCAGAACCTACACATCTGTACATACATGTTATAATTTAACAACTATTATCAGGACAGAAAAATTGCAAAATCATATAAAAAATTACTCTTGTTTTATCTATGCAATAATAACAATGTACTTTGATGGTACTTGTCCTTTTAAACAGTAGCAATGTTATTGGCAGAGCTGGGTTATTGCTGTTATTCTACCAGCCAGAATTGCTCAGATGAGTAGCACTAACCCTTCTGCCATGTAAGCACATGTAATCCCATCACCGAAGACAGATGATTCTCTGGGTACTGGACCATAATCCAATTATTCCTAACACTGTTCTCAAAGATGGTTTCCAGCTTTGTCCATTTCTTTAAGTCTACACTAAGCCAGTTGTAATACTAACAGCTTTACTAATTTAGCTTCTTAAAACCATTCTCCTGGCTGTCACTGGTATCCAGTATTCCACTAGTACAATTTCTGTCATTTGGCACATTAAGCCACTTTAGGCCTAATTTAATATTTGGCTCAAGTAAAGTTTAAAAAAATCAAGGCTGACAAATACCTGTTTGGAGATTGAATGGGTGTAGTGGTAAATCCCTCCGGATAAAGACATTCACTGCTACTGTTCAGTTTATGTTTGATCACTTCCATGTTCTACAAGGGTTGCACACAAGATACAGTGCATCTAGAAAGTATTCACAGCGTTTAACGTTTGCCACATTTTGTTATGTTACAGCCTTATTCCAAAATGGATTAAATAATTTTTTTCCCTTAACATTCTACAAACAATGCCCCATAATGACAATGTGAAAGAAGTTGGTTTTGAAATCTTTGCAATTTATTAAAATAAAAACTGAAAAAAAACACATGTACATAAATATTCACAGCCTTTGCTCAATACTTTGAAGCACCAATTACAGCCTCAAGTAATTTTGAGTATGATTCTACAAGCTTGGCACACCTATTTTTGGGCCATTTCTCCCATTCTTCTTTGCAGTACCTCTCAAGCAAAACTCCAGGTGGGCTGCCATTTACTGAGGAGTGGCTTCCATCTGGCCACTCTACCATACAGGCCTAATTGGTGGAGTGCTGCAGAGATGGTTGTTCTTCGGAAAGGTTCTCCTCTCTCCACAGAGAAACGCTGGAGCTTTTTCAGAGTAACCATTGGGTGCTTGGTTACCTCCCTGGCTAAGGCCCTTTTTCCTCGATCGCTCATTTTGGCCAGACGGCCTGCTCTAGGAAGATTCCCGGTGGTTCCAAACTTCTTCCATTAGGGATGATGAAGGCCACTGTGCTCATCGGGACCTTCAATGCTGCAGACATTTTTCTGTACCCTTCCCCAGATCTGTGCCTTGATACAATCCAGTCTCGGTGGTCTATGGACAATTCCTTGGACTTCATGGCTTGGTTTGTGCTCTGACATGCACTGTTAACTGTGGGACCTTATATAGACAGGTTTATGCATTTCCTAATCATGTCCAATCAACTGAATTTCCCACAGGTGGACTCCAATCAAGTTGTGGAAACATCTCAAGGATGATCAGTGAGAACAGGATGCACCAGAGCTCAATTTTGAGTGTCATGGCAAAGGCTGTGAATATTTATGTACATGTGTTTTTTTTTGTTTTTTATTTTTAATAAATTGCAAAGATTTCAAAACTTCTTTCACATTGTCATTATGGGGTATTGTTTGTAGAATGTTGAGGAAAAAAATTAATTTAATCCATTTTGGAATAAGGCTGTAACATAACAAAATGTTGCAAAAGCTAAGGGCTGTGAATACTTTCTGGATGCACTGTGCCAGCCAGGAACTGTCCCACACAGGGGTGGACTGACCATTTGGAAACTCGGGCACTGCCCAAGGACCCGGGGTCAGTAGGGGGCCCCATGAGATGCCCCTGGTACCTTTTTCATAGGCTTTTTTGAGTTTGGGCAAGGACACAGGGGCCCTATGATCCCCTATTGCCCGGGGGCCCCATGAGTTGTCAGTCCGCCCCTGGTCCCACATATCCAAATGTTGTAAAGCTTGAGCTCCAATTACTATGCATGTTTTTTCTTTAGTTTTGGACAGAATGGGAAAGGATTAAAAGTCCTATAAAGCTTTTTTTCCCACAAAAAATATTTCCTTCCAATCAAGTCCATTAACTCCAAATCAGCAATATCAGCTTACTTCTGAAATTAACCCCTAAACTAAACCCTTAATCTCAACCTTATCCCCACAATGCAGAGTTTCTTATCATCAGTATATCACAGATAGCTCATAAAAACAGTAAAGGTTATATGTAGGGATGCACTGATACCGATACCAGTATCAGTGCCAATACCGAGTACTTTCATGAGTACTAGTGCTCGAGAAAATGCTCCTGATACCTTAACCGATACTTTGTGGTGCGATTTGCATTAATGGACTGCAAAGATTAGCGTGTGATTTGAAAAGGAATGCGATTCTTGTCCAAATTGCATGTGGTTTCCCTACTGCTCTTGTGTGAACCCAGGCTTGTCATAGCCCGAGTTCAAACAGGAACGGTGTGGGAAACCTCCCTACAGGCATCCCATGCTGAGTCTCAGTGGTAGGAAAGGAGAGAACATGGTTGGCATTTGAAATCCCTGCTACTTTCTTTGTTTTTCTTGCAGCAATGACAATTCGGACTAGATGGAATCTGTTTGGTCAGCACCGAGTATTTGGCCGAATGTATCGGTACTCATACTCGCTGATAGAAAAACAGTATCGGTGCATCCCTAGTTTTATGTGAAACCTTAAAAACAAATGTCCATAAAGTGTATCTAAACATAAAAATGTATATAATGTAATGCCCTCTAGTGTACATAGGGTTTTTTTGTGTTACGTTAGAGGCTTGCTAGAAGACTGGGTCTGAGTCAACCTGTTAATGAGTCAGCGAGGATACTTCAGACTAAAGCTGGAGGGCTCTGCAGGTCAGTTCTCTAATACCTCTCCCTGCTCTAGAAACTTGGAAAAGATTCTAGAAGCAGTGGGCGGAGGCGAGGAGAGGCTGATATGCATACTTAGGGGAATCTGGCCAATCCCCAGACAGGAGGCTTGGCAAGGTGGCTAGGTCAGCCCTTAAATACAGGAGAGCCTGGTCAGCAAGGGTGGTAGAAGATAGAATGAGGAAGTGCTGCTGGTGGGGAGCCTGGGAGGGGGCCCCAGAGGAGGGTTTCTGCCTACAGGCTAGAGCTGGACAGAAGGATCTCCACTGTTCCACACTCTACCAGGGAAAGACAGCCTATCAGCAAGGAAGGCTGGAAAGCAGCTGCAACACATTAAGCTACAAGAACAGAACAGTGTGAGTACTTCTACAACCCCTGGGCCAAAGAAGAGAGAGCGTGTTAAGGTGCAATACCCAACTAGTTCTCCCTTGAACTACATTACTTGTTTGTCTCAGAATTCCTTGCCCTGCGATACTGTCAAGACAGCTAGGTGGATGAAGAGATTTTCATTTAAGGGGACTAAGTGCTCCTTTGAAAGACTGTATGCTGATTCTCCAAAAGATAAGATCTGCTGGATCTTTGCCTTTTTGTGCCTAAGAAGTTGTCTTCCAAGTTATTTCAGTTCCATTGAGCATGCCATATACCTCTAGACCCCATTCAAGTTTTTAACCCCTAATAAAACAAAAACCAAGCTCATGGACTGTTTACTGACTTTGGATGAAAGTGTGGAAAATGCGTGTTGCCTGGTTGTGCAGAGCTTAGGGGGACCCAAAAACTCAGTGGCCCTCAAGAGAGTAGCACTACAACTAGTTTAGTTGACTAATTGTTTCAGGCTTTTTTTCTTTTTTTTACCTTACAAACCTGTCAGTAATACACTTTCTGTCCAAAGGTTGGCTACACTCATTTACTCCACAGTATCTATGGAGGGAGCCATGGTTCTCACCCCAGGACAAAATAACACCTAATCCTCTCTTAATCTTTATTACATTAGGAGCAGAAGAATTAGTAGTTTATGTTACACAATTTGGAAAGAAGATAGTATTTTTGTTATATAATTTCAAAAGAAGGTACAGGGGAACTGAAAGATTGACAGATACTGTATTTTCTGTATTTGTTTAAAATTCTACTAGCCTAAACATTTAAACTAGTGCAGCCCTCGCATCTAAGACCCGGTAAGCTGCAATATATTAAAGTGATTCTAAAGGTTAATTTTTTTTTTTTTTAAATAATAAACATGCTATACCTACTGTGTGCAGTGGTTTTGCACAGAGCAGCCTGGATCCTCCTCTTCTCGGGTCCTCCTGGCCCCTTCCTCCTGTCAGGTGCCCCACAGAAAGCAGCTTGCAATGGGGGCACATGCTGCTTCATGTGTCCATTCACACAAGGAGCTGCGGATTGGCCCCACCCCCTCTCCTCATTGGCTGACTTGCTGTGATTGACAGCAGCAGGAGCCAATGGCTCCTGCTTGCTGTCTCAGCCAATGAGAAGGCAGAGACCCGTGAGAGCCGAGGCTGTTGTTCATATCGCTGGATCGCCTTGAGGCTCAGGTAAGTATTGAAGGCTCGGGGCACTGCTGTACACTGAAGGTTTTTTACCTTCATGCATAGAATGCATGAAGGTAAAAAACCATCAGCCTTTACAACCACTTTAAATACTTTTGGATGTCCTCTTAAATTCTTTGGCCAGTACAGAAAGTACTTGATAGATACATTTTTCAGTGCATTACATAATTAACTGAATAAAAAGGGGCTTTACATAAGAAGGTTGTGGATGAGCTTGTGTGGTGTGATATAAATTGAAGTATTTTGTTAATGTAATATGCTTTTGCTGTGTGATATAATGTGCTATAGTAATCTGATATGCTGTGCCTTGGTGCTGTATTTTGCTGTTGTTGCGTGTTATATTTAACTGTTGTTGGTTGCAGTAATTTGCTATTACAGCATATTATGATCGTATTTCCATTTACATAATTTATTGTATTGACACTTTCACTTATCTTACAGCAGCCTCAATAAGTTTGTTATAACTTGCAAACTGTTTGTTGGGCATTTCTGATCCTGTCTTGTAAATGGCAACATAATAATATTTAAGGAGCTGTATCAGATTGTTAGCGGAACTGACTTTACTTCCCAACAATAACTTAGTAACTGCAGCTGTGTTCTCTGATTTGTAGAAGGTTGCCTACAATCATAAGAAAGGAATGCTATCGTGCGAAGTGCGATGGTCATTCTGCAAGAAACAACAAGAGACCAATGGTATAACCCTTAACGTTGTTCTAAACCCCAAAGGTTTGTTTTCACCTTAACCTCCCTAGCGGTCTGATTATGTCAATATTTCTGTGCTCAAAGCAGTACATTTTTTTTGCATGGAAATATGTTGTTTTTTTATTTGTAGGCCTGTAATTTTTAGGAATAACTCACTGAAATCTGTCTGAATAAGTGTCTATTAAACATCCCGGGCATGATAAAATTTGAAACACGAAATCATAAATTATAATATAATAAATAATCATAAAAATAATAATATAATAATAATAAATTTAATTAAAAAATATAATCAAACCAAAAACACTGAAGTTTGAAATAGAGCGCCAAGTTCGCACATCACTGAGCTTAGTCGTAAAATCGTTTTCAGTGTCTGATGATGAATTTCCCCACAAATCATTATCACTCAATTCTGCAAGTGGTTCTAATTTACTATCGCTGTTCTCTAGCTGGTCTAAAACCGCTTTTGATCTAAAGGGACGCTTTTTGGACGCCATGGACTTTTCTCAGTTTCAAGGCAGAAAGAACAGTAAAAATGCAGGCAGGGCACAGGACAAAGCACTCGGGACAAAATGTATGTGAAATGCTTAGCTACAGTAATGTTTTACTATGTGATTTTAGTGTATTTAGTGAATGCCACTTTTTAACATTTTTAAATTTCCCGCCGGTTTTGTCCCCCGTACGTCCCATACTTCCCGACACTCGCAGGGACTGGAACCCAGAAGACGGATGCCGGCATCGGCTGGAGGAGATGGGCAGGGGCGCTGCAGGGAGGACTTTGCGGGAGCGAAGGACAAGGTAAGTGCAAGAGGGAATCCCAGAGCAATGCTGCAGGGTAATCCCGAGTGTAGCTCGGGGTTACCGCTTTTGTTACTGAAAGTTAACCCTGAGCTACACTCCGGAATACCGCCAGGGAAGTTAATGCATTCTCTGCATTAAGGTAAAACATGCCCACTACTTATTCTATCCACCCTTCCTAGACACTTACCTGACTCCTGTCACCACTTCAGTGATGTTTTGGCAGCAGCACTTCCAGGTCTCACAGGAGACACTGAGGGCAGTGGGACTCATAGACTCCTGCTGCTATCTGTCAAGCTTCCGGCTAGCTAAGGAGGCACCTGGAGGAGGAGGAGGGAGAAGGAGTGGAAAGCATTGGCAGAGGTTGGCCAGAAAGAGAAGTAAGGGACCTTTCTGTGCAACATCATTGCACAGAGCAGGTAAATATAACATCTTTTTTTATTTAACATAACAAAATTCTTTAGTATCACTTTTTTTTTTTTTTAATTATATTTTAATCAGTAATAACAGACATAAAAAGGGTAAAGACCAAAGGGTACATAATGGCAAAAACAGTCATTTTCATTATCAAGTTATAAAGAACATTAGTCAGGGAGGAGCAAGATGAGGCGAAAAAGAGTATTTCTGTTTACATTGTTTCCAAATTGAAAGAGTAAAAACTATAAGGGACAAAAGGGAATGTTTTACCTCTCTAAAAGCATGTACGGAGGTGGACCATATCAAGGAACTGTGGTGTATTGGATTTACTCGGTTGCTCTCTATCTCAGTCCAGTAGTTGGGAGCATGCAGAATAGACCAGGATACTATTTGATGTAAATGATTGACCAGGTAGTATTTATTCAGGTCTGAGGAACCCAACTTCCCCTTTGTCTCTAAAGTAAATAACACGGAGCTACAGTAGCTATTCTTTGGGTTTTATAATGCCATAAAAATTGTTAAATGCCCTGTGTAAGCTCTGTAGATCAGACACAGGGATATGGACCAGAGGTGTTTTGAAAAGGTACAACAAATTAGGTAGAATAGACATTTTGAGTGCATGAATATGTCCCATAAAAGACATCTGAAGAGTATCTATCTGCGTTAAAATTGTATAGATTTCCTGAAACAGGGGAAAAAAATTAGGGTAGAGTATGTCAGAGTGAAATGGAGACCCAGTTATTTAAAGGAATATTGACACCAGTGGTACTGGCAATTAGCCTGCAGAGATGTGAGTTGAGAAGGAGGAATATAAACTGGTAATTCTTCTGTTTTGGAGGAAATGATTTTATATCCTAACAAACTGCTAAAGTCATCTAGATGTTGTAAATTAGGAAGAGGAATAAAGGGATCTGTAAGTGTCAGGAATACATAATTCGCAAATAGGGATAATTTGTATTCCTTACTTCTTACCCTGATCCCATGAATATTAAAGAAGATAACAGACATCTCTGTTTGGAGACATTATACAAAGGGAAAATGGATGTTAATGTGTGAGGAAATTTGTCCTGAGAGGTAGGTGAGGAGTAAAGTGTTAGTATAGCCTTAAAGAAAGGACCCGTGAATATATTGCAAAATGTAAAACATATATGGCCAGCTTAGTCTATCAAATGCCTTATGAGCATCCAAACTCAGCAACAGAGAGGGTGTAGGGGATTTATTCACAACATTTATAAGGTCAAACGTTTGTCTTGTCTTCCCCCCTCATCTAGAAAGTACAAAGCCTACCTGATCTCTGTTCATGAGCTTGGGGAAAATAGCGGACAGCCTGATGGCCAGTATTTTAGTAAAAATCTTGTAATCTGAAATAAGCAAGGCTATCGGTTTGGGTATGACAGAAATATATGAATGCAAACAATGTGGATGTGGTATATTCCCTTTGAGTAGAGACCGATAAAGTGCTAATAAATAAGGGGCCAATACAAGAAGGAACCATTTATACTATGAATAGGGCAGACCATCTGGTCCAGGGGATTTAGGAAGAGGCAATTTTTTAACTATAGCAGTAAGTCCTTCCATGGTAACATTCACATTCAAGGATCTTATATCGGCTTTAGATATCTTAGGAAGCTTAAGAGGACATAAAGTTATCAGATTTATCCTATTGAAAATGGGGTGTACGTCAGGAGATAATTATACGATTTACTAAAGTATTCCCCAAAAGACTATCATTTTTGGACAGTAGGTTGGAGTGACATTGGGCTGAAGAATTAAATTAGGCGTGGACTGAGCGAGTCTAGCCCTAAATCTATTGGCCAACATCTTATGTGGTTTATTAACATATTCAGAAAATTTGTTTCATCCAATGAAGTGATTTTTTAATTTTTTCAAATCAAGATCTTTGCTATTATTTGGTATATAAGTATCAGTTTGAGGGCAAACCACTGTGTGATCACTAAACAAAAAGCTCTTCTTAAGTTTTTGCAATAGAGCAGATTTATAGTAATTTTCATCACGTTAAAGGCAAGTGGAAGAGTAATGGACAAAGTATTACTTTAAAGTGGAACTACACTGCATCTGAGCACCACAAACCAAAAATGCTGCTTAATTTATTTTTAATTTTGCAAACCAAACTAACCCATCTATCCATATCTCCATGCTTTATTTTGCTGAAAAATTACTTTGAAAAATAGCAATTCTGTCTGTTATCATTTTGAGTATGGGCAAATGATTCACGTACCATTTACTTTCTGGATTCCATCTGCTCTTACTTCAGGCATACAGGCAGGAGGTTGTGCTTAGCTGGGATGTGATGTACAACATCATTTCGGATGTACAACATAATTTGCCTAGGCCTGGAAACCAGAAAGTAACTGAGGAAATGTAAAACAATTAAATATGATATACTTTCCTATCTATTTACTAAAACCAGCACAAGAATTAAAAATAGTAAGTGTTGATTGGGAGAGTGAAGTTCCACTTTAAAGGGGAAAGAAGATTTGAGGCTTGATGTTTAGGGAAAGAATACTGTACAAATATATTTTTTCTGTACATATCTGTGTCTCATTATGAGTCACAGTATGATTTCTGTTTTCCAAATCTTTTTTAGCTATTTTGGGGGGTTCTAGTTATCTATTTTTAGGTTGTCAGTGGTCTCTTGTCTTTTTCAGGAAGTTTGATGTTTCCTAGGCATCTTTTAGCACCTCTAATTGTCTCTTGTACTACACCAGTAGCCCCTAGTAGTCTTTTCTAACATTTCAGTGACCTCTTGAGATGTGCCATGGGCTTTTTTAATGGCCATGCTAAAAGAAGGGCTACCTTTGCCGTCATGTTTCCATGTCTGTTATGATGTAGCCATACTCATTAAAGCCCCTTTCACACCGGGTAGTCTCCACCTTCGATCCGCTTCCTCAGCAGGGGATCTGTCTGCTGATCCTCGCTGAGCAGGCGGATGACAGGTCCGTGTCTGCTGTACTTATGCAGAGTGGACACAGCCCACTCTCCTCAATGGCCACCTGTCCATTTATACCCAACTTCCATCTGATGCAATCCAGCCAGACGGAGAGGATCCCTATCCATTTGTTTTTTAGTGGATCGAATGTAGGCACATATAAACAGACATGTCCATTTATACCTGCCGCTCCATAAAGGAGAATGGAGGTTCCGATTGGTTCCACCTGAAAAAAAGATCTAGACGTTCATGTGAAAAGGGCCTAAGCCATACCTGTTTCACCATGCTTATTTTTTCTCTTTCACATACTTGTTATGATATTTAAATATTGATTGCTTTATTATGTAATTCATTTCCGTGACATTTGGCTCTATCTGCGTGTTCTGTGATACATGAGAAATTACCTATTACTTATGTGTATTCGCAGCTCTGTTAAAATATGTCTAAAGCCAAAAGGATTTTTGTAGAAATCTAAAGAATGTGGAAGCTCTGCTGTGTGTGCTCTTGGTGGAAAGATTTGGCCTTGCTATTTGTCACAGTAAACATTGTCACTAGAAACCCAAAATGTTACAGTTGTCACCAGAACAAGAATAGAAAGAAAATCTTCCAATGGGAAAAATAGTTTTGGTACTAGCTGTTTTAAAAAGGATTTTCCATAGCTGTAGAAATATATCCTTTTAAAGTGGTTGTAAAGGCTCAAGGTTTTTTATCTTCATGCATTCAACAGTAGCAGGCAGAATCAATCAATAACCATAGCTTAGGAACACCTGCAGAGCACAGAAAACATAAACAAAGCTCAGACTGGCTACAACCTAGATGTATAAAGCAGATACAAAATTTAACCAGGGATACTACTGCATAAAGTGGACCTTGAATTCCATACAAGACCCACTTAATTACTGAAAACCCCCTCCCCCATCTAAAACTACTGCACACAAATGACAAGAAGCACTTGTGGGGGAAAAAGTTAGTAAATATACTTATCTTTCTGCCATTAACTGCAGGGGGGAGGGATGTGATGCTATTTCCGATGCATTGCCCGAAAATGCTGAATAGCCCGGGATCTTGTGGAAGGATGGTGACATCACCTTTGCCTTGGAGGAAGCATAGATAAGGTTAGTTTATTAGCTAAGTTTTTTCCTCCACATATATTTTTGTTCAGCATTTTGAAATGAGGGAAGGGAACTTCAGTGAGTATGCAGACATTGTATTTAGTGCTGGTCACTCTATGTGCCTAGTGCCCATTATGTGGTTTGCTGGTTCTCTCTGTGTGGTCTGCCATGTGTTGGTCCTTTTATAGAGTGGCAATGTGTCCCTCAAATAGACTGGTGGTAAGCATTTGCCATAAAATGAATACTGGATTGCTGTTTCCCTGGGCAACACTGACAAGCATGTTTGCTATAGAATCTTTTCAGTGCATTTTTTACCCATATATTAATTTCCATTATGTCAACTCTTAATGCAGTAGGGGCAAGTCCAATATAATTTGTGTAGTTGGGGGTTATTGCAGTCACTAGCACAGGTGCTGGGGGTTAATATTGTTTTAATTGACATTGATGCTGGGGGTTAATATTGTGGTCACTAACAATAATGCTTTAGGTTGTTATTGTGGCAGATAATACTAGTGCTTTGGGTTTGTTGCTGTGGTCACTGACACTAGTGCTGTTGGTTATTGTTATGGTCGCTAACACCAGTACTGTGGGTTAGTGTTGTGGTCATGGATAGCAGTGCTGTGGGTTATTCTCGTGGTCGCTGACACCAGTACTGTGGATTAGTGTTGTGGTCATGGAAAGCAGTGCTGTGGGTTATTGTTATGGTCGCTGACACCAGTACTGTGGGTTAGTGTTGTGGTCATAGACAGCAGTGCTGTGGGCTATTGTGGTCGCTGACACCAGTGCTGTGGGCTATTGTGGTCGCTGACACCAGTGCTGTGGGATATTGTTGTGGTCACTGACAGCAGTGCTGTGGGTTATTTTCGTGGTGACTGACACCTATGCTGGGGATTACTATTGTTGTCAGTGATGCCAGTGCTGGGGGTTATTATCATGGTCACTTACACCAGTTCTAAGAAGTACTATTACTGCCACTGACATGACTGATGGGGCTTGCTTTACTCCCACTTTTCAGTTTGCACAAAAATGATGGTAGGACTAAACTTTTCAGACGTTAAGGTGTGTTACAGTCTAGTTACAATGGGCTGCCTAACTCAAGGAGGTTGCCACTCCCTTTGGCAGTGTTGGGGACGGCACTTGAGGCCCTCTATAATTCAATAAATCAAAATGACTACAATTTATATAATCTATATACATGATCTATCTATCTATCTATCTATCTATCTATCTATCTATCTATCTATCTTTTTATATAGGTCTTCACATTACTTTAAATGATTCAAGAAATTCTGCCCAGCAACCATTTTGGAAGACAAAACATTGTGATTAGAGATGAGCGAATCGAACCTGGCGAAGTGGAATTTGTTTCGAATTTTAGGAAAAATTAGATTAGCGTCGAATCCGAATATTAGCAAACTTCGGATGCGCGAATCGAATTTTCCCCGATCGGCCGATTTTCATCCCTTCTACAGCCGGCAAAAAGCGTCCCTGCAGAGAGCTCCGCTATTTCTGACAGTTCTCTGACAGTTCCTTCACATTTACAGCAGTTGAAACATTGTATCTATTTGTTTCCATTTAGGATACAGATGTTTTTATTCGGAAACAAATAGATACAATGTTTCAACCGCTGTAAATGTGAAGGAACTGTCAGAGAACTGTCAGAAATAGCGGAGCTCTCTGCAGATACACTTTTTGCTGCACTGGAATTCTTCTTCATCCTCATCCTACTTCTTCTTCTTCTTCTTCATCCTCATCCTACTTCTTCTTCTTCTTCTTCTTCATCCTCATCCTTCTTCTTCTTCTTCTTCTTCATCCTCATCCTACTTCTTCTTCTTCTTCTTCTTCATCCTCATCCTACTTCTTCTTCATCCTCATCCTACTTCTTCTTCTTCTTCTTCTTCATCCTCATCCTACTTCTTCTTCTTCTTCTTCTTCATCCTACTTCTTCTTCTTCATCCTCATCCTACTTCTTCTTCTTCTTCTTCTTCTTCATCCTCATCCTACTTCTTCTTCTTCTTCTTCTTCTTCTTCTTCTTCATCCTCATCCTACTTCTTCTTCTTCTTCATCCTCATCCTACTTCTTCTTCTTCTTCTTCTTCTTCTTCTTAATCCTCATCCTACTTCTTCTTCTTCATCCTCATCATACTTCTTCTTCTTCATCCTCATCCTACTTCTTCTTCTTCTTCTTCTTCTTCTTCATCCTCATCCTACTTCTTCTTCTTCTTCTTCTTCTTTTTCTTCATCCTCATCCTACTTCTTCTTCTTCTACTTCTTCTTCATCCTCATCCTACTTCTTCTTCTTCTTCTTCTTCTTCATCCTCATCCTACTTCTTCTTCTTCTTCTTCTTCTTCATCCTCATCCTACTTCTTCTTCTTCTTCTTCTTCTTCTTCATCCTCATCCTACTTCTTCTTCTTCTTCTTCTTCTTCTTCTTCTTCATCCTCATCCTACTTCTTCTTCTTCTTCTTTTTCTTCATCCTCATCCTACTTCTTCTTCTTCTTCGTCTTCTTCATCCTCATCCTACTTCTTCTTCTTCTTCTTCTTCATCCTCATCCTACTTCTTCTTCTTCTTCATCCTCATCCTACTTCTTCTTCTTCTTCATCCTCATCCTACTTCTTCTTCTTCTTCATCCTCATCCTACTTCTTCTTCATCCTCATCCTACTTCTTCTTCTTCTTCATCCTCATCCTACTTCTTCTTCATCCTCATCCTACTTCTTCTTCTTCTTCATCCTCATCCTACTTCTTCTTCTTCTTCTTCTTCTTCATCCTCATCCTACTTCTTCTTCTTCTTCATCCTCATCCTACTTCTTCTTCTTCTTCTTCATCCTCATCCTACTTCTTCTTCATCCTCATCCTACTTCTTCTTCTTCTTCATCCTCATCCTACTTCTTCTTCTTCATCCTCATCCTACTTCTTCTTCTTCTTCTTCTTCATCCTCATCCTACTTCTTCTTCTTCTTCATCCTCATCCTACTTCTTCTTCTTCTTCTTCTTCTTCTTCATCCTCATCCTACTTCTTCTTCTTCTTCTTCATCCTCATCCTACTTCTTCTTCTTCTTCTTCATCCTCATCCTACTTCTTCTTCTTCTTCTTCATCCTCATCCTACTTCTTCTTCTTCTTCTTAATCCTCATCCTACTTCTTCTTCTTCATCCTCATCCTACTTCTTCTTCTTCATCCTCATCCTACTTCTTCTTCTTCATCCTCATCCTACTTCTTCTTCTTCTTCTTCATCCTCATCCTACTTCTTCTTCTTCTTCTTCTTCATCCTCATCCTACTTCTTCTTCTTCTTCGTCTTCTTCATCCTCATCCTACTTCTTCTTCTTCTTCATCCTCATCCTACTTCTTCTTCTTCTTCTTCATCCTCATCCTACTTCTTCTTCTTCTTCATCCTCATCCTACTTCTTCTTCTTCTTCTTCTTCATCCTCATCCTACTTCTTCTTCTTCTTCATCCTCATCCTACTTCTTCTTCTTCTTCTTCTTCATCCTCATCCTACTTCTTCTTCTTCTTCATCCTCATCCTACTTCTTCTTCATCCTCATCCTACTTCTTCTTCTTCTTCATCCTCATCCTACTTCTTCTTCTTCTTCTTCTTCATCCTCATCCTCATCTTCTTCTTCTTGCCATGGGCCCCTGTACCGCCTCCTCATGCTGCTGCCAGGTCCAGAGTGTGTCATGGGTCCCTGTACGGCCTCCCATTGCTGCTGTCTCCATCGCCACACTCTGCCATGTGCCACTTTCAGGTCTCCTCACACTGCTGGTGGGTTCCATTTTGTCATAGGGTGCTGTATGGCCTCCCATTGCTGCTGCCTCCACCGCCACACTGTGGCTCCACACTCTGGTTTTGGCCCCGTGACTGCCCAAATGAATGAAGTGTGCGGTGATTCTAAGATCGACGGCACTCATCTGCATGTCATACTGACTGACAGTATTATTTCTCTTCCCCAGCAGACTCCAAGGGCATTTAAATTAAAGGTAAAGTGTTCTGCACTAATATAAAGGCTCTCTGAAGCCTAGAAACCCTTTTTATAAGTTAAATTCGCAGCGAATAAATTCGCATCGAATCGAATTTATTCCACAAATTCGGCGAATCAGCCGAATCGAATTTTTGAATAATTCGCTCATCTCTAATTGTGATAATTGTATTGTAGGGAAGGTTTTCCATTATTTCTTTTGCAAAAACATTTTCTTTTGTGTGATTTCCTGTTGGTTTTGGCAGATCTTTGGGCACCATTTGATGAAACATGATGAATTGTTTTGTTGTTCCATTCTTTACACATAAATTGTTAACCAAAATATATTGCTTTCTCATACAGATTATACTATTCTGGATCACCTATTTTAGAGGTTAGTTTTGATATTGATCATTTGTTGTACTGTGAATAGGGGACAAAGATTTTATCACATAACATTTGTGACATTTGCCTTATTAAAATAATATTAAAATCTAACTACAAACATACATAAATATAGTATTCAGCTCTGTATTATAATCATGTGCACAATCTTAATTTTTGTTTAAAACTTGTTAACTCTGTTGACTATTGTTTCAACATCCATTGGCATATACATACAGTCGTTTTTACTGTGTATGTCAGGCAGTAGCTATGTGGTATGTGCAACATTAAACAAATCTTTTTTCAGATCCCCATACTTTATTTCTCATAGTACCACAAGGATTTCATGCCCACAGTATGTCTGGATTTAAATAGACAGAAACTGTCGGACATTAATAGAATAGAATTTCTCTAGTTCTTGTGTCACCTCCTCCCATGCTCACCTCCAGGACTTCTCCTAAGCTTCTACCATCCTATGGAACTCCCTACCCTAATCTGTCCAGCTATCTCCTAATCTATCCACCTTTAGACGATCCCTGAAAACCTTTCTCTTTAAATCAGCCTATCCTGCTTCTAATATTTATAAATAGACAGGTGCTACATAAATAATGTGCATGAAAATATAGAAGGCTTGTTTCACAACATGCCCCTAAACCAAACCATTATATATTATATATATTGCACCTATAGTGGGTGCTATATTTTCCACTAACTTTACAAAGAACACAAAAAAGCACAAAAACCAATAAAAGTCCAAGAGTGAGTTTAGATTTTGAAAGAAGTGACAGTTCTTTCTATTCCTCTATGCTGTGACCCAAATAAGTGAGTGATTTTGTATCTTCACCACGTGCTGGCAAGGTATATATAAATTGCTCACTCACCAGACCTTTTGACCCCAATTAAGGTGGCCAGATGCTCTTTTTGGTCATATAGGGAACCATCCTCTCAAGCTTTCCTAGAGTGTTGCTCCCCTCCAGCAGCTCTCCATTGATATGGCCAAAAGCTAAGGCAATGGGATTTTCAGCAAATTCTTAAATTCATCTAGGTATTCAATGCGGGCTAATCCTTAAGGAGATGTGGTGCCAGGCTGCTCATATAAACCAGACAGATGATGCGCGGCCGGCTCGGGGATGGACGTGTAGTGGTGTCGGCTCCGTCCACCCGCCAGCGATAACTCGGCACACACAGACTCCGGGGGAAACAAATAGCACACGCTGACAGCCGCAGTGTGCCCGCAGCCCACTAGACATGCCCCGCAGGAAAAAGAGCCCGGGGCGACCAGGGAAGCTGACTAATTTCTTCCCGGCCGTCATGCCGGGAAACCAAGATGGCGCCCGCAATGCAGGAACACAGGGAAGCAGCACTGCATCCGAGGAGGACTACAGAGCCCAGAGTGCAGATCCTAGGCTCCAGCAACAGCTTTATCCAGGGGACCCTGGTGAGTTGTCACCTCCCTTATCTCCCACGACCAGCAGCCCGGCCAAATCCAGGCCAAGACTGGACTGTGACACTGACGATATAATACAGGCCCCAAACCTCCCACAGCAGTCACATCATATGGCTCTACCTACCATAGACGCATTCCCTGCGTCAGATCAACCACTCACTGAGATAAGCATGAAAAACATGCTAACGTCTTTGCGACAAACCCTGCATAATGACATATCTGCACCACTGAATCAGCTTACCACCCTAGTGCAACAACAGGAACGTAGAATCCGCCATATTGAAGCCAATATGGGAGACATAGTGGCAGCACATAACGATTTGATTGATGCCCACGCGGATCATATGTCCGACATCGAACAAATTCAACTAAAACTAGCCGACTTGGAAGATAGATCACGTCGTAATAATATAAAAATCAGAGGGATCCCCGAAACAATTACCAATGAGTCACTGATGCCGTATCTACAGCACTTCCTCAAACTGCTGATACCAGCACTTTCCGAAGTAGAGGTCACGATCGACCGAGCGCATCGACTTCCTAAACCCTCATTTCTATCAGCTTCTGTACCTAGAGACGTGCTTATCCGCGTACACTTCTATCATATCAAGGAGAGAATTATGTTAGCGGCTAGAAACCCGCCACCGCTCCCACAGTCCCATGCGAATCTACGCTTATACGTGGACCTATCCAAAGCCACACTCTCAAACAGGAAAAAAATGATATCAATCACAAAAGCCTTAAAAAATCATGGCATTGCCTACCAATGGGGCTTCCCCACTAAATTACTAGTACGGAACCAAGGTAGGACCTATACTGTCAGGAACCTAGAGGCCGGCCTGGACCTACTTAAAGCCTGGAGTATTTTGCCCTCTGAATCGCGGGAAAACACACCCAGCTCCATTCAAAATATGGAGGCAACTTTAAGGGTGCTAAGGCTCACGCTGCACCTATATTCTACTACACCTCCCCCCGGAGGCCATCTACAGAGTTTACAACTGCTGGCAATCGGCCTACATTCCATGTTTTTTGTTTTTCAAGTTTGCAGCAGATTTGACCCCCCTGGAGGTCAGGACTTGTTCATGTCCCTCCTTTTTGACGTAGCGTTCATTGCTACACTGGTTACTTGTGTTATATGCAAGTGTTTTTTTACTGTTGTTTCTCCCTCTCCCATCTTCCCTCTTTCATGGCACCACCGAATATACATTAATAACATACGATTTGAAATAATCTACCAAACAACAACCCAACTAGTTCTATACTTGGGAAAAAGGTCCAATGATCACTATTACTTCACTTAACGCTCGGGGCCTCAACTCCCCCTTCAAGAGATCGATGTTATCTAGAGAAATCCGGAAATCTCGAACTGACTTACTCTTTATACAGGAATCCCACTTCGCTACGGAAAAGACCCCTAAACTATATCTCCACAGCTTTTCTCAAAAATATATGGCAAATAATACTAAAAAGAAAAACGGAGTAATTATTGCCGTTAATGACTCTCTATCATTTAACTACACCTCTTCCATAGTCGACCCACAAGGGAGATATATTATATTGATATGCCAAATCAACGACATTACCTATACCCTAGTGAATGTATATGGTCCAAACAGCAAGCAACTAAGATTCTTTCGCAAACTCTTCAACCTCATCTCTAAGCACAAACAAGGTAGACTCATTATTGGCGGGGACCTTAATGTTCTCAATAACTCTCAGATGGACTCATCCTCCAACAAAAAATCTTCCAACCTTGACCTCAACCATGTTTTACATGACCACGACCTATATGACATCTGGAGATGCCAACATGGCTCTGAAAGAGACTACACATATTTTTCACCACCACATCTTTCGTACTCAAGAATTGACCTGTTCCTCACTGATAAATGGACACTACAGCACGTGTCATCTTCTAATATTGGTATTATAACCTGGTCGGATCACGCCCCGATCAACATATCCCTTGATGACAGCCAACGATCAGCAATCCCACCCATATGGAGACTTAATTCCGCACTCTTGAAACTTCCAGAAAATCAGAAGTTTATAATGGATGCCCATAATCTCTTTTTTGAAACTAACTCCACACCAGATATCTCTATCACCACACTCTGGCTCACATACAAAGCCTACATGAGAGGTATCCTTATACAACTAAACTCCCGTATTAAAAAACAGAGATCCCAACAAATAGACCAACTATTGGCCTCTATACATGCAAACGAAGAAATTAATAAACGGAATCCGACTCCTTCTACATCCGCGGCCCTAAATAGAGATAGAAATAAATTACGTGCTATTTTACTACACTCATATGACTCGAACCTTCTAAAAACAAAATCACAATTCTATGCACTTAGCAATAAAACTAACTCCCTTCTCGCCAAATCCATCAAACAAAAAAGACTTAAAAATAAAATCTCCATAGTCCAACATCCAGAATCGCTAACCCCAATGTCGAACCCACAAGACATAGCTAACGCATTTGCATGCTACTACCAAACTTTATATAACATAAAAGATGACCCAGATACGGTACAACCAACGACTCCCTCCATCGAGAATTTTCTAAGTCGCACAACTCTTCCTCAACTCACCTCTTCCCAACTAGACTCCCTCTCTGTACCGATTTCTCCCGTAGAGATTGAGAAAATTATAAACAGTTTACCCATGAACAAGTCACCAGGAAACGACGGTTTCACTAATGAATATTATAAATCATTTGCACCCAACCTTAAGTTGCATCTCTCCGCCCTTTATAATCATGTGGCTTCTAATGGAGAATTTCCCTCTGATATGCTACAATCCATAATTACCACTATCCCAAAACCAGGTAAAGACCCCCAGTTAGTCCAGAATTACAGGCCGATCTCTTTACTTAATACAGACCTAAAAATATACGCCAAGATAATAGCTCAACGACTGCTCCCATACCTTCCTACATTAATCCACCCTGACCAAGTGGGATTCATCCCTGGGAGACAAGCTCCCGACGCGACACGACGAATTATATCACTACTACACCACCTTGAATCTCACAAACAACCATCACTCCTTCTTTCGCTTGACGCGGAAAAAGCATTTGACCGAATCCATTGGCAATTTATGACACATACTCTACAGAAATACGGAATAACAGACTGGATACTGTCTGCGATTCTCTCCCTATACTCCAAACCTTCGGCTAGAGTACTTACGAACGGCACGCTCTCACAACCCTTTCCAGTATCTAATGGCACCAGACAAGGATGCCCTCTTTCGCCCATAATTTTCACGTTACTTATTGAACCACTAGCATCCAACCTTAGAAACGATCCAAATTTCACAGGAGTCAATTTTTTTAAGCACGAACATAAAATTAGCCTATTTGCGGATGATATTATTCTAATGATTACAAACCCCAACAAATCGCTTAAAACAATTCGAACACATATCCATGCCTACGCAACAGTCTCATACTATAAACTCAATGAACCCAAGTCTTCTATCTTAAACCTGTATACACCCGCCGCAACCCAGAAACTACTTACTAAACGGTTCCCTTTTAAATGGGAAAAAGATAATATATCTTATTTAGGGATAAAGCTAACTGCTAAAATCGGCCAACTATATACAACCAAC
Organism: Staurois parvus; assembly: GCF_062004578.1. Lineage (NCBI taxonomy): Eukaryota > Metazoa > Chordata > Amphibia > Anura > Ranidae > Staurois > Staurois parvus. Next base: position 573,833 of record NW_028318113.1, read on the forward strand.
TTCAAGCCATTACTTGACACAATCCCACAAGAGCTCAAAAACTTTCGCACAAATACTATTTCAATACTAGGCAGAATAGCAACTATAAAAATGTGCATACTGCCCAAAATACTCTATATTTTCCGCACTCTGCCTATCCCGGCCCCCTCCACCTTTTTTCTCCAAACTCCAAAAAATCCTGAATAATTTCTTATGGAATTCCAAACGCCCTAGATGTACGACAAACCTCTTAATACGCCCGCCTGCCAGAGGTTGAGCAGGTCTCCCGCATATAAAAACGTATTATCAAGCCGTGTTGTTAGACCAGCTCTTCTTCTGGTGGCACCCGTCTCCGGATAAAACTTGGACTGTCATGGAGGCTTCCATGCACACACCAAGCTCATTGACAGACGCCTTATTTGTGCCCCGTGCGACGTGTAATAAATAGAGATGAGCGAATCGAACTTGGCGAAGTGGAATTCGTTTCGAATATTAGGAAAAATTCGATTCGCATCGAATCCGAAAATTAGCAAACTTCGGATGCACGAATCGAATTTTTCCCGATCGGCCGATTTTCATCCCTTCTACAGCAGGCAAAAAGTGTCCCTGCAGAGAGCTCCGCTATTTCTGACAGTTCTCTGACAGTTCCTTCACATTTACAGCGGTTGAAACATTGTATCTATTTGTTTCCATTTAGGATACAGATGTTTTTATTCAGAAACAAATAGATACAATGTTTCAACCGCTGTAAATGTGAAGGAACTGTCAGAGAACTGTCAGAAATAGCGGAGCTCTCTGCAGATACACTTTTTGCTGTACTGGAATTCTTCTTATTTTCATTCTTCTTCTTCTTTTCATTCTTCTTCTTCTTCTTCTTCTTATTTTCATTCTTCTTTTCATTCTTCTTCTCCTTCTTCTCCTTCTTCTTTTCATTCTACTTCTCCTTCTTCTTTTCATTCTTCTTCTTCTTTTCATTCTTCTTCTTCTTCTTCTTCTTATTTTCATTCTTCTTCTTCTTATTTTCATTCTTCTTCTTCTTCTTCTTCTTCTTTTCATTCTTCTTCTTCTTCTTTTCATTCTTCTTCTTCTTATTTTCATTCTTCTTCTTCTTATTTTCATTCTTCTTCTCCTTCTTCTTCTTCTTCTTATTTTCATTCTTCTTCTTCTTATTTTCATTCTTCTTCTCCTTCTTCTTCTTCTTATTTTCATTCTTCTTCTTCTTATTTTCATTCTTCTTCTCCTTCTTCTTCTCCTTCTTCTTTTCATTCTTCTTCTCCTTCTTCTTCTCCTTCTTTTCATTTTTCTTCTCCTTCTTCTTCTCCTTCTTCTTTTCATTCTTCTTCTTCTTCTTCTTCATCTTCTTCTTCTTCATCATCTTCTTCTTCATCATCTTCTTCATCATCATCTTCTTCATCATCTTCTTCTTCTTCTTCATCCTCATCTTCTTCTTCTTCTTCTTCATCCTCATCTTCTTCTTCTTCATCCTCATCTTCTTCTTCTTCATCCTCATCTTCTTCTTCTTCATCCTCATCTTCTTCTTCTTCATCCTCATCTTCTTCTTCTTCTTCTTCTTCTTCATCATCTTCTTCATCATCATCTTCTTCATCATCATCTTCTTCTTCTTCTTCTTCATCTTCTTCTTCATCTTCTTCTTCTTCTTCTTCTTCTTCTTCATCTTCATCTTCTTCTTCTTCATCTTCTTCTTCTTCTTCATCTTCTTCTTCTTCTTCATCTTCTTCATCATCATCTTCTTCTTCTTCTTCATCTTCTTCTTCTTCTTCTTCATGTTCTTCGTCGTGCCCCGTGACTGCCCAAATGAGTGAAGTGTGCGGTGATTCTAAGATCGACGGCACTCATCTGCATGTCATACTGACTGACAGTATTATTTCTCTTCCCCAGCAGACTCCAAGGGCATTTAAATTAAAGGTACAGTGTTCTGCACTAATATAAAGGCTCTCTGAAGCCTAGAAACCCTTTTAATAAGTTAAATTCGCAGCGAATAAATTCGTATCAAATCGAATTTATTCCGCAAATTCGGCGAATCAGCCGAATCGAATTTTTGAATAATTCGCTCATCTCTAGTAATAAACATTTACATACACACCCATGCGTGCAAGCTTCTTTTTTAGCTTGGCACGACTTTTTGACCTACACTTGCTCCCACAAAGATAATCTTAGAATCCTTACTCCGCTCTCATCCTTATATTTCATATCCCCACACTTGAACCTGGCCTCATGGACAAAGCTTGGTATACATTATATCCAAGACCTCTTCAGCACCCAAAACCCAGATTCATTTCAAACTCTTCAGAAGAAATTTCATCTCCTTGATAAAGACCAATTCACCTATATGCGCATAATCCATTCTCTCCATAAAACAAACATACCACTCAAAATAGAAATTCCGGCTACTGCACATCAATTCCTAAATCGGAACACCTATCCGAAGAAAGGAATATCTACTTTTTATACACTTCTAACAGCGCAATTTACAACATCTACTTCATCCCTGACAAATTGGGAAAAGACCTTGTCACTCTCGACAAACCCACACTCCTGGGAAAGGATTTTCAATATTACTTTTAAAGCGTCAAAATGTAGTGCCCATTGGGAATCATATCTGAAAATCCTCCACCAATGGTATCTAACCCCTACTAAATTATCTCTCTATTACCCCCAGCAGTCACAGGCGTGCTGAAGACATTGTGGGGAAACTGGCTCACTCTTCCATCTGCTCTGGTCATGCAAATCTCTTAAATCTTACTGGAATAAAGTTTTCCAATTGATCTCTTCAATCACAGACGCGCCTGTGGCCCCAAATCCTGCCCTAGCCCTCCTTCATATAAATATAGACAAATTCCCCACAAGTTCACGCATTATTGTCGTACACATCCTAGCGGCAGGTAGGATCAACATCACCAAATTCTGGCGATCCACGTCTTCTCCCCTGCTATCACGCCTGGTGACTGATCTTAATCTGCAGTGTGAGATGGAAAGAAGAACGGCCATTCGAAACTCCACGTACCATAAATTTACATTACACTGGTCTCGATGGCTACACCTTCCTACCGGTTCAAATACCTGATTACTGACTTTAATCTTAATAGAACGCATACCTCAAAGATAAAGATAATGGTGCCTAACCAACTGTCAGGAATGGACTGGCCAGCAATGGTGGGACTCACCTGCCTTTTGATCTGCAGTACCAGGGCTGGCCAGCGGATGCTCCCAGCAATCAGAGACTCAACTTTGCAGCCAGCTAACACCTGGAACTGATTATGCTGGGGTATTTAAGGGATGTCCAGACCCACAGACTCTGCCTTGGTGTTGTGTTTGTCCTGGGCCCTGTATCCTGTTTCTGTCCTGCATCCTGTTTCTGAACCGCTGCTGACTTCTCCTGCTCTGATCCCGGCTCGCTCCTGACCATCCCTCTGCCTGACCCTCTGTACCACGCTGCTTGCTACCTGTTCTGATCCCTGGCTTGTGACCCTGACCATCCCTCTGCCTGACCCTCTGTACTACGCTGCTTGCTACCTGCTGAACCTGGCCTGTGACCCCAACCAATCTCCGCTTGCTCCCCCTGTACCTACCTGCCCTATTGATATTGACCCGGCCTGCCTGACGACGCTTGCTTGTATGTACTGTTTTCTGTGGGTGGTTGGTTTGGTTTGGTTTGGTTGCACTGTATTATGTTTTAGTATTGCACTGCGTTTATGTTTGTATTGTTAGTGTTAATAAATTATATTGTTTATAACATATCTGAGGTCTGCGTTTCCCTGCGTCAGTCACACACCTCTGGTCACACCTGGGAGCCCTGACACCACCCCTCCTTCCCTCTCTTCCTCCCTCTTTCTATTCCCTACTTAACCTTATATCCACCTTTAAGATCCATATACTCCAACATGGTCCACATGAAATGAGCATAACTCTCATGTACATTTGAATACAGTATTAAGTTCCCCGGCCGTTTGGTGGGGACTTGCCACACCTCTCTATCCCTTTCATGTTGTCAATATGTATATGTGTACCTGACAATTCTACTGGTTATATTTTTGTATTGCAGTTAAAAACCTTTTCAATAAAATATTTGAAAATAAACCAGACAGATATAAAATCTTTTTAAGTGTAGCATTTATTAAATACACATTTTGAGCAAAAAACAAATGATTTTGTACTCACATAGAGTGGTGCCAATAATACCGGCACCAGTACCTGCAGCTTGAGAATGTCAAAGATGGCCAATGTGCACTCCAAGCCTCGCAATCGCTATGGCTGAACATCCCGGAAGTGACGTAGTGACGCTTCGACGTATGTTTCGCCCTGCGGCGTCTTCAGGAACTGATGACTGCCTTATCCAGGTTCACTATGTAGGAATACCTGGCTCATGATTGGATAAGAACTAATTTTATATCTGATTCTAATTGGATGGCTCCGGGATCATGGCCGATCATGTTGGAATGGTGTAATGATAGAAATGAAATATATATTATTGAAAATAAGGCTGCATATACTGGCGCGGTAACTAGTGGCACAACCCCACCTGATAAGTAAAACCAAATTGTTTTGTAACTGTAATGTCTACCTTCATTTTGTAAAGCGCTGCGCAAACTGTTGGTGCTATATAAATCCTGTATAATAATAATAATAATTATAAAATGGATGATTTTATTGCCTAATCCAGAATCTGTGAATTGTGTGCTACATATACCGTTAAATAGACCCATGGCCCACACAAAAGCCTTAAAATGTCTCTAACACATAATGTTATTATCTTATTATTCCCCTGGTAAACTCATGGCCCATAGCTACCCTAACAACTCAGAACATCCACCAGGCTGCTTTTTGTGTAAAAGGGTCAAGTACAGAGATCAATGTTCAGGCAGTTCTGTTCCAACACAGAAACCAAGCTGCATCTCTCATGCACATGCTCATCCAAAGTAATTCAATACATTATTTTTTCATAATGAATTATTCCAAACACCGGCAAACCCTCTTTACAGCTCTTCTCAAACTATACCAACAGTTTGACTATAAAACTTCACAATAATAATATTTATTTCAAATATACTGTCAAATGCCCATCAGGTCTTTTCTTTTATGAAATTGTCTCTTTATTAACCACTGTGACTTCAGAATCCTTCACCAGTCTATTTTACCAGGAACAGCAGCTTGTCACCTCCATGCATATTATGATTATGTGTTATGGTTTGCCATAATAACGATAGAGAGTACATTTAAAAAAATATATATTTACATTTTTTTCTGCATTTTAGTGCATTGGGAAGCTCATAGAAGTCAACAGTGGTGCATATAACATGTGTTTTGATGTGTTGGCAACAGGTACTAAGAAGTCTTGGCCAATAGCTGTGAGCCCTATCCACATCAAATTCTAAATTCAAAAACTCATTGAAATGCATAGGTAAAAACATACAGTTTGTAAAAGCACAAAGGAAATGTATATTGGCTCATGAGAACACATCTGCCTAACAATACAAAAAAAAACCTCTAGGTGCATGCATAGATCTAAATGGGCCCTAATGACTCAAGTGACAGGCATTATCCATGCCACATGGTCTTCTGTCCATAGGTAGTTTTATCAGTATCAAAAAAAATTAACCTGAAGCGCTTGCCATATACCAACATGAATTTTGCCCCAATTATATGACCGACACCTCTGAAAATATATACCCTATTAGAAAGTGCAATAAAGGTTTAATCATTTGAACCAAAATGGTTTATTCCCTTGAATATCAAAAGATCAATTACCCCTAGTTCACATATATGCGGCTGTGCGGGCCGTGTTCTACGCAGGCATGAGAGCCCATTCATTTGAAAGGACTCCAGTTCCCCGTGACACGCAGGGAAGAGTCCCTGCACTTCTTCTGAAAACGCAGCCCGCACGGGAACCTCGGTTCCCAGTATGGTTGCGTTTTCCATTGCGGGCGGCATGCCAGTAGAACTAATGGCACCTGCCCGCGGGTCCGCATTTCTCTGTGCAGGTGGTGTGGTTGCATGGATTTTCATGCTGATCCGCAGCCTCACCACCCGCACATATGTGAACCTAGCCTTAATGTACATGCTCTTGCTGCAGCATGCCTTATGTAAGTGATAAGACAGCTACTTACACTCACTGGCCTCTTAATTAGGTACACCTGTTCAATTGCTTGGTAACACAACTTGCTAATCAGCTAATCACATGGCAGTAACTCAATGCATTTAGACATCTAGACATGGTGAATACAACTTGCCTAAGTTCAAACTGAGCATCAGACTGGGGAAGAATGGACATTTAAGTGACTTGACGTAGCATGGTTGTTGGTGCTAGACGAGTTGGCCTCAGTATTTGAAAAGCTGCTGATCTACTGGGATTTTCATGCACAACCATCTCTAGGGTTTACAGAGAATGGTCCAAAAAAAGAGAAAATATCTACTGAGTGGTAGTTGTGTGGACGAAAATGCCTTGTTTATGTCAGAGGTCAGAGGAGAATGGGCAGACTGGTTTGAGATGATAGAAAGGCAACTCTATCTCAAATAACCACTCGTTACAATCACGGTATGCAGAATACCATCTCTGAATGCAAAACATGTTGAACCTTGAATCAGATGGGCTACAGCAGCAGAAGACCACACTGGTTACTAATCCTGTCAGCTAAGAAAAGGAAACGGAGTCTACATTTCGCACAGGCTCACCAAAATTGGACAATAGAAGATTGAAAAAATGTTGCCTGGTCTGATGAGTCTGAACTTGGTGTAAACATGAACACATGGATCCATCCTGCCTTGTATCAACTGTTCAGACTGGTGGTGGTGGTGTAATGCTGTGGGGGATATATTCTTGGCACACTTTGGGCCCCTTACTACCAATTGAGTATCGTTTAAATGCCATGGCCTACCTGAGTATTGTTGCTGAGCATGTCCATCCCTTTATGACTACTATGTACCCATCTTCTCATGGCTACTTCCAGCAGGATAATGCACCATGTCATAAAGCTCAATCTACCCTTTATTTTTATGAATATTTTTGATTAATGTTTACACCAAAAAAACAAAAACACAAACAACGATCTGAGTTTTAAGTCTCTTTGATTGGGAATTGACTTAAAATGGAAGTGTAATTTATTTTAAGTGAACTTGTTTTGAGCTATTGTATCAACTGCCTTGTATCAACTGTTCAGGCTGGTGGTGGTGGTGTAATGGTGTGGGGGATATTTTGTTGGCACACATGGGCCCCTTACTACCAAATGAATATCGTTTGATTGAGTGTAATTTTTTTACATGTCATTATATGATCCTTGAATTTTTAATCTCTCATTTATTGTTATAGTATTTAATGTATAGATTTGTAGATCAGCCACTATAGGGAGCACTCAATGGCTTAGAACAATAGAGTAAATTAATAGGCTAGCAAAGTTTATTTGCAGATGGCAGTATAGGTTAAACTGGCTATACATGGATCAAAATTTGGCCTGGTCTGCAGGGACTGACCAAATTTTGATCCATGTATGGGTACCCTGGTTGTAAACAAGTCAATCTATTGATTTACCTATGTACAGACAGGACTGAGCAATGAATGCACTAGCTATAGCAGACAGCACTAATCATTGTGTTCTGCCATCAGGGAAGACTTCCCACCGGCAGAATACAATTGCACTAGGGGAGGGATTCTCCCATCAATATTGTCTGTGTTGATGGGGAATCAAGCAATTTCCTTTACTTCCATCCAAGCATAAGGAGAGAGTGGGGGGCGGGGCCATGTTGTGTTTGTCAATCGACACCCAGAGTGTGGTTTGGGCAGGAGCCTCTATGAATGCCCCCATAGTGAGCAGCTTCCTATAGGGGCACTCGGGGGGGGGGGGGGGGAGTAGCCAGGAGTGCTTGTGGGGGACCCCAGAAAAGGAGGATTGGGGCTATTATGTGCAAAATTATTCTGCAGTGCAGGTAAGTATGACATGTTTATTATTTTTAAAAATCCGTTAGAATCACTTTCAGTTTTCTCTAGTGGACAAAATGTGGTAAATTTTCTCACTCAAATATTTAAATGTGTGGGTATGTGCAGCATGGTGGGGTGGAGTAATTACATACTGATTGTAGGAACAATAACTTGTATTGATGGAAAGGCTCAGCTTAAGAGAATGTCCAGCGGGAGAGCACCATGCCAGGGAAAAACTCACGTCAAAACCTGGGGTCCAGTGGGAAAGCGACATGACAGGGAAACCCTCACAGTTCCAAGTGACTTGTGTACGTAGCAGGTTCAGCTGCACCAACAGCATCTGTTTCAGGGGGCACAATGCAGCCTGGCTGGTCTGGGCCCAATGAGGAGGCTTCAAAGTAGGATGGCATGTTCCTAGCCTGTCCCTCCTTGTCAGGAACCTCTCACTACTGCTTTCATTTTCTCCAACAAATGGGTGCTCTTTCCCTCTTCCTTCCACTTTGTGAAATGCACGTCAAAACCTGGGGGCAGGAAAGTAGAAAGACTATGCTGACCCAAGATGGCCACCAGGGGTCAACAAAATGCAGCATATCCAACCATATCACTGCCTTACGGGACATGGAAATCACAGAGAAATCAGGTTTCTCCTTACTTCCTCTCCAGCTGCAGTACCACTCCAGTTCGAGCGCCACCTACAGTGGAGAAAGCAGACTGCACATACCTAAAAGTGGTATTAAATCCAAAACACAGGGAACACATTTTCTGTCTAAGGGGAGGGGAGTGTTAGATGTATTAGCAGATTTAAATACACTAACCAACTGAAGCCAAACTCCAGCTCACACTTTATAATCAGTTACAGCAAACAGCTTTTTTCCTTTAGGGATAAAGGTTTTATATAAATATATAAAAGCTGATTATTGTAAGCACCCCTGTCTGTGTTAAATGGTTTGTCTCATCTCTGTAACTGATACAGTCTGCTGAAGGGTTTGTTCTTTTAAAAACAACAGACTTAGTGGCTGGATCACCAGATGAAAATAAAAGAAAAAAAACCTACAAAAGAAAAAAATGCAGCCATCCCATCAAAGAAATGGCAAGCTCCAATACAATACATGTTTGCTTAGGGGTTTAGTACTGCTTTATGAAAATTCTGCTGCATTTTGGCTAATACATGGAGCTGCTCATCATAAGAATTCATTTATTGCAGAAATGACAGCCAAAGTTGGTGCAGCCTGCATTAATGTGTGTGACATTTGTCCAATGAATATTTTATAAATAGACACCATCAGAGAGCTCATAGAGCAGTTTTCTACAAATGACAAGTTTTGATGGACTAGCTTGTATACGAATGGTCTCAGCACTTATTCCTCTAAAAGCCACACACAAGTATTGCAGCTTTGTCAAGGTGACACTAGTTTAATTAAAGTGGCATTCCAGTCACCATAAAATTTCTGTAGTAAAAAAAGCCCCCCCGTAATTATAACAACCTGCAGTTAAATATGATCCTACTGTCTTTGATTAAATCTTGCTCATTATTAAAATAATGTAAATATTCTTACATCAATCTCAGAAGCAGGCAGGTTCCATGATGGATGCGGGCATCTGAAGCCCACTGCTTGCACTTCCAGGACAGGATTTGGTGCTGCTGGCTATCCCAGCATGCACCTCTCGATCTCGCGCATGCACAGTATGGACAAGTTGTTTGTACCAGGTTGCCATAACAATGGCAGCGACAGCGGAAGTTCACGTCTCGTTGTTATGGCAACCTGCCAATCAAACGACATCTACTTCCGGTTTCGAAATAACGTGATGCTACAAGCGGAGGAAGCTCGTTGATTCCTGGGATTGATGACTCATTGATCCCAGGTATCAACAGGGTGGCAGGAGATGATATACTTTGCCGTAGCGTGGTTAAATGGAAGTGCGGTGTGTGACAGTGCGAGGCTCTGTCACTGTGGAAATGGGTTTGGGAAGGACTCAGGACTCTCAAACAGTCAGTTTGAGAGGTTCCAGCAAATGTTTTGCGAGCAGAGAAAGCTATGTTTTAAGCTTTCCCTGGATCTGGTAAGTCTGGATCGGAACTGTAAGCTGGAAGGCTCCAAAGGGTATTGGATGGGACAGAGTCTTCAGTCTTGTGCCCAGGTTTTTCAGAAGTTCTGAAGGGCGTGTGTGTGTCCAGGTGCACACACTCGTTATAAGGCACATCTGAGTATAGCTCACAAGTGGTGGAGGTGGAATAGCAGTTGCTATTGCTACAAATCTAAAGACAGAGCTCTGTCAGGAGAGCTGAAAGCTCCTGGTGGTGACTACAACCCTTGTGAGGGGGATTCTGGGCCAAAGTCTGGCCAGCTACAAGAGTCTGGGAGAACAAGAGAGGGTCTGGGAGGCTGAGGAAGCTGCAGAGGCCAGTGAGTCCAAGGGGCTGGAGGAAATCCACAAGTCTCTGGAGGAAGCAAGCTGAGGTACAGGGAAAACTCTGTCAAGAGGCCATGTGGGGCCTGAACAGCAAGGATCTGTCACCTAGGCTGAGAGAGCCTGAATAGCCAGTGGTCTGGGAGACCAAGTCAAGCAGAGGTACTGCTAACGAGAGAGCCAGGTGGCTCGGCATTTTCACTGTGTATTATTTTGAGTGAAGTTGAACCCCTGCGTGGGAACCTTGTGTTGAAAGGACTTTTCAGTTACTGTTTAATAAAAGTGGGCTAACAGGCCCTTAAGTTTAGATCCTGTCTGGCATGAACTCACTAAAAAATGCATCTACCATTGAGCTAAGAATCCCCAATATCACACGTCTAATAGACAAAAAAAGCTATGTAAACCTTGAAAAATAAAATACCAAACGTTTACTGGCATACATCAAGGAACATTTTAAAGGAACCTAAAAAAACGGGTGGAACTCCACATTAATACACTCTATTGACTAATTGGTTTCAACACAATTTTTTATTGGTAAAAGACGATTACCTCAAATGAGAGCAGAATTCTCTGTCATGTCCCTGAGGTTATAGAGGAAACTGCAAATGTTGTTGCTACAAACCAGAATGTGTTTTCAATAAAAACAACAGAGACTGTGAGATAGATGAATCATAGTCTCTGATTACTGTGCACGAAGTATGGGCTGAACACAAACCGCAGGAGGCAAAGCCACGGCTTTATATGAGGATTGCTGGAGGAGACCTTGCAAAATATAGACATGCTTTGTGTGCATTTATTGTAAACTGCTTAATAAATCTGCACATCTTTACAAAGCCCAGCATGCAACAAATTAGGATGATACCCATCAAGATCTTAGAAAAAGGCTTTTTGTTTCTGGTTTATAAATAAATATGACATAATAAATTTCACTAAACTGAATTGCACCGTGCTGTATGCAATTAGCCTAAATGTGTCAAGGTCTCCCGCAGGAAATTATGGAAAGAGAGAAACAGAATGTACATAGTAACAAAGGGGCCACAAGGTTACGCTGGATGTGATCCCAGAGTGTGTTGATTTGGAGCAAATGGACTGAGGTCCTATGCCCCTTGTAACCATAGAACTGATTAATACAAGGCTTTAGAGGCCTGAGAGCTTTGTGCAGAGGATGCTACTCAAAATGCATTAGTGTGGAAACAACCATTTCATTTCTTTTCACTGGCTGTCAGTGTGTGATAATACCTGCTCATAGTTGCCAATATTCCCCAAAAATTTTTAGAGACACTATTTTTTCTGTATGTCCAGAAAGGAGGTGTGGGCAGAGTATCATTTTAATTGAGGGCGGAGTATTCAATTGCGGGTGTGGCTCAACAGCAAATGTGAAAAATGCAAAAAAAAAAAAGCGAGGCTTTAGTGATGGTGTCAGCAAGCACTGACTGTGAGAAACTGGGTTTAAAACTAAACTGTCCAATTTCTCACAGTCAGAACAATGCTACATGAAAACAGAGATACTTTGTCAGCTGACAGCACTTTTTTTTCTAAAACTTAGATAGAAATACAAAAAAAATCTCCATTTTCATGCAGCACTGTCCTGACTGGGAGAAATTGGACAGTGTAGTTTTAACCACTTGCCTATTGCGCACTTATACCCCATTCCTGCCCAGGCCAATTTTCAGCTTTCAGCACTGTTGCACTTTGAATGACAATTGCGCGGTCATGCACTATTGTACTCATATGAAATTTTTATCAATTTTTTGAGACAGATTTTCTTTTGGTGGTATTTGATCACCACTGGCTTTTTCATTTTTTGCACCAATAACCACGCTGCGTGCCCCTGGGGGAGCACACGTGCGGTTAGAGTGGGAGGACGTCCTATGACGTCCTCCCAGAACAAGAGAACTGCCATGCGCCAGTCATTTCCTTATATGTTGGGCGGAAGGTGGTTAAACCCAATTTCTCACAGTCACTGCTTATGCTACATGAAAAAAGGAGAGATTTGTCCATTGCAGACTTTTTTCACTTCTATAATAGCACAGCAGTTTTGGAAATCCTCAGCACCAGCACAGCGCTTACCTTCATTGCTGACACTTCACTAGTAGAATGAATAGGGGCTCGGCACAATCGTCTCTGAGGCTGGCTGCACCCCCTCCCACCAGCTCACGCTGCAAAGCCTCTCTACCTTGGGGGTGCTGGGGATGCCAGAGTCCTCAATGACAGTACCTGGACTGAGCTGCTGAAGGAGGTGGTAGGGGAAGGGATCTGTGTGTCACTTGCCCTGTTTTGTGTCGCTCCCTGCCAGCTTGGGCATTGTCTTTTACATTGCTCCAGCAGATTGATACAAAAGTGGCCAAGAGTTTACTTTATTAATAAGCAGCACTGCAGATTACTCCATCACTCCCGAAAATGGAAAAATAGTCCCCAATGTGCCACGGCCCCCCCTTTCCCACTGAGCAAATGGGACCAGGAACGTTTTACTTTTTTTAACTGCTGTACTAGGCTCTGGAGGGTTTAGGAAGCACCACCTGCTGATTCCCCCACCCTGATCTCAGTTTTCCAGGACATTGGCCGGGACTGAGCAGTGGCGGGACTTCATTCAAATATTCGTGACTGTCCCGGGCAATCCGGGACACTTGGAAACTATGCCTGCTTAGGATGGTCAAAAGCATTGGCACAGATACGGCTTTACAGAAAATTAACTTTTAACCTTAATTGTCCAGTTAACCATTCTGTCACTAGTAGCTCACCAAACTTGTTTCCACATCAGCCACACCAGTCACAGTGTCACACCAGTGTAAGCCAGCAACAGTGTCCTTGATTGTGACCACACCAGTCTCAGTGTCACCTGACCAGTGTAAGTCAACAGCAGTGTTATTAATTGCTGCCGCACTAGTCCCCAGTGTCACCAGACCAGTGCAGCCAGCAACAATTTTCCTGATTACCACCACACCATTGCAGTGTTCCCACTGCCTGCCACTCGTACTGACCCTGGCCTGTTTATTGACCATGTTTCTGCCTGTTGCCTGGACCAATCCTTTGCCTGTTTGCTGACCATGTCTCTGCCTGCAGCCTGAACTGACTGGTTTGTATGTCCAACTGACTATGTTCCTGTGAGACACCACTCTAAGCCATCCCCTGTGGACAACTGCCATCTTGGAACTACAAGGACTCTTTTGTTCTTCCTTTCTTCAGCCACCTGTACTTCCTGGTCAGTGAACATGACATTCCTGGGGGCAAATATGTACTAGTAGGCTAGGCTTGCTTGGCTTACAGCACAGGTGTCAAACTGGTGGCCCTCCAGCTGTTGCCAAACTACAAGTCCCATGAGGCATTGCAAGATTGAGAGTTACAAGCATGACTCCCAAAGGCAGAGGCATGATGGGATTTGTAGTTTCGCAACAGCTGGAGGGCTGCCAGTGTCAGGAATCAAGGAATGACCAGAAAGGTGTGGACTGACACAGGGAAATGCAGGTTTCAGGTATAGTATAATAATACAGGTTATTAGCCACCCAGATATATATATATAAACGCACAGTGAACAAACCAACCTTTCACTAATCTTAGTAGGTGCAGGAACACAGGCGCAGTCAGGGCTGGAGAGGTGGAACGGTCAGGCCGGCCGTAGGGTTCTGTAATGACCGTTTGGTGGTACCTCTAGTGGTCCCCAGGACAGGATTCCCCAGGGCGCGGAGTCTAAGTCCCAGCCTGCTTATTCACCAGGGCCCCTGATGGTGGGGATGGACTTGGAGCAGACAGGAACCAGGTCGCGGCCCCTGAGTACACCTGCTAGTGGTAGAGGGATCCGCCAGAGGTATGTGCAGGTACGGCTGGATCCGTGCAGGATGGATGGATGGCAGAGTAGTTAGCGTGGTCAGACGGGCCAAGTCAGCAACGTGCGGGCAGCAAGGTACCAAAGGAGCAGGCAGAGAATAGTCAAGGTCACAAGCCGGGTTCAGTAACTCACGGACAAGCGCAGTACAGGGGATCAGACAGAAGGATGGTCAGGCAAGCCAGGGGTTCAACAGGAGATGGTCAGCAGAGGTCAGAATCAAGCCGGGTCAGCAACGAAGCAGGAACACAGGATACCAGGTACAGGAGCTCATGGGAAAACATACACCAAGGCCCCGAGCACAGGCCTTGTCATGCCTTAAATACACCTTTCTGTAATCAGCCCCAGGTTTGGCTGATTGCTCGAGTGAACTTCTGGCTGCTGAGAGCACCCGCTGGTCAGCTCTGGTACTGCAGCCCACACGGCAGGTGAGACCCACCACCAGTGCTGAGTCCATTCCTGACAGCCAGTTTGACACCCCTGGCTTACAGGAATTTGGACTGCTATAGGTGGGGCTACACTAAGCTATATTCCCTGACCACACATGTAGAGGTGACCATTACTGTACATTGATTCTTATACAATTAGTCCAGTATGTAATCTGTCCAAAAAGTTTCACACATGTGGTATCATCATACTCAGGAGTAGCAGAATGTGTTTTGGAGTGAAATTTGAAGTATGCCAATACTGTATGTGAGAAATATCTTATAAATTTTTTTGTGTAAAAAAATAAATTTTCATTTTTTTTCTGCATTTTCCAAAAACTTGTGGCAAAAAAATTAAGTTTTCAAAAGATTCACCATGCCTCTTAAAAAGTACCTTGGGTGTTTGCTTTCCAAAGTTTGGTCATTTTGTGGGTGTTTCTGCTGTTCTAGTGTTCCAAGACCTCCAAAAATGTGATAGGTAGTCAGAAAATTAGATGCATAATTTATCCCCCTAGTACACCAGAAGGTACTCCTTGGATTTTGGGCTGCTCAATGTGGCTAGGCTGTGAAAAATACTCATCATACACGGGAGGAGTAGTATAATGTGTTTTGAGGTGTAAGTATGGCTAGGATGTGTGTTAGAAATATCTTCATAATTGAGAACTTTGTTAAAAAAAACACATTTTCCTTTTATTTTCTGAATTTTCCAAAAACTTTTGGCAAAAAATGTAATTTTCAAAATACTCACCATGCCTTCCAGAAAAAACCTTGGAGTGTTTTCTTTCCACAATGATGTCATTTTGTAGGTGTTTCTACTGTCTTGGTGCTCCAGCGCCTCCATGTGTTAGGTAGTCAGGAATATACAGTAGATGCATAATTTATGCTCCTTAAATGTCTCAAGGTGCTCCTTGAATTTTGGGCCCCTCTCTGCATCTAGGCTGTAAAAAAAGTCTCACACATGTGGTATGCCCATACTCAGGAGACATAGAAAATGTGCTTTGGGATGTAATTCTAAGTATGCCTATTTTGTGAGTGAGAAATAACTTGTTAAAATGAAAACTTTGTGAAATAGTTTTTTAAATTTAATTTCTTCATTTTCTAAATCATTGTGACAAAAAAATTACCGCTTCAAAAAACTCAACATGCCTCTTACTAAATACCTTGGACTGTCTACTTTCCAAAAAGGGGTATTTGTACTGTCCTGGCATTTTAAGGTCTTAAAGTGTTACTAAACCCAGGACTGTGCATTCACTCTATCTGGTCTATCACAGTACACAGAACATGGAAGCGCAATTATATAAACTGCTAAATACCTTTTCTCATCAGCAGTATATAGCAGTCTTGGGACTTCTATCATAATATACATTGATTTGAGGTATTTTTATCAAGGACATGAAGCAGAATACATATTGGCCTAATTTTATGAAAGATGGTTTATTTGCAAAATTCTAAAACAGAAACCAAGAAAAACATGTAATGTTTTTTACATTTTCAGTATTTTTTTGCTTATATAGCAAAAAATAAAAACCCCAGTGGTGATTAAATACCACCAAAAGAAAGCTCTATCTGTTTCAAAAAATTATATAAATTTCACTTGGGTACAGTGTTGCATGACTGAGTAATTGTCATTCAAAGTTTGATAGCACTGAAAATTGGCCTGGGCAGGAAGGGGGTGAAAGTGACCAGTATTGAAGTGGTTAAGAAAGGTCACTTTTTTCTTCCAGGTACGCTTTGAAACTACAAAATACCAGTGATTTTTCTTGGGAGGGGGCTGCAGGGTGTACTTTAAGTAGTTAATAGGAAAATATATGTTATGAAATGTTCATATTCTTGCACAGAATTACTCTGTACTCATAGTACAAATGTCTTTAAATTGTGATTTTTTTTTTCAGAACTGCAGATCTCAGCTGTCTTGTCAGTTTTCAGCTGAAGAGACACTAGGATTTTTACAGCCTCAAGAAGACTCCTATGCATACTAAACTAATTTGATTAAACTGATTGGGCTGCAGAAGAAGATGTGAGGGAAAAAATCTACTCCCAGATGGTAAGCAGGACCAGTTGAGATGCCCAGAACATACCGTCTTTATTTCAGCAGCTGCTTGCTACACAGGAGAGCGTTGGCTAATGACAACACATATCAAAGGACTCCTGCCATGTGTCTGACATTAGTTTTTCCTTACTGGAGACTTGCTAAGAGGTCAGAGTTACCTCTCAAACCCTTAATGATACAGTATTGGATCTGTGTTATCTTAACATGCACAGAAATTGTCAAATTTGCCTCAACATCCTCCCTGCTGGGCCCCCCCCTAAAACCCATTGGGGCTGCTATGGCTATACATTACAGGTAGTATATCTGTCCATGTGTGGTTTCAATTACTAGAACATTGACCTGTCATATCTATGTAATTAGATTCCAAAATCTGGGAAGCAAAAAAAAAAAAAAGTGTAGATCTGGTATACTTGTAGGCAGGGTGCTTATTGCTGACTGGCTTCCCTCTACCGCCAAATGTAAGAGTGCTGCACTCCATCATGCAAAATTGTTGTGGATTCATTGCAGAAATAAAGCGTACATATGAACAGTTTCTGACTTCCCTACCCTTTCTGAATTGAACTTAAGAAAGGGCAAAGGCAGAGATACCCTTAAATTGATCTCATCCAATATTCTGATTTCATATACTAAATATATATATATATATATATATATATATATATATATATATATATATATACTGTATATACACACACACACATAGCTCTAGAGCTATGTCGAATTATTGCTAATATTTCATTTTGGAGCAGTAATAAATGACTATGGGTATAGTGACATAATTAATATTCATTGACTTGTAATATTGATCTCTGTTGTCTTTTGTTCAACTATACCTTTAAGTGGCCCATTATGTATGGTTATTTTGTGGTCTTAATGCTGTTTAATGTTGATTTGAAATAGTTTTAGATATACAGTAGTTGCAAAATCATTTTCACAAAATGCATCTTACCACTGTGTGGTTATTAGTTTAGGTTGAGCTGTTAAAAAGTTGTGATAACATGCAATGGTAAGCTTTAGATGTTTAGTGTACTTAGGGTATCATCTACATCAAGTAGAGGTACATTTTTTTTACATTGCAAATGATTGTAATGTTTTTCCATTGGAGGTGTCAAATTTTTTGAGCTTCTTCGCCCTTATTTTTTCCTGAGTTGCTACTGAAAGGAGAGCCTGCACATTGAAGGAGGAAACATTAGTTAAGGGAAAGTGGCTCTAGCTAAACACAAGCTTTAACCAACTTAGAGACAAGTGGTCAATACCATCTGATAAGTGCTTATATGTAAGGGTGTGTACCATGGTGAGCAATTCAAGAAATTGGTGGAAGGCACAGAGAAGTAATTGGAAACTATTTAAACACATTTTGCTCATTATTTTCAAAGAAAAAACATTTTAGAACCATTTTATTTTCTGTTATATATGGAATGAATTGGGAGCAGCCAAAATAAGAGGCATGGCTTGTCTTATTTTTACCATTTGTGGTCTGTTAAATATAAAATTGAAAACATTTTGTTATACCTTTTCAAAAAGTGTAAATAAATGACTTGTTGATCTTGCCAGAATTCGGATGAGCTTGTACCTTTGTGTGTACCTTTGTGTGTACCTTTGCTGCACTGAAATCTCAAGCCGTGTTACCAGCTCGGCATTGTTCACATTTGTAAACTAACCCTAAGTCCTAATCAGGAGTGAATACTGCTTTTCCATAGATACTTTACAGTGAATGAGCATTGTCCTAGGACAGGAAGTATGTTACTGGCAGGATCACTGTGTGAAAATAAAGGGAAAAAAGCTGCAACGAATAAAAATATTGCAGCCACCACACATAAGAACTGGTAACACTACAATATATTAAATACTCTTGGGTTTAGACATACTTTAGGACAAGCAGCATTCAGGTTCAGAGTGGACTGGAGGGCTGTAGGGAAAGTTCTAGGGGTGCTAAGGAAAGAAGTATTGGGTTGCCAATGAGAAATTACCAACTCCTGAAAATGGGTACCTAGAGATTGCTTTGTAGTTTAAATATTTATTGCTATGGGGAAAAGTATGCAATCAAGGTAATATTCTATCTGTATTGTGCAGTCCATGTTTAACTTTCTTGTGTATACTTCCTACGAATTATTTCTGCACAGCAAAAAATGTAACTCACAGATGATGGATGTGCAGTCATGCCACTAACCTTTTAATTTCAGACTGGTAGAATTTCCAGTGAATCTTCCCACATCTTCTTTTAAATATATTACATAACTACAGACAACAATCTTATCTGTTTTAAGTGTGAAGAAGAAAGTCCCTTAAAGTATAACTAAGCTCACATGATCTTGCATTTGGGAAATTTAGACTGGAATTTTTATGAAAGTTGTTCTCTTTTTAAATGAATGCCTGTCCAAAATCTGTTTCAGCAGAATTAAAGTATTATCAGTGAGGAGTGAAGAGGGAATTTTCAGTTTGTGGTAAATATGTTTGCTTTGGGTTATTTTGAAGGTCTGAGCACAGATTTACAGTATTTAATAAGCTACAAACTAGAATAGCCATGTACGATGGACTGTAACCCTTGGAAGCAGGAGTGGACTGACAACTCATGGGGCCCCCGGGCAATAGGGGATCATGGGGCCCCTGTGTCCTTGCCCAAACTCAAAAAAGCCTATGAAAAAGGTACCAGGGACATCTCATGGGGCCCCCTACTGACCCCGGGCCCTCGGGCAGTGCCCGAGTTTCCAAATGATCAGTCCGCCTCTGCTTGGAAGTAAGTTGGGTTTAAGGCTACTGTACTGTAGTGAGCTTAGAGAAAGAAAATGTCCAATTATTTCCTGTGGCCTAGTCCACCAAAAATAAGGCTTCAAAGGATATTTTGCACATCTTTCAACTAATTATAATTGGCCACTAAGAAAAAAGGGCAATTCATGATTAGGTTGTGGATCCCTCTTTATTAAGTTTGAAGATTCACACTTCCTGAAGCACCTAGGTTATATTAGATGGGGAATGCTGCCAGTGCCGGGACAAGGTCATCTAGTGCCCAGGGTGAAGATGGCAAACCGTAGTCTGTCCTCACTCCCCAGTGGAAGCACACTGAGATAGAGCTGTGTTCTTAGCAGCTGCCCACAATAGCCTATTATTGGAGGGAGGAGAGAGCAGAATCTTTCTTTCAGCAGACAGATAGGCCCTGCAGACACTCCTCTTAGTGAGGTGTGGAAGAACAGAGCGGCCAAAGCTCCCAGTGTGATCCCCTGTCTACATATTAACACTGCACCTGGTGTCAGGGCTCCAGGGTGTGACCAGAGGTATGTGACTGACGCAGGGAAACGCAGGCTTCAGATAAGTTATAAACAATATAATTTATTAAAGACTAACAATAAAAACATAAATGCAGTGCAATACTAAAACATAACACAGTGCAAACGAACCAAACCAAACCACCCACAGATAATACATACAATGCAAGCGTCGTCAGGCAGGCCGGGTCAATAACAATCGGGCAGGTAGGTACAGGGGGGTCAGGCAGAGAATGGTCGGGGTCACAAGCCAGGGATAAAACAGGAGAAGTCAGCAGAAGTCCGGATCAGGCAGGGTCAGCAACGAATCAGACAGAGACAGGAACAGGAACAGGGATGCAGGAACAAGATACAGGGCCCAGGAAAACACACACACCAAGGCAAAGACTGCAGGTCTGGCCATCACTTAAATACACCTGCATAAGCAGTTTCAGGTGTTTGGCTGGCTGCAGGGTTGAGTCTCTGATTGCTGGGAGCACCCGCTGGCCAGCCCTGGTACTGCAGCCCACAAGGCAGGTGAGTCCCACCATTACTGGCAAGTCCATTCCTAACAGTACCCCCCTCAAGGAGCGGCCTCAGGACGCTCCAAACAGTCCTAGCTGGGCAAAATGTTCCACCGCCTGGGTCTGGTAACTGGCGGGATATCAAAGACTGGCACATCAGGCAGGACTCCGGGCAGCGGCACACCGGGCAGGACTCCGGGCAGCGGCACACCGGGCAGAGGCACATTGAGCAGGACTCCGGGCAGCGGCACATCGGGCAGGACTCCGGGCAGCGGCACATCAGGCAGGACTCCGGGCAGCGGCACATCGGGCTGGACTCCGGGCAGCGGCACATCGGGCTGGACTCCGGGCAGAGGCACATCGGGCTGGATGCCGGGCAGAGGCACATCGGGCTGGACTCCGGGCAGAGGCACATCGGGCTGGACTCCGGGCAGAGGCACATCGGGCTGGACTCCGGGCAGAGGCACATCGGATCACCAGGCGGAGCAGCAGGCACCGGGCCACCAGGCGGAGCAGCAGGCACCGGGCCACCAGGCGGAGCAGCAGGCACCGGGCCACCAGGCAGAGCAGCAGGCACCGGGCCCCCAGGCGGAGCAGCAGGCATCGGGCCCCCAGGCGGAGCAGCAGGCATCGGGCCCCCAGGCGGGGCGACAGGCATCGGGCCACTAGGCGGGGCGACGGGCGCCGGGCCCCCAGGCGGGGCGACGGGCGTCGGGCCCCCAGGCGGGGCGACGGGCGTCGGGCCCCCAGGCGGGGCGACGGGCATCGGGCCCCCAGGCAGAGCGCCGGGCGCCGGGCCCCCAGGCAGAGCGACAGGTCTCGGGCCCCCAGGTGGAGCGGCGGGCGCCAGACCCCCAGGCGGAGCGACAGGTCTCGGGCCCCCAGGCGGAGCGGCGGGCGCCGGACCCCAAGGCGGAGCGACAGGTCTCGGGCCCGCAGGCGGAGCGGCGGGTGCCGGACTCCCAGGTGGAGCGACAGGTACCGAGTCACCAGGCACGACAGTGGGCTCCGAGTCAACTGGCATGACCTCTGGCACTGGGTCAGACATTGGATCGTCTGGCTGGACAGCGGGCATCGGGTCACCAGGCATCAGGTCATTTGGCTCGACAGCGGGCACCGCGTCATCTGGCAAGGCAGTGGGCACCAAGTCACCAGACACGACAGTGGGCTCTGAGTCACTTGGCACGACAGCGGGCACCGGGTCATCAGGTACCGGATCGTCTGGCTCGACAGCAGGCACAGGGTCATCTGGCGCTGGATCGTCTGGCTTGACAGCGGGCATCGGATCACCAGGCATGACCGCGGGCACTGGGTCATCAGGCATTGGATTGTCTGGCTCGACAGCGGGCATCGGGTCACCAGGTATGACAGTGGGCACTGGGTCACCAGGCATCAGGTCATTTGGCTCGCCAGCGGGCATCGCGTCTTCTGGCAAGGCAGTGGGCACCGAGTCACCAGGCACGACAGTGGGCTCTGAGTCAATTGGCATGACAGCGGGCACCGGGTCATCAGGTACCGGATCGTCTGGCTCGACAGCAGGCACCGGGTCATCTGGCGCTGGATCATCTGGCTCGACAGCGGGCATCGGGTCACCAGGCATGACAGCGGGCACTGGGTCATCAGGCATTGGATCGTCTGGCTCGACAGCGGGCATCGGGTCCTTAGGTACCGGATCGTCTGGATCGACAGAGGGCACCGGGTCATCTGGTGTTGGATCGTCTGGCTCAACAGCGAGCATCGGGTCACCAGGCATGACAGCAGGCACTGGGTCATCAGGTACCGGATCGTCTGGATCGACAGCGGGCACCGGGTCATCTGGCGCTGGATCGTCTGGCTTGACAGCGGGCATCGGGTCACCAGGCATGATAGCGGGCACTGGGTCATCAGGCGTTGGATCGTCTGGCTCGACAGCGGGCATCGGGTCACCAGGCATGACAGCGGGCACTGGGTCATCAGGCGTTGGATCGTCTGGCTCGACAGCGGGCATCGGGTCACCAGGCATGACAGCGGGCACTAAGTCATCAGGCATTGGATCGTCTGGCTCGACAGCGGGCATCGGGTCACCAGGTATGACCGCGGGCACTGGGTCATCAGGCATTGGATCGTCTGGCTCGACAGCGGGCACTGGGTCATCAGGTGTGATAGGATCATCAGGCTGGATCAGTTCATCAGGCTGGGTACAGACATCAGGCTGGGTACAGGCATCAGGCTGGGTACAGGCATCAGGCTGGGTACAGGCATCAGGCTGAAGTGCGGGTGCTGAGGCACCAGGCTGAACCACAGAAGGCAGGTTCTCCGGTTTGGATACTGGCAGGATGGTACTGGTTGGAAAGAATTTCCGCTTTTTTCTGGTTTTAACTACTGGGGAACTGCAAGTAAACGCAGGTCTGCAAACGAATGGAGCAACTGAGGACAGAGAAGAGCTGGAAGATGGAACAGAGGAGGGAGCAGTTGCTACAGAGGACTTCTTTACAGGGTTAAAGAAAGGATAGGTGCAGAGAGTGGGAGCAGAGGACTGGTATGTGGTAGTTAAAGTATACTGGGCAGTCGCTGGGGGTGCTGTCGGGGATGCAGGAAGAGTGCCTTGAGTGGAGGAATGATGTTGTAAGCTGACTGAGGCTGGGTGCAACAAGTCTGACCATGTCTGCAGTATGGGTTGAACGAAGCTCAGTTTACACAAAGCCTGTCTGGTCAATGACTGCACTGCGTTTATACAATCTCTTAGTATCTGTGGTGAACATGCAGAATAACGCTCCAGAAAGTAATCCACATCATCCTCCAATAACCATACCAGGGACTCTACCTGGTCGGCACTAAATGGCGGCAAAAATTCATCCCTGCATTCGGGGGTACCAGATGAAACCAACTCAGCACAAACCTGAATCAATGGCTGCACCTCAGAGAACTCTGTCCCCTGATCTACTAGAACAGTGGTGGGCAACCTTTTTTTTCAACTGAGCCAAATCTCGCCAAAACCACGATTGAAATTTATTTTGAGAGCCACATTTTTAAAACTGAAAATACATAGGATGGTACACTGTTTTTAGTTTCAATAAGTTTTTATTGAGAATATTCTGCATGCAAGTATCCACATAGGTCGGGAGGATACAAATAACACAACTAATAAAACAAAAACTTTAGAACGATATTATTTATCGATAACGTTAAATTCTGTAAAATTTGCCTTACAATGTAGAGAAAATTACATCCTGACAATGACTGACAAAGTCACAACCACTAATGTGAACATTGGCCTTGCATTTCCTTGGATAGTTTGAGTAAGTCAGGTTTGTATGTTGTTGTTTTTAATTTTAGGCACGATTCCAGGTTCTCATCGATGAGACGATTTCTCAATTTACTCTTGATAAGGTTCATGCTTGAAAATGATTGTTCACATAAATATGTAGACCCGAACAAGGAAAGAACAGCAAACGCTAGCTTTTTTAGTTGATTAAATGAGTCAGGAATACTATTCCAGGTGTTAAAAATCAACATATCTTCCTTCTCCAGGTCTTTCAAAGCAGACCACTTGTTCTGTGAACTAAGTTCACATTTGTTTTTCTCCAATCTTTCTAAATCAGTACAAAGACGTTCAAATTTCGAGCTCCACAGTTCTTTGTTTTTTAAATCCAGCAATTGCATTTCAAAGTTGCCAATGTCGATATTAAAGGGAGAAAAATTTAATTCCGTTACAGTGGCATCCAGAGGTTTTTTAACAAAGGCCAACGTCGCTTTGCTGTTTCTGAATTCCTGAAACCTCTTGAGAAAAGCTTCCCTCATATTTAAAAGTGCTGTTTTAAAATAGGTAATGTCAATATCAGAATTATTTTCTTGGCGATGTTTCAACAGGCTTGGAAAGTGAATCAAAGTTTCTCTGTCAAAATCTTGAGCAAAAACAGATAATTTGTTTTCAAACGAAATAACTTCTTCTAACATCGAAAAAATGGTGTTTCCTTTCCCCTGTAGTTTATGATTAAGCTGATTTAGATAGGAAGTAACATCCACCATGAAATACAGTTTTTGGGTCCACTGATCGTTTGTTAATTCTGGATAGTGAACACCCTTCTCGAGGAAAAATGCTTTGATTTCTGATAATAAGGAAGCAAAACGTTTCAAAACGTTTCCTCTTGATAACCAACGTACCCTGTTATGCAGCAGAAGATCTGCGTACTCGCTCTCAATTTCAACTAAAAATTCTTTAAATTGGCGATGATGAAGAGCTTTAGCTACAATGGAGTTGATCATCTTAGTCACCAATTCCATAACTTTGCACATTTCTTCTGGAAATGTCTGCGCACAAAGTGCTTCTTGATGTATGATGCAATGGTATGTAAGTATCTCGTGACTAATTTTTTCTTTCATAATAGCAACAAATCCATTTCTTATGCCGGTCATACTTTTTGCCCCGTCTGTTGCAATTGAGACGATTTTATCAAGTGGAATATGATATTTTTCAATGCAACCAATTACAGCATTTGCTATATCCTCTCCACGTGTTTGACCTTTCAGTGGCAATAATCCTAAAAGTTCTTCTTTAGGACCTGTAGCTGACATAAATCTTACAAAAAGTGAAACTTGAGCTGTATCATTTAAGTCACAAGACTCGTCAACTGCTATTGATAAAGCTGAAACCACTTTAAGATCATCAACTTGTTGGTTGGTTATATTGGAAGACATTTTGGCTGTTCTATCCTTCACTGTTTTAGCAGACAATGGCAACTCTTTAATTTTTTTTAGAATTTCTTCTTTGTTCTTAAAATCCCTGAATAACTCTTCTGATGCACTTATAAAACAACGTTTTATGTATTCGCCATCTGTATATGGTTTGCCTCTCTTAGCAATCTCTTGACTAACCGCAAAACTTGCAAAATTAACATAGTTGGAAGACTGCACCCACTGATTAAACGCAGAACTTGATTTTTCTTGACTCTTCAGAAGTTCCTCAACTGCTTTCTTCCTTGCATCACCAACAGGATATTTATTACTAAAGGACAAGTGTTTTGTTGTAAAGTGTCTCTCCAAATTAGATTTTTTATTATGTGCCAATTTTTCTTTACAAATAAGACAGGTTGGAAAGCCATTTACGTTCTGAAACGCGAAAGTCTCGGTCCATTCCACTTTAAATTCACGGTTTTCGTCTTCCGTTTTTCGTTGTTTTTTCTTTGTAGCCATGTCAAACAGGGCACCTATAAAAATGTTTCATTTTAAAATAAAGCCACCAACACCAAACCGGCATCCTTAATCACATAAAAGAAGTAATATTGGATGACACACTGTTATTTATCTGTGGATGATGCACTGTTATGGGGGATCTGTGGATGATGCACTGTTATTTATCTGTGGATGATGCACTGTTATGGGGGATCTGTGGATGATGCACTGTTATTTATCTGTGGATGATGCACTGTTATGGGGGATCTGTGGATGACGCACTGGTATTTATCTGTGGATGACGCATATATGGCATCTTATGTGTGTGTAAATAGTATTATAAAATTAGTGGGGCTCATCATGGATATTTTAAGCAGGGTTCTCCACCTTGATGGATACACCCAAACAGTAGGCAAGAAGTAAAAGTAATCAAACAGGCATGCACACATTGCACTGGCTCTGAATAAAGTTGAATAAAAGTAAAAAATGACAACATAAAATGAAATAAAAATCAAGATACAACTAAAAAAGTACATATAAAAGTATGTGAAAACACACTCAAATAGTCCTCACTGGTACTGTTATATATTGACCTCAGAACCTGGCCACTAACTTATTTTGTTGGCTCCTAGATTACAATATTCCGCAATTTTATGTCCACACCCCCCTTTTCACATCAACCCTTTTTATGTCAATCCCACAATGTCACATTTCTCCCCTCATGTCACATTTCTGCCCCTCCATGTCACACTTCTCCCCTCATGTCACATTTCACCCCCTCGTGTCACATTTCTCCCCCCTCATCCCCATTCATCCCCCATAGTAATTCATCCCCCATATTAATTCATCCCCCATAGTAATTCATCCCCCATATAGTAATTCATCCCCCATATAGTAATTCATCCCCCATAGTAATTCATCCCCCATATAGTAATTCATCCCCCATAGTAATTCATCCCCCATATAGTATTTCATCCCTCATATAGTAATTCATCCCTCATATAGTATTTCATCCCCCATATAGTAATTCATCCCTCATACAGTATTTCATCCCTCATACAGTATTTCATCCCTCATATAGTAATTCATCCCTCATATAGTATTTCATCCCTCATATAGTATTTCATCCCTCATATAGTAATTCACCCCTCATATAGTAATTCACCCCTCATATAGTATTTCATCCCTCATATAGTATTTCATCCCTCATATAGTAATTCATCCCTCATATAGTAATTCATCCCTCATATAGTATTTCATCCCTCATATAGTATTTCATCCCTCATATAGTATTTCATCCCTCATATAGTAATTCATCCCTCATATAGTAATTCATCCCTCATATAGTAATTCACCCCTCATATAGTAATTCACCCCTCATATAGTAATTCACCCCTCATATAGTAATTCACCCCTCATATAGTATTTCACCCCTCATATAGTAATTCATCCCTCATATAGTAATTCACCCCTCATATAGTAATTCACCCCTCATATAGTAATTCACCCCTCATATAGTAATTCATCCCTCATATAGTAATTCACCCCTCATATAGTAATTCACCCCTCATATAGTAATTCACCCCTCATATAGTAATTCACCCCTCATATAGTAATTCACCCCTCATATAGTATTTCACCCCTCATATAGTAATTCACCCCTCATATAGTAATTCACCCCTCATATAGTATTTCACCCCTCATATAGTAATTCACCCCTCATATAGTAATTCACCCCTCATATAGTAATTCACCCCTCATATAGTATTTCACCCCTCATATAGTAATTCATCCCTCATATAGTAATTC
This sequence comes from Staurois parvus, assembly GCF_062004578.1. Lineage (NCBI taxonomy): Eukaryota > Metazoa > Chordata > Amphibia > Anura > Ranidae > Staurois > Staurois parvus. The sequence goes on from NW_028318113.1 coordinate 601,175, forward strand.
ACCCCTCATATAGTATTTCATCCCCCATATAGTAATTCATCCCTCATATAGTATTTCATCCCCCACAGTACTATTCCCCCCCCTTCTAGTAAGCCAAGTCCCCCGTGTCAATTCACTTACCTTTGATCCGCGCGTTCCTCTCGCTGTCTTCCCGCGCCGTTCGGGTCTTCAGGGCGGACTGTGAGAGGAGCCTAGCTCCCCTCCCCTTCCGTTCGTCACGCTGCCCCGCCCCGCCTACACACATCCTGACAGCCACATCCGCGGGCTGGATTAAAAGGTCCGCGCGGATTTTTGGGGCGGCCGACCGAGAGGAGGCAGGGGAGCGGCCGACCGAGAGGAGGGAGGGGAGCGGGCGCACAGAAGAGCCGCATTAGAGTGGGTAAAGAGCCGCATGTGGCTCGCGAGCCGCGGCTTGCCGACCACTGTACTAGAACATGAGCGATCCGTATACATTCTAGCAGTTCATCCCTGGGATACTCCTTCAGAGTCTGATAAGCATATTCTCTGTCATCAAACACTAGCAGATCCATCCTTCCCAGCAACAAGCCAAGATGGCTTCCCTGTGCAGCCACTTCTGGTCAGGATTGGCCTTGGTGTAATGTCAGGGCTCCAGGGTGTGACCAGAGGTATGTGACTGACGCAGGGAAACGCAGGCTTCAGATAAGTTATAAACAATATAATTTATTAAAGACTAACAATACAAACATAAACTCAGTGCAATACTAAAACATAACACAGTGCAAACGAACCAAACCAAACCACCCACAGATAATACATACAATGCAAGCGTCGTCAGGCAGGCCGGGTCAATAACAATCGGGCAGGTAGGTACAGGGGGGTCAGGCAGAGAATGGTCGGGGTCACAAGCCAGGGATAAAACAGGAGAAGTCAGCAGAGGTCCGGATCAGGCAGGGTCAGCAACGAATCAGACAGAGACAGGAACAGGAACAGGAACAGGGATGCAGGAACAAGATACAGGGCCCAGGAAAAACACACACACCAAGGCAAAGACTGCAGGTCTGGCCATCACTTAAATACACCTGCATAAGCAGTTTCAGGTGTTTGGCTGGCTGCAGGATTGAGTCTCTGATTGCTGGGAGCACCCGCTGGCCAGCCCTGGTACTGCAGCCCACAAGGCAGGTGAGTCCCACCATTACTGGCAAGTCCATTCCTAAAACCTGGTGAACATATCTTTTCTGCCCCTCTTGTCAAGGCCCTGAGTGCTGCATCACTGTATAGCTATAAAATGTAGAGGTTTGCCAAGCACAGCGATAAACAGCTGGGAGGAGGCTCTAACTATTGTTCACAGAAATGCTTTTCATTTTCCAAAATATAAAGGGGGGAATTTACTAAAACTGGTGCAAACAGAAGCTTGTTCAGTTAAGCTTTGAAATTGAAATCTAGACACTGAGTGGTTGCCATGCACATCTACTCAACATTTCTCTACTCTAGTCTTGCTAAATTCCCCTCAACATTTTTTGTTTTCGAGGAAATATGTTTCGATTTCTCAAATCAACTAAATTCAAACAACACCAGTTAACAATTTATTCTCAGACTCTTATAACTTTTGTGCATTATCATCTTTGGTAAAGTGATGCTGAGTCAGTACAGCTCTGATGTGGGAAGTCAAGTCGGTCTTCCTTTTTTAACCTATTTGCTGAAATTGTGACAATGAACAAAACAGAGAGTTGAAAGAAGTGAAAATATTGTTTCGAGTTCAGCTTCCCTTTTGCATGATCCACTAAGTGGTCTGCTTAATAAAGAGCGGTAACCTTGAGCATGTTCTATACACAATATGACCTTATAGATGAAGTTGTCATTTGTCCAGTAAAGAAAAGGAAACTATATAAATGCATATTTCCTTCTACAACAATGAGAACTTCAGAGCAGTACTAAATACAGATAAACACAGCCATTTTGTTTACTTCACACAGCCATATTCCAATTCTGTGTTTTCCATCTTAATTGTGTAATGTAATATCCATTGTTTACAGCCATAAAATTACCCTCTGCACATCTGCAGCTCTACATCTGGGACTAGAATTTATTTTATAGTGAAGCACTTCAATAAATTACTGTATAATTAATGGTATATGTTTAACAGGAAACATTTTATATGAAAACAATATTTCAAAAGCTTTTATAACCAGTAAGTATCCTTTCTAAACACACACTTAAGCCTAAACCCATTTTGTGTTCTGTATGTTGTATTCCTTTTCATTGTACGGTTAGTCTTTTGATCTTAACAATTGAGAATTTGGGACAATGTGGCTTTTTAGAGTTTTACTTATCTTTGCTAAAAGATTATGTTCAGTAGCCAACTTATAAGGCACAGCTGTTATCTAGTTCCCATATAGGGGTTCAAATGGTGAAGAACAATAGACAGGCATGTTGTAACATCTAGATTAGAGATGAGCGAATCGAAGTATCCGAAGTGGAATTCGAGTCGAATATCGGAAAAATTTCGATTCGTGCCGAATCCGAAAAACAGCCTAATTCGGACGCGCGAATCGAAATTTTTCCGAAAATGGCGGCTGACATGTGCGGCGACGGAGCGGGGATGTCGGGGAAGGCGCGCAGACAAGGCGCGCTGCCCCATAATGCATTCCTCAACGACATGTGATCGCATCAGCCAATCAGCAGCCAGCCAGCCAGCACTGTGTAATGGTCGAGGTATATATAGCGGCCATTTTGGAAATCTTCATTTGCCTGCAGTCATTGAACAGAGGCAGACCGCTCTGTACTAGGGACAGGGACAGAGTTAGGGCCACAGAAACGAGAATTGGGGACAGAGAGAAGTTACTTAGGGACAGAGAACCATTACTCAGGGACACAGACTTGTTAATGAGGGCCACAGAATCGTTATTTAGGGACAAAGAAACGCTAGTTAGGGCCACAGAATTCATACTCAGGGACAGACAGAATTTTCACTCAGTGCCAGAGAATTGTTACTTAGGGCCACAGAAACGTTATTAGGGCCACAGAATTTTTACTCAGGGACAGACAGAATTGTTACTGAGTGCCAGAGAATTGTTACTCAGGGACAGACAGAATTGTTACTGAGTGCTAGAGAATTCTTACTCAGGGCCACAGAATTCATTCTCAGGGACAGACAGAATTGTTACTCAGGGACAGACAGAATTGTTACTGAGTGCCAGAGAATTGTTACTCAGGGACAGACAGAATTGTTACTGAGTGCCAGAGAATTGTTACTCAGGGACAGACAGAATTGTTACTGAGTGCCAGAGAATTGTTACTCGCACAGACACAAAATTGTTACTTGCACAGACACAGAATTGTTACTCGCACAGACAGAATTGTTACTCAGGGCCACAGAATTCATACTCAGGGACAGACAGAATTGTTACTGAGTGCCAGAGAATTGTTACTCAGGGACAGACAGAATTGTTACTGAGTGCCAGAGAATTGTTACTCAGGGACAGACAGAATTGTTACTGAGTGCCAGAGAATTGTTACTCAGGGACAGACAGAATTGTTACTGAGTGCCAGAGAATTGTTACTCGCACAGACACAAAATTGTTACTTGCACAGACACAGAATTGTTACTCGCACAGACAGAATTGTTACTCAGGGCCACAGAATTCATACTCAGGGACAGACAGAATTGTTACTGAGTGCCAGAGAATTGTTACTCAGGGACAGACAGAATTGTTACTGAGTGCCAGAGAATTGTTACTCAGGGACAGACAGAATTGTTACTGAGTGCCAGAGAATTGTTACTCAGGGACAGACAGAATTGTTACTGAGTGCCAGAGAATTGTTACTCGCACAGACACAAAATTGTTACTTGCACAGACACAGAATTGTTACTCGCACAGACACAGAATTGTTACTCAGGGCCACAGAATTCATACTCAGGGACAGACAGAATTGTTACTGAGTGCCAGAGAATTGTTACTCAGGGACAGACAGAATTGTTACTGAGTGCCAGAGAATTGTTACTCGCACAGACACAAAATTGTTACTTGCACAGACACAGAATTGTTACTCGCACAGACACAGAATTGTTACTCAGGGCCACAGAATTCATACTCAGGGACAGACAGAATTGTTACTGAGTGCCAGAGAATTGTTACTCAGGGACAGACAGAATTGTTACTGAGTGCCAGAGAATTGTTACTCGCACAGACACAGAATTGTTACTTGCACAGACACAGAACTGTTACTCGCACAGACACAGAATTGTTACTGAGTGCCAGAGAATTGTTACTCAGGGACAGACAGAATTGTTACTGAGTGCCAGAGAATTGTTACTCAGGGACAGACAGAATTGTTACTGAGTGCCAGAGAATTGTTACTCAGGGACAGACAGAATTGTTACTGAGTGCCAGAGAATTGTTACTCAGGGACAGACAGAATTGTTACTGAGTGCCAGAGAATTGTTACTCGCACAGACACAAAATTGTTACTTGCACAGACACAGAATTGTTACTCGCACAGACACAGAATTGTTACTCAGGGCCACAGAATTCATACTCAGGGACAGACAGAATTGTTACTGAGTGCCAGAGAATTGTTACTCAGGGACAGACAGAATTGTTACTGAGTGCCAGAGAATTGTTACTCGCACAGACACAAAATTGTTACTTGCACAGACACAGAATTGTTACTCGCACAGACACAGAATTGTTACTCAGGGCCACAGAATTCATACTCAGGGACAGACAGAATTGTTACTGAGTGCCAGAGAATTGTTACTCAGGGACAGACAGAATTGTTACTGAGTGCCAGAGAATTGTTACTCAGGGACAGACAGAATTGTTACTGAGTGCCAGAGAATTGTTACTCGCACAGACACAAAATTGTTACTTGCACAGACACAGAATTGTTACTCGCACAGACACAGAATTGTTACTGAGTGCCAGAGAATTGTTACTCAGGGACAGACAGAATTGTTACTGAGTGCCAGAGAATTGTTACTCAGGGACAGACAGAATTGTTACTGAGTGCCAGAGAATTGTTACTCAGGGACAGACAGAATTGTTACTGAGTGCCAGAGAATTGTTACTCAGGGACAGACAGAATTGTTACTGAGTGCCAGAGAATTGTTACTCGCACAGACACAAAATTGTTACTTGCACAGACACAGAATTGTTACTCGCACAGACACAGAATTGTTACTCAGGGCCACAGAATTCATACTCAGGGACAGACAGAATTGTTACTGAGTGCCAGAGAATTGTTACTCAGGGACAGACAGAATTGTTACTGAGTGCCAGAGAATTGTTACTCAGGGACAGACAGAATTGTTACTGAGTGCCAGAGAATTGTTACTCGCACAGACACAAAATTGTTACTTGCACAGACACAGAATTGTTACTCGCACAGACACAGAATTGTTACTGAGTGCCAGAGAATTGTTACTCAGGGACAGACAGAATTGTTACTGAGTGCCAGAGAATTGTTACTCAGGGACAGACAGAATTGTTACTGAGTGCCAGAGAATTGTTACTCAGGGACAGACAGAATTGTTACTGAGTGCCAGAGAATTGTTACTCGCACAGACACAAAATTGTTACTTGCACAGACACAGAATTGTTACTCGCACAGACACAGAATTGTTACTCAGGGCCACAGAATTCATACTCAGGGACAGACAGAATTGTTACTGAGTGCCAGAGAATTGTTACTCAGGGACAGACAGAATTGTTACTGAGTGCCAGAGAATTGTTACTCGCACAGACACAAAATTGTTACTTGCACAGACACAGAATTGTTACTCGCACAGACACAGAATTGTTACTCAGGGCCACAGAATTCATACTCAGGGACAGACAGAATTGTTACTGAGTGCCAGAGAATTGTTACTCAGGGACAGACAGAATTGTTACTGAGTGCCAGAGAATTGTTACTCGGGGACAGACAGAATTGTTACTGAGTGCCAGAGAATTGTTACTCGCACAGACACAAAATTGTTACTTGCACAGACACAGAATTGTTACTCGCACAGACACAGAATTGTTACTCGCACAGACACAGAATTGTTACTCAGGGCCACAGAATTCATACTCAGGGACAGACAGAATTGTTACTGAGTGCCAGAGAATTGTTACTCAGGGACACCTAATCGTTGAATTAAATAGTATGTCAGACAACATGCAGAGGAGTGGCAGAGGAGGCAATGTTTTAGGAGCGAGCAGACGTGGCAGCAGAGGAAGGGGTCGAGGCAGCAGTATTCGCAGCCAGAGGCCAGTGCTCCCGGTGTCATCCAGCGGTCGTGTCTCCACCGACAACCCTGCCGTCATTGATTGGTTGGCTCGGTCGTCTTCCTCTTCCCAGGTCACCTCTGACACCTACAGCCAACGGTCGGTGGGTACGTCAGACACAACCGTTAGTTGGCATGGCCCGGGAGCAAGCCCACTGAAATCACGTGTCCTCTACCTGCCCCTGTCCTTTGCTGTTCCCTCACCAAGCGAAGTATCGCATGCTGTGGGCTCAGCCCCACTGTACAGTGAGGAAGAGCTAACAGAGGGCGGTCAGGAACGGGGGGAGACATCGGCCTTTTCAGCAGCCAAGCGAACAAGTACTGGCGAGGAGAGTGGCTCGGTAGCCGGTCTAGAGACAGGTCTGTCTCCTGACCCAGACGCAGCCGAGGGGGCTAGTAGTGAGGCGGAGACCCTACTTGATGATGAGGAGGTTGATCGCACTTGGCAGCCTCGTCGTCATCAGGCAATTTCTTCCGCATCATCAGGAGAAGAGGGTGGCAGCTTGGCAGCGAGCAAAACAGTCGGTGGGTTGCCCAGGAGACAGCAGCAGGGTCGCATCAGTGTCAGTGGAGCCAAACGTCCACGGAGTAGAGCACCAGCTCCACTGCAGCCTACCACCACGGCCAGTAGTGGTGCCGGTGCGCACGGAGGAAGTAGCAGTCAGCCAGTGAAGAGTAGCGGGGGCAAAGTTTCCTACTCGGTGGTGTGGCAATTTTTCCTCAAGCCGCCCGAGGAAGTAAACGTAGCCGTATGTCGACTATGTGGCCAGAAATGCAAGCGTG